>NC_056741.1:352166081-352528581 GCF_019279795.1 Protopterus annectens | reverse complement strand
GAAGATAACCAGACACCCTTCATAAGGGATGCCAGCAACAACCTACTCACCAGTCCACAGGACATCAAAGGCAGATGGAAGAGTACTTCCAGCAACGTCTAAATGAAGAAAACCCCACAGAAGCTTTACTGTCCCAGAAACAGCCTATGATGAGAGAAGAGTAGGAGCTTACCATAGAAGAAGTAATAACAGCAATAAGAAAAATAAAGTCAGGGAAAGCAACAGGTTCAAATTATGTCACAGCAGATATGATACAGATGCAGGCTAAGATAGGGGAAAATGATTCTCCTCAGGGTACTCATAGCAATGTGGAGAGAAAGGCATATCTCAGATGACTACAGAATAAGCATACTAATGCCATTTTTCAAAACCAAAGGTGACATTCATAACGCTGGACAGTCCAGAGGTATCAAACTCCTGCCACACTGCATAAAAGTTCTGGAGAGGGTGATAGATAAATGAATATACAGCATAGCAGAAAGTGATATGGGAAATGAGTAGTTCTGATTTAGATCAAGATGCATTACAACTGACCCAATATTTGTAGTCAGACAGACAGTTTAAAAGAAGCTATAGATAAGGAAAGAGTCCAACTGGGCAATCCTAGTCTTGGAGAAAGCATATGACAAAGTCCCAAGAAAGCTGATTTGGGCAGTCCTGCAGTGGTTTGAAGTCTCAGAAATACTGGTAGAATTACTGTAGGCTAGGTACAAGGAACCAATGACTCAAGTATGAATAGTGTTCGGTCTCACATAGGGGTTCCCTGTGGGAGTGGGCATGCACCAGGGTTCAGCTCTGAGCCCACTGGTGTTCATACTTCTGATAGACTACATTAGCAAACAGGTTGGAAGGACAGATCAGCAAAGCTGCTGTATGCAGATGACGTGGCATTACAGGCAGACTCTGCGCAACAACTTCAGCAAAAGATAGGGGAATGGAATGCAAAACTGAAGGCACATGAGATGAGACTGAGTATAGATAAGACAGTTATAATGGCAGCAAATAGTGGAATTCAGAAGAACCTGAGAACTGAGATAGAAGGAGAAATAGTGGAACAGGTTAACAGCTTCAAGGATTTAGGAGGGGTGGTTGAGGAGAAGGGAAGTCTGAATGAGGATGTCAAAGTTAGAATCAGAGAGGCTGCAGCCAATGGGCACAGAGTGCTGTATATAGTATTTGACAGAAGAATTCCAAAGAAGCTGAAAAGTAAAGTATATCAAACAGTGTTGCGAATAGTACAACTGTATGGTACAGAAACTTGGAAAGTAAACGGAAAGCAGTTGAGGAAACTAGAGGTGATGGAGATGAAGTGCTTCAGATTGGTGAAATAATGCACACTGTGAGACAGGTGAAGAAATGAGTACATAAGAACAGAAGCCAAAGTAGTGCCAATTGCACAAAAGGTCCAACAGATTAGATTATGGTGGTTCAGGCACATGTGCAGAAAAGCAGAATACAATCTGGTGAAGAAGATTTGGGACAGACAGAAAGAATGCAAGAGGAAATGAAGGTATCCAGCAAAGGGTGTCTAGACTGCTTGAGAGAAGACCTGCAACAGTCAGGCATGAGTGTCAAAGAAGGCAGGAGAGTGGCACTGAATAGACAGTAATTGCAACAGTTGACATGACACCCCGACCCCAAGTAAAAAAATGGGGAAAGGGGGGATTGATGACGATGATGGTTAGTACACCCATTAAGAGTTTGACAGAGCTAAGGCAGTCATTTTTGATAGCAGGTTGGGATGGGATAGTGTTCGGAAAGTTTTAAAGAGGTCTAGAAAGAAGAAACTAATTTCTTGTTATCCCTGGCTTTAATGATAGTGTCTATGAAGGATAAAAGGGCAGTTGTTACACTGTGTGTTGGTCAGAAACCATGCTAGGTTGGGGTGAATAGGATTTCATTAAGTAAAAAATGTTCCCCATACTTCCACATATAAACATAGCATAACTTATCTGTTTTTCTTCACTGTGCCATTACTATGTTACTTAGCTTTGTCACTACACATGTGGGGTTTGAATAAAACCTCATTATACTACCTTTAAGAATTTGAATCCCTGGCTCTTGGGTTACTATACCCTTTATATTTTTAAATGTTTGGTCCCCTTTTGTACTAGTTTACTGAAGCAAAAAGAGCACCCTCAAGAACACGAAGAATACAAAATGTTTTTTTTTTTGCAAGAAAGACCTGTCCAAGAACTGTTAAATGTCTTAGAGGAAAGAAATGACTAAACTGCCATAAAAGCATAATGAAACAATCCTGCTGCATAAAAAAGGGGATTATCACACCAGGAGTGTTCTTCCTACAAGTCTACTTCCTTACTGAATATAATCTATAGGGTTTATATGGATATGAATCAGTTGTATAATCAAATCCATCAAATCCTATTATCTAAAACATATATGTTAACAGCAAATTAAAAAATACACCTCCATTACACACACACACACACACACACACACACACACACACACACACACACACACACACACACACACACACACAAACACACAGACACACATACGTACATATATAGAGAAAGACACAGATGATCCAGTATATATTCTCACTTTACAGAACCTCATATCACATTAACTCAGTCATAAATGCTGATAAATAACATCTTGATTAGACCTTTTCATAATGCATGTATTTTTGCTATCTAGTTTATGAACATACAAAATTATTTTTTTAGGAGGTCAAGCAACCTGGACTCCATTATGTGAAAAAAAACAACAATCACTGACGAGCAATACAATGCCTGTCTCATCGTTTCTTAGATGTTCATCAGCCCTGGGCCAACCAAAAGCTTGTAATAAGTAGCAAGAAAACACTAGTGTATGATAAAACAGTATGGTCAAGAGTGTTCTATACCAGTATCTGTAAAATATATATTGATTGCAGTTAGTCTTTAACTGAAGTGGGACTTAGACTGTCACTGATTTTTACAACTGTATGTGAGTCCTACTGTGAAACTGGTGTATGAAGGCACATGTGCTTGTGTGAAAGATTGCTGGCTGAATGTGTGTGTATGACTAGTAGCTCACCTAACATTATAGACTCATAGGTTCATAGTTAAGTACTAGACTAGCTGCCCTTGTAGGTCATTTTAAGTCTAGCCAGGTTTTTTTTGTGTTCTAATTATGCTATCTGCTTTGGTTAAGTTTGGCCTTACTAATCCCACGATCGATAATTATATATTACCCATAATGAGAGTAACTGGGTTTGTACTGTAGATAATTTGGGGGACTCATTTATTTATTTATTGATCTGTTTATTTATTTGTCTTTGTTTACCGGGAAAGTCCAACTGGTTAATACCCATTTTCAGCAGAGGCCTGGTGAGAAAATATCCATTTGCTTACATTGCAGCACACTAAGTTCCAGTTTAACACTGAGTAGTTACATTTCTATTTACATTTATACACAAACAGTATTTACATTTATACAGGCTAAGATTTTACAGAGGTGGAAGTTACAAAACAGACAACCTACATGTAGCTTAGTGGATTATACAGGATTATACATTATATGTATAAAAATTGTTTTGCCATTTCATTTACAGGTTGAGTCTATTCTATTTAAGTAGAGTATTTGGAGAGTATTGTACAGTGAACACAAAGTCTCAGCCTTGAGATGAGCATGTGCAGGACCAGGATTGGTTAAGATGTTTAAGTAGTGGCTTAAAACTATTGAGTTTGGTGGAGAGTTTTATTTGTGTGGGGATATTATTCCAGAGTTTAGCAATGTGTTGGGAGTACAGCAAGTCTCCTGCAGCCTTGTTTGACTTATTTGTAAGTAATAATAATTTGTTACTGAAGCGGACGTCCCTTGCTGGAAAGAAAGTTAGTAATAAATTATTTAATACAGGGCATTTTGCTGGATGATGAATGAATTTGCGTGTTGTAGTTAGCTGTGAATATGTTAGGTAATTGTGTAGCTGCGTACTTGTGTAGTGGATATATGCATGAGATACAGCATTTAGGAGCTGCCACTGTCTATTAAATTACAGGGGGCTGTCCTGAGGTAAATTTTCTGTTTCTCATCCATAGACATAAGCTGAGCTTGAATATGGACAGGGATGAACTTTGCTTTATGTGGATGGGGAGTCTGTTCCACAACAGTAGCATCCTCTGCGAAATACACCTGAACCTCCAAACCATTCTGTTGATTTTGCAGAAGAGGTTTAGATCCCTATATCGAGTATGTCTGATGCATTTTGACATTATGTGTGAATCTAAGATTAAGGGAAGTTAGTGTATGTCCCTGAGGGCAAAATATTGTTTAGTCAATAGTACATACATGTATGAGTGTCAGATGGAATTAAGCTTTTTTTTTTGTGTGTGCATGCAAGGTCAGTGTTTATGTGTATTGTGTGTGTGTGTGTGTGTGTGTGTGTGTGTGTGTGTGTGTGTGTGTGTGTGTGTGTGTGTGTGTGTGTGTGTGTGTGTGTGTGTTTGACAGATTAGTGGACACTGGTGTTAAGGAGTTTCTCCTATTGTCCACTAGTATATGATCTTGGAGTTACTATACATTAAGTAGCAGAAGAAAAGGGTTGCAGGAGTACGTGGACCCCTATAGCAACACTTACTTTGTTTAATTTTCTTCAGTAGTCTACAGAAGTTTAAGTCAATGAATAGTGTTTAATTGTGTCATTTCCAAAAAAAAGTGAATTTTGTGAAGCTGACATAAACTCATAAAGTCTTATATTTATGATTGTGTGTGTGTGTGTGTGTGTGTGTGTGTGTGTGTGTGTGTGTGTGTGTGTGTGTGTGTGTGTGTGTGTGTGTGTGTGTGTGTGTGTGTGTGTGTGTGTGTGTGTGTGTGTGTGTGTAAAATGTAAAATTAATTTCATTTAAAGCTATGAGTTTAGACCTAGATGAGGCAGCAATTATCTGAGTACCAGAGACATTTGATGTAATCTGACCTTATAAAAGAAAAGTAAAAGAGTACTGAGTACATGAATTACTGATATATTTGAAACTTTAAATGAGAAAAGCCTTGGAATGAAAAAATATATATAATATACAGAAAGCAATAAGCCTATCAATATTAGAGTACTCTCTCGTTATGTGGATATTGTGTGAGCTAAAATATGATACTGATCTAGTCCTGTCATGAGTTAGATCTGCAGTACAAAAATGCATCTTTTTAAAATGAAGTACTAAGTATTGAGAAGTTAAATGGGCCTCATAAATACTACAGTACATTTTCATTTATACATCTAGTTCAAACTATGAAAAAAATAGATGCTTCATCAGTATGTGCTTGTGACTTAAAAGAAGTTATGTACTCACCATAATGTTCCATCTGTGTTGTCCATTTTCACTCTTTCTCAACAGTTAGCTTGGAATCTATCCTCAGATCCAACTTGGACATATTTTATACCTCATGGATACTGAGAACTCTTGAGCTCCTCCCTTACTCATAATGCTCTAGTCCCGTGCCATACCTCAGATCTTGTTCGCTGGTCTTATAGCTTCATAGAAATGTAGAAACCACACTAGGATAAGAAACCAATTCTTCAAAGTTCAAAGGCAGGAACATTGGTTCCCTTATTATCTTCTTTCTTCCAGACGTCACAAGTAGGTAGCAGACAGGGGTTGGAGGGAGATGGAACATTATGGTAAGTACATAACTTCTTTATCTGATGTTGTCAATTTTTATTCATTCTTCAACAACTGGGACAGAGTTTCCAGCTACCTGAATCCTGGGGCCTCTAAGGAAGGATATCCCTGAGCACTGTTTAGCCGAAGGCTGCTCTTCCCCTCAAGACCAGATCCAATTTGTAATGAGTAATAAAGGTATGAGGACCAGCAAAAGCTGCAGTCACACAGATATCATCCATGGAAGACATGGATAAAAACACTAATGAAGTTGCCATGGACCTGGCTGAATGGGCTCTTAAAGGTTTTGACAAAGACAAACCCAATTTTGTTATAAACAAAGGAAATGCAATCAATTAACAATTTGGCCAGTTACTTTGGTAAATGGCTTGCCCAATTTGGATTCTGCAAAGGAAACAAATAATTGATGTTTTTTTCTGAAATTCATTGTTCTATGCAAACAGAAATGTAATTGTTAATATCCAACAAAAGTAACATATTCTCCTTTGTTTGTGAAGTTTGGAAAGAAAATTGGAAGATTAATTGATTGATGCTGGATTCAGACACCACCTTAGAAACAAATAATGGGTTGGTTTGCAATGCTATCATATCTTTATGAAAAATTAAATAAGGAGGCTTAGAAGATAGGACTTGCAGTGATTAGTGCTGCCACCTCAAAGCAAGAGGTTCTCCGATTCGATTCTCAGCTGGGATGCCTTCTGTGTGCAGTCTGCATGTCCTCCCTACAGTCGCATGGGTTTACACCGGGTGCTCTCCCACATCCCAAAGACATGCTGTAGGTGGATTGGACACTCTAAATTGGCCCTAGGTGTGACTGTGTGTGTGTGTGTGTGTGTGTGTGTGTGTGTGTGTGTGTGTGTGCGTGCGTGCGTGCATGCGTGTGTGTGTGTATGTGTGTGTGTGTGTGTGTGTGTGTGTGTGTGTGTGTGTGTGTGCCTCTTGTGGAAGGTTGGTTGCCGGGCTGGCAATTCAAAACTGTAAAACTCCACTGTCAATCGTTCTGCGGACTATTCTTCCTCTGTGACGACCCCTAACTGGGAAAAGCCAAATGGAGGAGGAGAAGAAGACAGGACTTGAAGTTCAGAGACTCCTCCAGTAGGGGCTATAATTACTAAAAACATAGTTTTTCAGGTCACAAATTTTAGTTCACACTTTTCAGATTGTATTTTTATTTTACATTTGTTGACCGGGATAGTCCAACTGGATTAATGTCCATTTTCAGTGGAGGCCTGGGGAGAAAAGCTACAAGGTAGATAGATAAGTAATAACAAAGAAGGCATGTAGACAGATAAGTAATAACAAAGAAGACATATTACAGATAAAATATTTACAAATGACATAAGCAGACAGGAAATAGACAATATCATAAGTTCGAGTTACCCCTGGTAACAGTCAGAAAAAGTAACAGTAATTTGATTAATAGATAATATACATTCATGGTGAGAATTAGCCAGGCTTGTTACAGTGTCAAAGCCAGTTTAGTGCCAGATGTTGTTTGACTTTAGCTTTGAATTGGGATAGGGAGGAGAGCAAAGTAATGTTGACTGGAAGGAGGTTCCATGCTTTGCTTGCAGAGTTTGCAAAGAGGGAGTTACTGGCTACATTGTTAATTTTAATTGTCTTAATTTGTAGTCTGTTTAAGGATTGGAGCAGTCTTAGATTGTTGTGGGAGGTGATCATATTTTTAAGAGCTGGTGTGTTATCTGGATAATAGAGGATTTTATTAGCCATAATCAAAAGGTTATATTAGATTAGACTGGGAAGTTCTAGCCACCCAAGCTGTTTAAGGTTGATGCAATGGTGTGTTCTAAAAGGTAGGCCAGTGGCAAACCTGGCAATGTGGTTGTAACAGATTGAGAGTCTATTAAGTACAGTTTTATTTAGATTAAAGAGAAGGGGGATGCATATAAAAGTGTTGAAGGCAGGTGGGAGCGAGCTATGGCAACCATAGCCAGAGGGGTTAGGAAGGCTGGCTTTTATTCTATAGAATGACTCTAGTTTTTCATTGATGGTTTTGATCGTTTGGTTTACATGAAGGTCAAATTTTAGGTTATTATTAATTATTACTCCTAACAGTTTTGTAGAGGAGACAGGGGTGATTATTGTGCCATCTTTTGCATTTATGGTGAAGGTAAATGGTGTGGACCTTTGTGTTGAAGAGAATAACAGCATTTTAGTTTTTTTGAAGATTTAGCAACAAACGACATTCGGAGAGCCAGGTTTCTATAGTATTAAAGGTGGATTGGGTAACAGACCGTAATTCTGAGGGAGATGTGGCTGAGCAAATCAGGGTGGAATCATCAGCTTATTGGATACAGTTGACATTCGGGATGACTGTATACAGGTTGTTTATAAAGATGGAAAACAGTAGGGGTCCTAATATGGAGCCTTGTGGCACTCCAAGGGTGTTATGTAATAGGTTGGAGAGCTTGTTCTGCCAGAGGACAGCCTGCTGCCTCCCACTGAGGTAGGATTTAAACCACTGAATGGCACTGGTATTTAGACAGAAGGATTGCAGGGTGTGAATCAAAAGTTGGTGATCCTCCATGTCAAATGTCTTTGAAAGATCCAAGAAGAGGGATGAGGATATTTGATTATTGTTACGATTATTATTAATGATACTGGTAAATGCTAGTAGGGCTGTGGTTGTGATGTGGTGTGGATGGAAGCCATTGTTGGGTATCGGCCATGAGGTGATTCTGAATTAAGTGGTACATGAGTTGTTTGTGTATACATTTTTCCATAATCTTAGCTGGTGGAGAAAGTATAGCTATCGGTCTGTATTTGGAGAATTCAGTGGAGGAACCTCCTTTTTGTAGTGGGATTACATAGGATGTTTTCCAAATGGTGGGATTTTTTTTTCCTCTACTATGGTGCGGTTAATTAGTATAGATACTGGATAGGCTATGGCATCAGCTGATTTTTTAAAGGTACTCAGCAGGGAGTTGATCAGCTGAGAGTGTGGTGGGTTTTAATTTTTTGAGCAAGGTACGGATAAGTGATGTGGACACTGGTTGGAAGCTGAAAGAGAGTAGGTTTATAGGGGTGGTACTATGGTTTATAGGAGTGGTACTATCAGGGCCAGGGGGGCTGGGAGGTAGTTGGCTAGCTAGGGCTTGAATTGTCTCTGTAAAGAAATGGTTAAAACTGTCTGAGACATCCTCAGGAGATTTATCAATGGTAGCGATGGGGATAAGGGTAGACATTTTTCCAGGATTGAGTGGATTATTCAGATCTGCCCATAACTTCTGAGGATTGTTCTGGTTTGCTGTCTGTAAATTACAGTAGTATTATTTTTTGTCTTGTAGAATGGATTTTTTAGTCTCATTCCTAGCTTGCCTGTATTTAACATGATTGTAGGGGTCTTTAGTGGAATGCCATAGAGCCCAGATTTTGTTTCTGCTGGAAATTTTTAGTCTAGATTCTTTAGACAGCCATGGGGCAGTTTTTGCCTTTGTTCGCTTAGAATGGACAGGTGCATGCAAGTCAAGGATATCAAGAAATCTATTGTTAAAATATGCAACTGCCTCTTCTAAGGGGGGGGGGGTGTTTTAACATAGGCCAGTTACAGAAGTAAAGTTCATGTTTGAATTTGACAGGGTCAAAGTTTACTTTATTTCTGACTTTCCCGAGTAAGGACTGATGAGGAATAATTACTTTTTTCTTAACTATATAAGTAAGAAGGTGATCACTCAGATCATTGGGGAGGGTACCAGCAGTGTACAGTTGGGGGTTACTATTTACAAGTACCCAGTCTAGTATGCTTTTTTATGTTTGGGATTACCTAGCCTGGTTGGCGTGGTTATGATTTGAGTAAATGCATGCAGGTTGATGTGAGTGATAGTGGATTCTGAGGAACAGGTGGCTCAGTCTATGTTAAAGTCACCAAGTAATAGGGTTTCTTGTGGGTAATGACATGAAATCCAGTGTAGGGTATCTTCAAGTGTGGCTATATTATTACCTGGGAGAATATACATACAGATAATGTTGATGCATTTACTTTTGTTAATTTACAATTTAGTGGCCAGGATTTCTGAGTTATTAATTTAAGGTGGTTAATTAACATCTATGGTCACATTCAATGCAGATTTATAGAGTATAGCTACCCCACCCCCCTTCCTGGAAGCACGATCTAGCCTCTGAATGTTATACCCAGGTAGTAACTCTTCATTGTCAGTTGTGGTAGGTTTTAACCAGGTATCTGACAGACAGAGAATCTCAGGGGAGTGTACAGCCAGGAGTGCATGCAGTTCATGTACCTTGTTATTGATGCTTCTAATATTGAGATGACAGGCCAGGAAAGAGTTGGTAGGTCTACTAATTGTAGTTTTGTGGCTTTGGTGGCAGATAGAGGGGATATATATATCAGAGGTGGATGGGCCAGGGTTGGGATGAAAGTCACCACCAAGTATAAGACTAGGGCTATACTTAGTGATACATTTCAGGAGTTTGTTTAAAAGTTTGTAATATTGTTTGGCTCTAGAGCTTGTGTGCCTGGGGTTTGCATGCTGAAAGAGTGAGCAAGGCTTAGAGTTGGACCTATACTGATTAGTATGGCTAAAGGTGGGGTGGTTTACATCCGGTGTGATAGTATGACCATTTGGGTACTGATAATCAATAAGCATCTGGTTTTCATACAAGGTGATTACATAAGTAGCCAGCAGTATGGGTATTAGAGAATACTGTAACATTATGAGAGAAGGAGTGTATCTGGAAGCAAAGATGGCAAATACAAAGATGATTACAGCATACAATAGCTCTATCAGAGTTTAAGTCTTGGCCTAAATTAAGTCCAAATCTTAGTTACAAATATATGCAGAGATAAGTCACAAACAGTACAGTACAAAGAACAATATTAAGTCTTGGCATTACAATATACAAAAATATGTTACATTATAAAGGAGAGTTTAGCTGTGGTACCAAAGGTATGCTTTACACAAAACATCAAGCAGTAAAGGGCAGTAGTAATTAAACAAGGTATTTGTCAACTGAATGACAAGACATTTGAGTTTCAGACTTCATATCCTTTAGAAAATTCATGGCAACAGAAAACCTTTTACAATAGCAACCTTCCAACTTCATAAGAGCAATATTTAAAATCTATTTTTTCTTTTGACTTTTGTCACACTATTATTTTTGGCCTTGTCCAGATTTTCTGTGTTAAGATGTTGAATAAATATGAAACAAAATAAATGAAAAGCTTCACACGGTGGGTATAGTTCTGTCGTGCGTTGATAGTTCCACCTCACAGTAGTGTTTGCCAAGTTCCTGCAGAAACACAGGGCACAAAAACAGATCTGGTCACCATTTTCTTAGGCTTCGCATGCCCAATTCACTTTATCATTTCATTTGAATCTGTATTGCTTCAGATGGAATTTTTGCCTGTCTCTATCCCAATAGTAAACATAGACAAAAAAGATGTACAGCCCTCCGTACACCTAAATGGCCAATTAGACTGAATGTTGTTACTATCGCTGTTTTAATCCAACTTTCAACAGCTCTGCAGCCAGAAAATTCACAAGGTGAAAAGTCAGGTCTGCATGTCACTCCAAAAAGGAAAAAATGTGGAAACCAACCATAGGCTAAAGTGACTTACACTGTAAAAAGAAGGCACTTTGGACTTCAGCTCAAATGAAACCATTTAAACAGACGTTAGATCCAAAAAACGGAGTACCAAGGCCCCACTCGCCGACCGTTGCAGCTATTCAGCCCAGTTTTAGCCAAACTCACATTCTGTCTGCCTAGTCAAGGCAATTCAGCACATCATTATCTTTATCTTCCTTTGTTGTGCCTTTAAATTCAGTCCAATGCAGCAGTAACACAGTGTCCCTTAGGAAGTCTCTATGAATGTCTCAGTATCTGTATTTATTATTTTGTTAACTGAGTAGGTAGACTATTCCGAGGACCATTTTCAGCCACATTCTGGGTCATGTAGGCAAGTACATACAGAAGATAAAACCAGATACAAAGCTTTCTTTTCTGTAAAAGAAATTATTTAGGTTCTGAGTCTCAGATGGCTCAAATGTCAGAAGATGCTAAAGCCTTGTTACAAGATTGTTATAAGCTGTCTGAAACCTCAATAAAAGAGAGATTTTGTTTAAGTATTTGCAGGTGAGAACCACTCCTTGAGTGCTGAGGATTTTGAAGCACCCTTTATTTTACTTTCCCGTTGACTGAGACAGTTTGGATGAGGAAGATCTGAGGGGTCCAGCTTTCAGCATTTTCTGTCTTAATGACTGGCCGTCAAAGATGGTTCAAATGGAGATTGAGTAAATGTTTGTAAAACTAAATTCAAATTCCATGGTGGAGCTGGATCTTTAAAATAGGGTCTAAGAAGAAAACTTCCCCTTATAAAGACCTTACAGAGTTTTGAAGATGCTAAGAAGGAATTATTTACTCCTATGTGGAAAGTAGAAATGGCAGTGAGTTGAACTTTAACACTAGAGGAGCAAGTCCCTTCAATAAAAATTGCAGCCAAAAACTCAAGAACTTTAGGTACTGGGGATGAAAAAGGATCAATGTTTCTTTGTTGTGCCCAAAAGGCAAATGTTTTCCATTTACTTCTGTAAATTTTCCTAATGGAAGCTTCATGGGAAGACAAAAGAATGCAACGTACAGGGGAGGAAAGCCTTATTGTCTGGCTATTAATGGAACTTTAGGCCTGTAATGTTTGGGTGAATCATGGCTTTTGGGTGAGACAGGAAGTCTTGAATTGTATTCAAAATCCATGGTGGGCGAACTAGATGAGGCCAAAGAAAGGGGAACCAAATCTGACAAAACCAAAAGGTGCAATGAGGATGACTGCGCTCTTCAATTGAGATGATTTCTGGAGAAACTTGGCGGTTACAAGAGTTGGGGGGTAAGCGTAGAGGTGACCGGGGGGAGCAGTCATGGAAGACAGCATCTGTCAGTGATTCCTCTGGTGGGGGGGCAGGGCAAAGAACCTGCTGCACTTGTTGCTGAAGGGAGATGCAATTAAGTCACAGCAAGGTTGGCCCCACTGGTGGAATATCTTTACTGCAACTCTCTTGTTGAGAGACCACTCATGAGGCAATAAAATGGACCTGCTCAATGTGTCTGCTATCACACTGGATCCAAAATTGGTCTCCAGTCTCCTGTTTTCTTTAGCACTAAAAATAATCTTGAGTAAGTTCTGGACTCTTTCTGGTCTGGAAGGAACCTCTTGATTGACTATTTTTTGTAGCAGCTTCTCTATTTCTAGAGCTGCTGCTTTCCTCTGACTGGATGGAGCATCGGGAATTTTGTTTACTGTTAAGACAGTGGTAGATAAAAGGGTGTTATATAACATCTGGAAATAATCCTCTGCACCCATGGATCTTTTGTAATGTCCAGACAGGCTCTCTGGTAGAGTGAAAGACAACCCCCAAATGCCTCCAGAAGGGGACTATTGAGCTTCCTTTCAGGAGTACTGGTAGGCTCTGTCAGAAAAAGTGTCCCTAGATCCTTGGTTCTGCAGGCCTCCTCTGCCATGCAGGCAGCATCTTACATTAAGAGTTCCCCCCTCTGCCCCTGGGGGAACTATCTCCACATGGATCATGGAAAGGATTACCACATTTTTTGGTCACTTCATTGATTCCTAGAGAAGGTTCTTTGAGAAGTCAAAAAACATGCCCGCACTGCAGACAGGGTTTACCATCCTGCTCACACCTGGAGAGTGTGTCTTTAACCTTGAGGCCAAACAAAGAGCTTCTGTCAAAGGAAGCTCTGACGAAGGAGGACTTGAAGGTCTCAGCGAAATCACACAAATGCATCCAGGCATGTCTCCTTATGGAAATGCCTAAACCTGCCACCCTTGAGGTACCTTCAGCTGCATATGAACTGAACCTCATGGACAAATTTGAGAAGGATTGTAGAGTAGCCAACTGTGAGGCAATAGAGCTCTCTGCCTCAGAAGTAATGGTCCCAGAGTGGGATTTGGAAAGTTTTTTTATCAAGTCCCTCTATAATCTGGTAAAGTGTGCTAAATAATTCAGAGACCTGAGTGCAACAGTCACTGAAGCATATAAATGCTTCCCAAATCTGTCCAAAGCCCTGGGATCCCTGTTAGTGGGATGGACAGCTGAATTCTGTTCCATGAGTTCCTTCTTCATAGCCACTGCTACAACCATGGCATCTACTAGTACCCCTTTGCTCCAGAATGCTCTTCCTTTTGGAGGTGCCAAGATCCTCTCTGATCTCTTGGGGATTGGCTCAACAGCATCAGGCTCCCTTCATGCAGACCCAGAGATCAAGTCATTGAGCTCATCAGTGGCAGGGTCATCCATGAGGTAGATTGGCCAGACCCAAAGCCTTCCAGGAATACTGATTCCTCTTGGGAAGGGTTGTCAGTAGATCAAACACCCCTCTGCATTAGGATCTCCAGGATGTCTCCAAAGGAGACATCATCAGGTGGTGATCTTGGGAACCTTTCCCCTTCATCAAAATATCTTCTATGACCGATTCTTGAAGAGAGTCTAAGTGCCTCCTCTTGCACTTTCTGTTCTATGGATTTCTTCGGTGGGATTCTCCAGAGAAGTATCAGAAGATATAAGTATACCATGCTGTGTAGTCTGGAGACTTGGGGCTGGCTGTCCCTGAAGAGTAGAGTGTTGAGGCTCAAGGCACAAAGACATATGAGATTGGGAAGATGGATCTGGGGGGGGGGGAATCATCCTTCCTCTAGAGGTAGAGAAAACTCTCTCCTCTACCTCAAAGGCAGAAAGCCCGGGGGAGTAGGTCAATGGTGCTGAGAAGACATTCCTCCTGACTGTCAGCTCCCTCTGACCTGAAGGCACTCTATCTGAGGTACAGGTCAGAAATGAGCTGTCCAAAGTCAAGGCGCCAGGGGGTAGAGATGGCTCCTACAACTTTCTAGTCAACTCCAACACCTATGACCCAGCAATGGCACTATGGCTCCAAGAGTCATCCGGCTCTGATGTGCTCAGAGCTGGCCCACTTAGAGAAGGCATTGGAGCCAAAGATACAATAATCTTCAGATCCAACACAGATGGATCCGGGAGTCTCAGATCCAGGAGCTCCAAAGCCAAAGGGCAGACTGCAGAAAGAGCCAAAACAGGTGGAGTAGTACTAGTGAAGGTCTGTGGACCCAATGAGGTAGGAGCCAGGAGAACTCTCATCTAAATCTGTGTCGAGAGAAATTTCCTCATCATTCTATCCACATCTACATCTATCAGACTACTAGAAGACCGAGAAGAACAGACCACTGAAGGGGTCCTAGAATGATGGTATCTTTCTAGAAAGGGTGATGCTAGACAGGAAGGAACAGGGTCCAGAGAAGACACATAACGAGTCCTAGGTAGCTACTTCAGGTCCAAGTGTGTTGGATCCAACAATCTGGATCTGTTATCAGATCCTGTCAGGTGTGAGGATTTAGTCTTTGGACCTGAAAAATGTGGATCCAACCACTTAGACACCTTGCAAGAAGGAGAGCTAGGAGTGGAAGCTTCAGAAGGGTCCGATGCATGCTTTCTGGACTCCTTCATGTCTAACGTTTTGGAGGTGTGAGCCCAGATAAAGATTCTGAAAAAGAAGTTGGCAACAAACCTTTTAGAATCAGTTTATTTTTGCAGTCCCCTAAAGCCCGTGAATTAAGGCCTTACAAATGTCACACAGTTCTTGTAAATGAGCTGGGCTTAAGAAATATACACATGAATTATACGTCAGATAGAAGTATTTTATGCCCACAGTCTTTACATTTCTTGAAACCTGAAGATTTTTCAGCCATTTTGAAGCAGAAAAATTAAATACAATAAAAATAGAAATACGAGAGATTTTTTTTTTTTTTAACAAAGAAAAAAAGAAGATAGTGAAAAGAGGTTTATCAACAATGGTAATTAAGGTGAATACCACAAGGATATAGGCCAGAAAGAATTTACCAACAATGGTAGACTAAGATTAACCGATATGTGTAAAAAGGATAAGGGAGGACTACATAAAAATTCCAGACAAAGGTAAGAAAGTAAGAAAATATATAAATCTTATTTCACTCAAAATATAACACTAAAGCTCTTGAGTGAACAGCGACCATATTCATCCATGAAGACAGCAAACGAGACCTGCGGTACGGTAGGAGACTAGAGCATAATGGGTAAGGGAGGAGCTCAAGAGTTTCCAGTATCCATGAGCTGTAAAAAGCATCTGAGTCAGATCCAAACCAGTTGCTATGGAATGAATGAAAACTGACAATACCAGATCTAGTTTTATTCATCTGTTAAACAGTGCAAGCCCACTGGATACAAACATTCCTTTTCAGGGGTGATCCAGCAGCACTGTCTGATTTAGTGTCTTGCCCAGAGTCAGTCAGTAGGCACACACAGGTAGAAGGAATCAGACCTAGTACTCTGAACTACAAAGGAAGCAGCTTATTTATAGCTCAGTGCCTTAATCCTCATCACTAACTACTAAGTATTAAAAATGAGCTACTTTAAAACAGTATTTCAAAGAACAATTTAGGCACTTATCCATAAGAAAATTAATCTCATTCATTATATGCTGTGGTAAGCAGAGTCACCACAGATTAAACTATCAGAAATGCACTAAGTTCTATGGAAAACTTCAGATAACTATTTTTTTCTCATTAGAAGCTAATAGCTATAACAGCTTGTAAGACATTATTTGTCTGGTTTGGTGCAGCTTAAAGAAAATCAATTTGCAGCACGAAAAATATTAGAGATGGTCTAATGAGACCATGATATTAATTTTGCTCTAAAAAATAACCATTTACTATAGTTGTGGGGCCTCTGTCTAAAATTCTACATGATGCTATGTCAGATTTTTAGACTTAACTGACTGAAGCCACTTAGACCAAGAAAAAAATGAATAACAAATAAAGCACTTTTGTCTTATATAATGTAAGACTTCATTAGGACAAAAATCGATTCATTAAACTCCTTTAAATATATAATATAACACAAACATGATCTAATGCCACTAAACATCTGTATTTTCTTCAATCTTTCATTTGAAAACACACTTTGCATTCACATGACCATTTAAACCAGAATACTGTCATTTAAATGTACTTGCCAGTCACATTCTTTGATTTTATAACTTTTATTATTTGCACGTCTACCATCACATTGTAAAATACCAATAATAAAACACATGAACTTTTTAAACTTTCCTGTATAACTAGAAGAATATGTGGTAAGTGCTTTTCTTTCATATCATACTTTTATTGCATACACATGTTCTTTAATTCTCTTTTGCAATTTCCAGGTAATTTTTCCACCACAAAAGAGGTGTTGCAAACCAGAAACAGGAAACACACAAACGCCGTAAAAAATCAGTGAACAACGTATATGAGCAGAGAAAACAGGCAGAATATGTTTTATTAACGAAATCACTTTCATCTTCTACAATTCCAAAACTTCATCAGACAGTGCTATTACTTACTGACTCATTTAAATGACATCATCAAGCACATGATCAATGACATCAGCATCATAAATATTCATAAATTACATCACCCCCTCTAAAGTGCTTACAGAATGTAATAACATGATTTTAAAACACATTATAATTTATTATACAACCTTTAAAATGTAACAACTTATCTAAAACTTTTATAAAGCATATAAAACTATAAATAAGAGTCACACTTGTACTTATATAAGTTTTAAATGCATACATTTTGCATAATAAATAACTGAAGTCTTAAATATCTGTGGTGGTGGTGTTGCGGTAGCGTTGTCGCCTCACAGTTAGATGTTGCATGTTCGATTCTCAGAGCGTCTTCTGTGTGTCGACATGCGTGAATGGGCGTTCCTTCATTGAAGGTTGTGCGTTTGGCCTGGCAAGCCAGCACGTAAAAATCTACTGCCAATCATTAGCGGACCGGAGTTCCGCTGTGGCGACCCCTAACCGGGAAAAGCTGAAAGACATTTACCCAAGCACTACTTATCCAGCTCAATATACCAGTATAAAGCCAACAGACCCAATCTATGCTTATTTATTTATTATGTATTAACAAAACACATATATCAAATAAAAAAAAATTTTCTTAAAATCTATTAGTTTAATAAATAATTTTGTAAAAAATGTCTTACTAGAAATATATAAAACAGCTTATAAATATTCGAATAATAGTCCTATAGTACATTATATTGTAAATTACCTAATTAGAGCATTTAATTTAAGAAGACAATTTATTGAGCTGTATTCATTTAAACCTGGCCATTCAGTACTATCTGCCATATTAATTCTCTTTTTTTTCTAAATGTAATGTCCGTGGGCCACCTCTTGATCTTATCGTAACCGGCTGAATTATTAAATACTTAAAACTGTGGCCCTCACAGGACATGGCATGCTTGACCAGTGCACTAGTGGTTTTCTGAGTCCTAATAGCGTATTCATGTTCGCAAACTCTATCCCTAACAGACATTTCAGTTTTACCAATATCATACGCCATGCATAACTGGCATAAAGCAAGGTATACTACCCCTTTTGAATTACAATTATATGTACCTTTTAAATTATATTTGATACTCCTAATCTTAAATATCTGACAAACTAAAATTAGTCTACAAATCTTACATGCACCACATTTCCTCATTCCCATGTTTTTTAAATTATTAGCTCTCCTTACTACTTTTTATATATGATGCTTTTAATAAGTGCATACTCTGTACTAAAAGTAGTAATGAAACTGTTCATCATCATTTTTTTCGACTATACTACTCAGCAACAGCTCCTCGTGGTCCTGCAGAGTGGTGCTAGCAGCAGAGAACTGAAAAAGCAACTACTTTCCAGATTTAAGTATATTTTTGCTGTTTATACCTGTGCGACCTTCTTTTCTTGCTGTAAACAAAGTTTAAACTGCTATTTTATCTATATTGAGCATTTTTATTACCTGCACTTAAGTTAAAGTTTTGTTTGTTTAATTTTACTGTTGAGGCTGCCCACTCAAGTCTGCTAGCCAGTGCATTTAATATACTGCTGTTTCCCTGCATTTTTCTGTAGCTTTCTTACAAAAAAAAACAAAAAAACAAAAATATATTCTTGTTTTCCCGCCTTTCCTTGACTAGAATAGTCCAGTTTACAGGCTTTGCTGTATTCTGGTCTTTGGGATAGTTCCTGTGTTGCCCATTGCCTTACTTGGATAGGGAGTGGGGAGCCTTGAGCAGCCTATCTGTCCCTGAAGGAGTGACCTCAGCACAAGATCTAGTAGTAATTGGTCGTTTTGGACCATTTCTAGCTCTTTTGAAGTTCCCTGTATAAAAATCCGCCTCTGAGCATTTTTTTTTCGACTATACTACTCAGCAACAGCTCCTCGTGGTCCTGCAGAGTGGTGCTAGCAGCAGAGAACTGAAAAAGCAACTACTTTCCAGATTTAAGTATATTTTTGCTGTTTCTACCTGTGTGACCTTCTTTTCTTGCTGTAAATGAAGTTTAAACTGCTATTTTATCTGTATTGAGCATTTTTATTACCTCCACTTAGTTAAAGTTTTGTTTGTTTATACTACTGTTGAGGCTGCCCACTCAAGTGTGCTAGCCTGTGCATTTAATATACTGCTGTTTCCCTGCATTTTTCTGTAGTTTCCTTCAAAAAAAAAAAAAAAACAAAACAGACAAAAAATATATATATTTATTTTCCCACCTTTCCTTGACTAGAATTGTCCATTATACATGCTTTGCTGTATTCCGGACTTTGGGATAGTTCCTGTGTTGCCCATTGCCTTACTTGGATAGAAGGAAGTTTCTTTGCTCACCAGTGGGAGTGGGGAGCCTTGAGCAGCCTATCTGTCCCTGAAGGAGTGACCTCAGCACAAGATCTAGTAGTAATTGGTTTTTTTGGACCATTTCTAGCTCTTTTGAAGTTTCCTGTATAAAAATCCACCTCTGAGCATTTTTTTCGACTATACTACTCAGCAACAGCTCCTCGTGGTCCTGCAGAGTGGTGCTAGCAGCAGAGAACTGAAAAAGCAACTACTTTCCAGATTTAAGTATATTTTTGCTGTTTCTATCTGTGTGACCTTCTTTTCTTGCTGTAAACAAAGTTTAAACTGCTATTTTATCTATATTGAGCATTTTTATTACCTGCACTTAAGTTAAAGTTTTGTTTGTTTAATTTTACTGTTGAGGCTGCCCACTCAAGTCTGCTAGCCAGTGCATTTAATATACTGCTGTTTCCCTGCATTTTTCTGTAGTTTTCTTACAAAAAAAAAACAAAAAAACAAAAAAAATTCTTGTTTTCCCGCCTTTCCTTGACTAGAATAGTCCATTATACAGGCTTTGCTGTATTCTGGACTTTGGGATAGTTCCTGTGTTGCCCATTGCCTTACTTGGATAGAAGAAAGTTTCTTTGCTCACCAGTGGGAGTGGGGAGCCTTGAGCAGCCTATCTGTCCCTGAAGGAGTGACCTCAGCACAAGATCTAGTAGTAATTGGTCATTTTGGACCATTTCTAGCTCTTTTGAAGTTTCCTGTATAAAACTCCGCCTCTGAGCATTTTTTTCGACTATACTACTCAGCAACAGCTCCTCGTGGTCCTGCAGAGTGGTGCTAGCAGCAGAGAACTGAAAAAGCAACTACTTTCCAGATTTAAGTATATTTTTGCTGTTTATACCTGTGCAACCTTCTTTTCTTGCTGTAAACGAAGTTTAAACTGCTATTTTATCTGTATTGAGCATTTTTATTACCTGCACTTAAGTTAAAATTTTGTTTGTTTATACTACTGTTGAGGCTGCCCACTCAAGTGTGCTAGCCAGTGCATTTAATATACTGCTGTTTCCCTGAATTTTTCTGTAGCTTTCTTACAAAAAAAATATATATATATATTCTTGTTTTCCCACCTTTCCTTGACTAGAATAGTCCAGTTTACCGGCATTGCTGTATTCTGGTCTTTGGGATAGTTCCTGTGTTGCCCATTGCCTTACTTGGATAGAAGGAAGTTTCTTAGCTCACCAGTGGGAGTGGGGAGCCTTGAGCAGCCTATCTGTCCCTGAAGGAGTGACCTCAGCACAAGATCTAGTAGTAATTAGTCGTTTTGGACCATTTCTAGCTCTTTTGAAGTTCCCTGTATAAAAATCCACCTCTGAGCATTTTTTTTCGACTATACTACTCAGCAACAGCTCCTCGTGGTCCTGCAGAGTGGTGCTAGCAGCAGAGAACTGAAAAAGCGACTACTTTCCAGATTTAAGTATATTTTTGCTGTTTATACCTGTGTGACCTTCTTTTCTTGCTGTAAACAAAGTTTAAACTGCTATTTTATCGTATTGAGCATTTTTATTACCTGCACTTAAGTTAAAGTTTTGTTTGTTTAATTTTACTGTTGAGGCTGCCCACTCAAGTGTGCTAACCAGTGCATTTAATATACTGCTGTTTCCCTGCATTTTTCTGTAGCTTTCTTACAAAAAAACAAAACAAACAAAAAAAAATATTCTTGTTTTCCCGCCTTTCCTTGACGAGAATAGTCCAGTTTACAGGCTTTGCTGTATTCTGGTCTTTGGGATAGTTCCTGTGTTGCCCATTGCCTTACTTGGATAGAAGAAAGTTTCTTTGCTCACCAGTGGGAGTGGGGAGCCTTGAGCAGCCTATCTGTCCCTGAAGGAGTGACCTCAGCACAAGATCTAGTAGTAATTGGTCATATTTGGACCATTTCTAGCTCTTTTGAAGTTCCCTGTATAAAAACCCGCCTCTGAGCATTTTTCTTCGACTATACTACTCAGCAACAGCTCCTCGTGGTCCTGCAGAGTGGTGCTAGCAGCAGAGAACTGAAAAAGCAACTACTTTCCAGATTTAAGTATATTTTTGCTGTTTTTAACTGTGCGACCTTCTTTTCTTGCTGTAAATGAAGTTTAAACTGCTATTTTATCTGTATTGAGCATTTTTATTACCTGCACTTAAGTTAAAGTTTTGTTTGTTTAATTTTACTGTTGAGGCTGCCCACTCAAGTGTGCTAGCCAGTGCATTTAATATACTGCTGTTTCCCTGCATTTTTTCTGTAGTTTTCTTACAAAAAAAAAAATATTCTTGTTTTCCCGCCTTTCCTTGACTAGAATAGTCCAGTTTATAGGCTTTGCTGTATTCTGGTCTTTGGGATAGTTCCTGTGTTGCCCATTGCCTTACTTGGATAGAAGGAAGTTTATTTGCTCACCAGTGGGAGTGGGGAGCCTTGAGCAGCCTATCTGTCCCTGAAGGAGTGACCTCAGCACAAGATCTAGTAGTAATTGGTCGTTTTGGACCATTTCTAGCTCTTTTGAAGTTCCCTGCATAAAAATCTGCGTTTGCGCAGCTTTGCGCGATTGTGCGCATAGTGCAGCACCAGTTAAACAAGTTTAAACTATTTCTGACTCCGCCAAGTCTGCTCTTCAGTTTTTCCCTTAAAACTGCTCTACCTTCAATAAAATCAGTCTATTCTCTATCTATAAAGCCCAGCACTTGATCCTAAAGCGTTTTTACACAGGTAAAGCACTCTTGAACAAAAGAAAGCACTATATCCACCTACAATCCCCTTGAGTACCCATTTCCCTTCAGGTCCTTTCTGACTCAGTACTCAGTAATCCCTTACACTATTCTAGCATGTCGAGAGGTCAATTACTGGTGTCCTCTCCAGTTCAGCTGGTGAATCTGGGAATCTTGAGGCAAAGTTATAACTACCTCATGTACACAGACAACCCTCTCCTCCTCCCAACAAATACAAATATATGTGAGAGATGCAACTATATAGCCAAACTGGAGGCTGAGCTCTCTCGACCCAGTACTGGCTAGACCAGCCAGAAGGAGAAGTTAACCACACACACCACAAACCCAGTCTCACATAGACCAAACACAGCTGCAAACCAAACACATAAACCCACAAAGACATACTCGGAGGCTCTAATTTAAAATCTACCAAAACCACAGAGGCCTCCAAAGCAGACATCCAAGAAGCCACTACCTCAAAACATAGCACATGCAATGCATATTTCTCAAAGTCAGTGTGCCAAACAGTCACAGCCCTTAAGGCCTAACAACATGCCTGATACACTTGTAATAGGTGACTCTATAGTCAGACACACTGACGTCCCGCTCACCAGACTGATCAAGAAAAAGGTTACAGTAAGCTGCCTGTCGGGCGCCAGAATCCGCCACATAACACAAGCACTCAGGTCACTCCAAAACAAGTACAAATATGACTCAGTCATTGTCCATGCTGGCGTGAATGACCTGAGACGTACCTCCCTGGACTACATGAAAAGAGACATAGAGGAGCTCTCTGATTATGTAGCCCAGGCTGGTATGACCCTGACCCTGAGCAGCATCTTTCTCTCACCAAGAATGATGCCACAGTACAAAGATAAAATGATCAGCTTTAATAATTGGCTAAATTACTGGTGTCATTCTAGGGGGATCCAATGTCTGTCTGCTTGGGATGACATGCTTGACAAGCCACGCTGCTTCGCAAGGGACAGCTTGCACCTGTCACCCCTAGGCCTCCGGATATTGGCAAAGGCTCTTGCCACCCCCATAGTGCCTTTTTTAGGCAAGGCTCAAAAAACAAACCCACCTCCCTAGAAAACACAAGTGGAAAAAAACTAAGGGTAATGCTGCTCAACGCCAGAAGTCTAAACCTCAATATGCAGGATCTCGAAGCCCTCCTCAGTATGGAGAGCATCGATGTCTATGCAGTGACTGAAACCTGGTTCAAGGCTCCTGAGAGCACCCCAGCACTACCAGGTTATAACCATGCTATACCATGCTTTTCGGCCCCAAAACTTGGACCAAACCACAAAGGGAGGGTGAGTGTCCATATTCATCAAAGACACCCACACCTCCAGGATAGTGGCCACGCATGAAGCATTGGAGACCATCCATGTGCAACTAATCATAGGCAAAACTGCCCTACAGTTTGTAGCATGCTACAGACCACCCTCTCAAACTCAGGAACCCCACTCAGCCTTCCTGAAGACACTGGAAAGTATGAATGTCTCTCCAAATACCATCATATTGGGAGACTTCAACTACCCAAACATAGACTGGGAGCATTACTCAAGCCCCAACACCCTAGTCCAAAGGTTCCTAGAGTTCATAAACTCAAATGCGATGGAACAACTAGTCAACACTCCCACAAGAGGAGATAATATACTAGATCTGATCATCACAAACATGGGGACACAATGCTCCACACCAGAAGTATACCCCTCACTGGTGAGATCAGACCATAAACTAATCTCACTGGAAATCCACATCACGCCCCCACCCCCAGCACAAAAGACCACAGTGAGGAACTTCTCAAAAGCTGACTTTCACACTTCTTAAGACTGAAGTGGTATCCTTCAAGGCCCCTGGGCCAGTGGAAACCACAGCCCACACCGCTGAATCCTTTATAAACGCCTTCTATGGACACCTTCAAGAATGCATGGATCATGCAATCCCAAATAAAACCAAGACCCTTTCCCCCAAAGGCAGGCATCCTGTCTGGTGGACCCCAGCCATAAACAAACTTTACAACAGGAGGAGGAAGCTACTACAGGACAGAGCAAAATCCCAAAAAGGGAAGGCATCTCTGATCAGTACTAGCAAAAAACTACGATCACTCATAAAATCATCCAAGGCCAACTTTGAGAGAAAAATCGCAAAAGACAATAAAGATAATCACAAGGCCTTCTTTAGTAATGTTAGAAACCTGGGTGGAAACTCCCAGATATGCTCAGAGTTAGTTCAAAATGACAAAAAATACACGGAACCCACAGATATTGCCAACATACTGGCAGACAGGTTCAGTGCAAATCCCCCCCCCCAAAAGGAGAAATATATATCCCAGCTGAATGTAGCCTCCCTGACATCACAGATATCCAGGTGAGAGCCGCCCTCTCCAAAGCTAAAAACACAGCATCAGTGGGACCAGACGGTGTCCCAGGTTGCGTGCTACATGAACTCCAAGAGGAACTAAACTCGCACATAAGGCTGCTGTTTAATCTTAGCCTTACTACAGGATACGTACCCAAAGAATGGCGTACAGCAACAGTGGTTCCACTCCACAAAGGAGGTGCTTCTACGGACCCTGGAAATTACTGCCCCATAAGCTTGACGAGCCTGGTCTGCAAAGCTATGGAAAGGATCATTATGGAACTCATAAACAAAGACATTGGTGACCTACAGACACTTGATCCTACCCAATTCAGCTTTGTTAAAGGCAGATCCTGCCTTTTGAACTTAGTCGACTTTTTTGAAACAGTCACTAAGGCCATTGATGAGGGTAAGGCACTTCACACAGCCTACCTTGACCTTGCAAAAGCCTTCGACACAATACCCCACTCGGGCATCATAGACAAGCTCACCAGCTTAAATGTAAACCCATATGTCATAAGATGGGTTGCAAACTGGCTAAAGGACAGAACCCACAAGGTCAGAATTGCTGGAGCCATGTCAGACTCTAAGCCAGTTACAAGTGGTGTCCCACAGGGCTCGGTCCTGGGACCCCTCTTGTTCAGCATTTATTTCTCAGAAGTACAAGCAAACATAGGAGGATTGTGGCTGACAAAGTTCGCAGATGACTGCAAGCTGGGCGTCATAATCGATACTCCAGCGGACACTTGCATCCTTCAGAAAGGCCTCACAGAAACGGATAACTGGTGCCAGAGCCATGGCCTTAAACTGAACGCCAAAAAATGTATAGTTATACCCTTTCGGAAAAACAAAGTACCCACAAATTACCACATAGGTGGTAATCCATTAATTACAGAAGAAGTAATCAGGGACCTAGGGACCCAAGTTGACAGTGACCTCTCATTTGACACCCACATTGCCAAGGTGGTTAGGAAGACCTTCTATATTGCCCACCTTATCATGAAAGGATTCACTTCTAGATCAAGAGAGGTCATTGTGCCTCTATACTCTTCCCTTATCAGACCCATGATTGAGTACAATGCCCCATTTGGTATGTACCTTACCCGGCACCTGCAGCAGTTGGAAAGACCCCAGAAGTACCTCACCAAGAGGATCAAGGGACTCAAACATATGTCATATGCTGCCAGACTGAAGAAACTCCAGCTCTATTCAGTCGAATACCGCCTACTTAGAGGTGATCTATGCCTGACGTACAAGGCCATGTCCAATCCAGAAGTAATGGACATGCTCCACCTAAAAATTCCAAATCCACCAGAGCCACGAGAGTGAGAGACTTGAACCTCAACACAGAAATAAATAGGACATGCTGGAGGGACAGATTCATAACCCAGAGGCTCCCTACACTCTGGAACAGAGTCCCAGTCCATGTTAGGCAGAGCCCCTCACTGACTCTTTTCAAGAGAAATCTTGACGAGTGAATGGGAGATCATAGGTTTACCCCGGGGGGGGTCATCTCTGTGTCACTGCTAGACAGAGGCACAGTAAACTAAACCCTAAATGGGCTCAGTATTATCATTCCAGGGGGTGGCGGAAGCCACACACACTCTGGCTAGGCTTATAAATGCCCTAGGACAGATAGCCTTGTATGAACCTATGAACCTATTATATAAAGAGGCAGTTTCAATAGTAGTTACAGCTTTTCTTCCCAATATAGGGGTGAAATATCAATAATTTCTCTTTCTAGTTACCTCATCTATGAGATCATCTATGAGGCTATATGGATATCCTCTAACTATATCCTTCAGCTTGTTACATTCACTTTGAAAGTCATCATCCAACGTGACCACTCTAGCATCACGCACTAGTTGTCCTTTAACAACTGATATTTTTTTTGATAATAAGGGTGAGAGCTTTGAAAATGCAAAAAATAATTAGAATAGGTGTTTTTTTCTATGAATGGTAGCCAGAAATCTATCTTGTAAAACATCCTTTCTTAGACTAACATCCAAGTTGCTGATACTATGCTCCTGTACCTCATATGTAAACTTTGAAAAAGGTCATGGTGGTGTCAAGATATGCGACAAAATCATAAAGCATATGCAATTGACCTGTCCATAAGATAAAGATATCATCCAAATAGTGCACATAGACCCTCAAATACTGTTTAAATACATCATTATTCACAATACACTTTCTTTCCCATTGTGCCATTACCAGATTTGCAAACACAGTGCCACAGGGTAAAACCATACCTACCCCTACTTTTTGCAGGAAATTAATTTCATCAAAAATATATAATTATTATGCACTATTACAAAAAGGTTTATATACAAACTGATATCATCTTGTTTCACACCTTTAGTGACTAAAAATTCACTAATCATGGCTATCCCTTCCTCCTGGGGTTTAACTGAAAACATGTCCTTAACATCAATAGTAAGAAAGTATGCTTGCTCATCATATTCATTAATTCTAAAAAATGTCCTTACAAATCTGAATTTCATGCTACATATACATCTTTAGCTTATTATCTAAATATTTGGCACATGCAAAAGTAATGGAATTACGGCCATCAACAATAGGCCTCAGGTGGATTTTTTATGTCCTTATGAATGTTAGGGGCACCAAAAATAGTTGGGGAAGTAGGAGAGTTCATTACCAAATAATTGTAAATATCCAAAGTAAGTCTGTTCCCCCAAAACATCATGAAGTAATAAGCCAACCTTCCGATAAGCAATGTTTACCTGATTAATGGAGACTTCCTCATAAGTATCCCTTATTTATTATAACATAGACAATATGCCCATGATTCAAGCACAACAACAGCAGCTGGACAATTTACAGCCAGTTATAGTTACCAGTATCATTGGTGATGTTAACATTTATAATTTTTCGCAGACTTTCATTGATGTCGAAATAGCAGGCTTTTTGGCCAAAGGAGTCAATTGTGTACCTGTGAAAAGAGCCAACATTGCAACCACCATTGTTGACTTGAAATTATTTCTACAAAAGTTAAATTTTAAGCAGATTTTCATGAATAGTATGGTGGTTGATAGTAATAATTTACATATATCACGCACATTTAACCCACCACTACACCCCACACTGTTGCTATTTGAGTAGTTATGTGAGCTTTACTCCAGGTGTAGGCTACCAGCCCATAACAGGAAACCTTTAAAGGATAATTTAACCAATGCTGAAAGGGATGTTTTAGCATTTTTAAAGCAACAGAATATCAGGTTTATGAAACCAGACAAAGGCGGTGCACTGGTGGTAATGGATGTGTATGATTATAATATCAGGATAAATTAGATTTTGGAGAAGCCGCGGTGGTGCAGCGGTAGCATTGTTGCCAAACAGCAAGAGGTTCTCCCGTTTGATTCTCGGCTGGAGCGCCTTCAGTGTGGAGTCTACATGTCCCCGCGGTCGAGTGGCATTCGAAAGACATGCGTAGAATGGGCATGCCTTAGTTGAAGATTGGGCATTGAGCTGGCACCACGGCACTGTAAAAAATCTACTGCCAATCATTAGCGGACCGGAGTTCTGCTGTGGTGACCCCTAACTGGGAAAAGCCGAAAGAACAACAACATAAATGATATTTTGGAGACAGATAATTATGAGGAAGTCTCCATTAATCAGGTAAACATTGCTTATCGGAAGGTTGGCTTATTACTTCATGACATGTTTCTGGAGAACAGAATTACTTTGGATATTTACAATTTTTATTTAATTATTTTATTTTACATTTGTTTACGGGGGAGGTCCGACTGGACATAGCTGTCCGTTTTCAGCAGAGGCCCGAGGAAAAAAGCTCCAGAACAGTTGTTAAAAATACTATACATAACATATTTGCATGTGGCTTGTGGTTTAAACATAGAATTACAAGATATAGCAGATTGTAACAAATGGTTGTATGACCATACATGAGATATTTACATAAGCATAGTGGTTTGACATAAAATTAAAAAGTATAGCAGGTAGTAATGTATGATAGTATGTACAGTTTGTTTAGTAGGGATAATCTTGAAAAAGTGATGAAGATAAAAGAAGAAAGTAAAAGAAAAAAGCACTAACCAGTTTGCCTATGAGGAGGAAGGTTTTTCAGCTTACGCTAGGGAAGAGTTACTGGGATTGGGAAGGAATACAGGGGAGTAAGTGGCTGAGAGTTGGTATCTAAAGTGTGATAAGATATAGTGCATTTGGGGGAGTTTTCAAGAAGAGGTAGGATAATGGGAAGGGGAAGGAATTTGAATATGTCACCCAGGTGCTATGCGGTTGCATGTCCAGGAGATGTTGAGCTGGGAAGTAAGCTGTTTTTTGAAGATGGTTTTGTTAGATTGTAACCTGATTTCTAGTGGTAGGGAGTTCCTAGTCTTGGTAATGTTACTAGAATACAGGGAGTCACCAGAGCTGTACTTGGTTTTGGAGACGTCATTAATGGCTTGTTAGTGGATCTTAGTTCTTGGTTATTGAAGTAGAGGGTAGTCAGATCTTGTAAGGCTGGAGTTTTGTCAGGTTGGTACAGTATTTGGTGAGCTAGAATAAGCTGGCTTAGGGCTAAGGTGTTTTGGAGTTCCAGCTAGGAGAGCTGTTTTAGGGCTTGACAGTGGTGGGTGCGGTAGGAGGAGTTTGTGGTGAATTTTGCTATTTTGTTGTAGCATGCTGATAGCTTGTTTAAATCACTCTTGTTTAGATTAATTAGGGCAGGAGAAGCATACAGTAAGGGAGAGAGAAGGTGGATATGAGCTAGGGTGACTTTACTGTTGTTGGTTAGGAAGTTTTCACATCTGTAAAGAGTACCTAGTTTTTTGTGGACTTTGCTTATTGTTTGAGCTATATGTTTGTCAAATTTCATGTGATTGTCAATGATGACCCGTAGTAATTTGGTTTGTGTGACGGGGAGATAGGACTATTATCTGACGCAGAAATAGAGAATATGGGAGTAGGTACTGGTGCTTTGAAGGGGTGGAAGAGCATAAAGTGGGTCTTTTTAGGATTTAATATTAGCTGGGAGTTTGATAGCCAGGTTTCAATGGTTGGAAATGCTTCTTGGGTCTTAATGTAAAGCTGTTGGAGGATGGGGGCAGAGCATATTAAGGTGGAGTCATCAGCGAATTGAACCACATTTGCTAAAGGGGTGGCTTTGTGAAAATTATTTGTAAATATAGTGAAAAGTAGGGGTCCTAGGATTAATCCTTGGGATACTCCTAGTTTCACAGGAAGAAGGGGGGAAAGGAAGTTTTTCCACTGAGCAGCTTGTTGGTGTTGGGGGAGGTAGTCTTGAAACCATAGTGGAGTGGGGGTAGTTAGTTTTAATTCTGAGAGTGATGTTAGAAGTTTTGTATGGGAGACTGTATCAAATGCCTTTGATAAGTCAAGGAAAACTAGTTGGCCATTGTTGCAATGCATATTTACTAGGTTACTAAAATTAATGAGTGTTGTGGTAGTACTACGGTTGGGGTGGAATCCGTGTTGAGTGTCAGCAAGAAAATTGTTGGAGAGGAGATGTGTTAGGATCTGGGTGTGGATACATTTTTCCAGTATTTTAGCCAGTGTGGAAAGTATAGCTACAGGGTGATAGTTAGTTAGGTCAGTGGAAGTGCCCTCTTTATGTATTGGTATAATATAGGAAATTTTCCAGAGAAGTGGCACTTTTTGTTCTGACATTGATCTGTTTATGATTATTGATAATGGGTAGGAAATGGCTTTCGTGGCTATTTGTAAGAATTTGGCAGGTTGTTTGTCTACTGCTAGAGTGGTGGGTTTAAGTTTAGTTAGGTGTCTATAGATGGTGTAAGTTGGCATTGGTTGAAGGGTGAACGAGTTAGGGTTATTTGATGGGTTATGTAGTATAGTGGGGGTAGAGGGGGTAGAGAAGGGTGGGTCTGTTGATAGCTTTGGTATAGAATTTGTAAAGAACTCGTTGAATTGGGTTGCTGTGTTTATGGAGGCGGTATCTATGTTTGGATGAGGAGTCTGTGATTTACCTGGCTGGAGAATACTGTTTATAGTGGCCCAGAACCTTTCTGGGTTGGTATTGTGTTTAGTTTGAATTTCATTATAGTATTTTAGTTTGTCTAGTCTGATTTGTTTTTTTACAGTGTTTCTCAGTTCTAAGAATGTTTGCCTATTAGGAATAGTTTTATTTTTGCACCAGGAGTCCCATGTTTTGCCCCTTTGTTTCATAGGTTGCCTAGTGTTCTTGGTAAACCATGTGGCATAGTTGATTTTAGTGCGGATCTATCTTGGTGGGGCAAGTTGGTTGAGAATGCCTAAGAAGATAGTGTTGAAATACTCAACTGCTTCATCTACAGGAAGTGTTAAAATGGGAGTCCAGTTAGAGTGTTTAAGGGCTGTATTAATGTCGTCAGGCCTGAAGTTTTTAGTGTATCTGATGTGTTAAAGGGCGCTAGTTCTAGTGAGTTTAGTTTGGTCTCTGATGAAAAAGGTTGGGAGGTGGTCACTTAGCATGTCAGGAAGTGTACCAAAATTATGAGTGGAAGATGGGCGGTTAGTGAGAATCCAGTCTAGTGTTGATTCTTTTTTTTGATGTTTTGTCTATCCTAGTAGGGGTTTGTACAAGCTATGAGGAAATGTAGAGGTTAATATGATTTGAGGGGTGGGGTGAGTTAAGTGTGGTCCAATCAATACTGAAGTCTCCTAGTATAACTCTTTTATGGGGGAGGGTTTCAGATGCCTAATAGAGGACAGATTCTAGGGTTTTGTTATTTCCTGGAAAGATATATAATTCTAAGACATTTAGCTGTTTTTGCTTATTTAGTCTTACCTTAGCAAGTAGGAAATCTGCATTATTAAATGCAGGAATTTCTATGTTAAATAGTTCCACATTAATGTTGTTCTGATATAGGAGAGTGACTCCGCCTGCTTTTTTAGCTGTACGGTCTTTTTGTAGTGTACTATAACCAGGGGGAAGTATTTCTTCATTTTTAATGTGTGGTTTGAGCCATGTTTCAGTAAGGAAGATGATGTCAGGTAAGTATAATGCTATGGTTACATGCAGCTCAGTGGTTTTGTTAAGGATGTTTCTTATGTATGACTTATTATTAGTATACAGGATGTTTTCTTAAATAGGCTTCTGTTGCTTCCAGGTTGATTTTAGTAATTTGTTGGATTTGTTAGTGGACCTGGGTTTGGGTTGACATCACCACTGCATAACAGATGAGATGCAATGTTTATTATGGTTTATAGGAATTTGGAGAAGGCTGTTACATTGTATGGATATGCTAGATTTGCTTTGATAATGGGAGGAGTTTGTAGGGGTGTAGGTCATAGGTGGTGTGGTGTGGTTAAAGAGTGAAGGTGAGATGAGTATGGGGTTGTTAGTGAATTTTGGAGGTATGGTTGAGGTGGGGTGATTTTTGTTGGGTATTATTTGGTATTGAATTCTCCTACTACCCCAACTATTTTGGTGCCCCTAAAATTCATAAGGACATAAAAAATCCACCTATGAGGCCTATTGTTGATGGCCATAATTCCATTACTTTTGCATGTGCCAAATATTTAGATAATAAGCCAAAAGTGTATATGCAGCATGAAATTCAGATTTGTAAGGACTCCTGGCATTTTTTAGAATTAATGAATATGGTTGAATATGATGAGCTAGCATACTTTCTTACTATTGATGTTAAGGACTTGTTTTCAGTTATCCCCCAGGAGAAAGGGATAGCCATGATTAGTGAATTTGTAGTCACTAAAGGTGTGCCACAAGATGATATCAGTTTGATTGTAGACCGTTTTGAAATAGTGCTGAATAATAATTATATATTTTTTGATGGAAGATATTTCCTGCAAAAAGTAGGGGTAGCTATGGGATCACCCTGTGGCACTGTGTTTGCAAATTTGGTAATGGCACAATGGGAAACAATGTGCATTATGAATAATGATGTTTTTAAACAGTATTTGAGGGTCTATGTGCACTATTTGGATGATATTGTTATCTTATGGGCAGGAAAATTGAATATGCTTTATGATATTGTTGCATATCTTGACACAACCGCGACCTTTTAAAGTTTTCATATGAAGGACAGGAGCATAGTATCAACTACTTGGATGTTAGTCTAAGAAAGGATGTTTTGCAAGATATATTTCTGGCTACCATTCATAGCAAAGCACCTATTCTAATTCCTTTTTGCATTTTCAAAGCTCTCATCCTTATTATCAGAAAAGATCAGTTGTTAAAGGACAACTAGTGTGTGCTGCTAAAATGGTCACGTTGGATGATGACTTTCACAGTGAATGTAACAAACTGAAGGATATGTTTACTGTTAGAGGGTATCCATACAGCCTCATAGATGATCTCATAGATGAGGTAACTAAAAATAGAAATGATGGATATTTCACCCCTATATTGGGAAGAAAAGCTGTAACTTCTATTGAAACTGCCTCATTATATAATGATGAACAGGCCAGTTTTATTTCTAGTTTCATTACTACTGAGTATGCACTTATTAGAAGCATAATATATAAAAAATTGAGTATTTTTGAGGAGAATGCTACCCTCAAGCAAACAGTGCAGCAAAAATCAAAAATAGTAGTAAGAAGAGCTAATAATTTAAAAAACATTTTAGTACATTAAAAACAGCATGCACTTAGCAAAGTAACGGGAATGAGGAAATGTGGTGCATGTAGGATTTGTAGACTAATTTCAGTTTGTCAGACATTTGAAATTAGGGTTATCAAATATAATTTAAAAGGTACATATAATTGTAATTCAAAAGGGGTAGTATACCTTGCTTTATGCCAATTATGCATGGCATATTATGTTGGTAAAACTGAAATGTCTGTTAGGGATAGAATTTGTGAACACGAATATACTATTAGGAAGCAGAAAACCACTAGTGTACTGGCCAAGCATGCCATGTCCTATGAGGGCCATAATTTTAAGTATTTAATATTTGAGCCGGTTACTATAAGCCCAAGAGGTGGCCCATGGACATTACATTTAGAAAGAAAAGATAATTAATATGTCAAATATTAGTGAATGCTTATTCTTGGCCAGGTTTAAATGAGTACAGCTCAGTAAATTGTCTTCTTAAATTAAATGCTCTAAAAGGTAATTTAAAATATAATGTGCTATAGGAATATTATTCGAATATTTATAATCTATTTTATATGTTTCCAGTAGGACATTTTCTACAAAATTATTTATTAAATTAATGGATTTTAAGAATTTTTTTTCTATTTGGTACATCTGTTTTGTTAGTACATAATAAATAAATAAGCATAGGTTGGGTCTGTTGTCCTTATATTGATATATTGAGCTGGATAAGTAGCACCTGGATATGCCTGTATTTAAGACTTCAGTTTTTTATTATGCAAAACTTATGCATTTAAAACGTATATAAGTACAAGTTTGTATCTTATGTATGGCTTTAGATGTTTTATAAAGGTTTTAGATAAGTTGTTACATTTTAAAGGTTGTATAATAAATTATAATGTATTTTAAAATCATGTTATTATATTCTGTAAGCACTTTAGAGGGGGTGGTTCGTTCATGATGTAATTTATGAATATTTATGAAGATTTATGAGGCTAATGTCATTGATCATGTGCTGAATGATGCTATTTAAATGAGTCAGTAAGTAATGGCACTGTCTGATGAAGTTTTGGAATTGTACAAGACGAACGCTCTCACTATTTCGTTAAAATGTATTCTGACTGTTTTCTCTGCTCATATTCATTGTTCATTGCTTTTTTTACACAAAAGAAGTGTAAGAATCATCCTTCCATATTACATCATAACTTCTTTGTGAATGATGTAACATTAGAAAGGGATCTTCATTTATGTAGCTATGGCACCTTCAAAAAACAAAAGTTATATACTCACTATAATGATGCACTGTGTTGTCCGTTTTCATTCTTCCTCAACTGATGGGTCTCAGATCTGACATGGCTACTTTTTCCAGAATCTCAGATCCAGCTCTTGAGCTACTCCCTTTGCCCATAATTGCCCACTATCCCAACATACCTCAGATCGAGTTTGCTGCCCCCAGTAATTCATGGTTGATTGTATAAAGAATTTTACAAGCAAAGATGATAGAGATAGAACTGGATCTCAAACAAGGAAGAATAGTTCCAAAAGAATTATCCCTTAGGTCTCTCCAGGAGTAAAGGGAAGTGGGTTAGGTGGGCAGGAAATTCATGAAGAATAAAAATGGACAAAAACTTTAAGCCTGTCCTGGCTGAAGTTTCAAAGGGGCCTTGGGTCACACTTTGAAGCAGGATAATTAAATCCCAAGGAGGAGTAGGGTCCTTGAATAGGAGCCTAAGCAGGTAGGTGTCTTTCAGAAAAGCCTTACATAACCTAAAAGAAGCTAAGGAAGAATGATTTTCACCTGAATGGAACTATGAAATGGCAGCCAACTACAACTTAATAGTACAGAAACTAGCCCTGTCATTGAAAATTGAAGCTGAAAATTCAAGTACAGCTGACACAGGGGCAGAAAAAGGGTTCAAATCTCTCTGAAGGTCCCAAATTGAAAATTTCTTCCATTTCCATTTTTAATTTTACCAGTAGAAGCCCTTTGAGAATGCAACAAAATATGGTAGACTGGGGAGGAGAGCCTGGGATGTCTAGCCATCAGTGGAACTGGAGAAACCATATGGTCAGCTTGAGACCTGTTATGTCCAGATGAGTCATTCCTGGCAGATGATGTCTGAAGTGGAAGATGAGGCCACAGGAAAGGAAACCAAATTTGATGAGGCCAAAAAGGTGCAATGAGGATAACTCTGCTCTTTAACTGGTATGCTTTCTGCATGAATTTGGTGATTAGAGGTAATGGGGGATAAGCATAAAAAGGAGACCAGCAGGCCAGTCGTGAACTAGAGATTCTCTCTGTGACAGCCCTGGGGGGGGGGGGTCATGGTGAAAAACCTGCTGCACTTGTTGAGGGGAGAGGCAAAAAGGTTGCAGCATGCCTGGCCCCACTGAGGGAAAATTTGTTCTGCCACTTTGACATTGACAGACCACTCTTGAGCCATCAGAATGGACCTGCTTAGTTTGTCTGCAAGCACACTGGCTTTTCCCTGTATGTGCGTTGTTATAGAAAAGCAGCTGGAAAAGATCACCCACTGCACATTCTCAATGTTTCTCAACAAAGTGGATAACATCTGGTTCCTCCCTGTTTGTTGATGTATCAGACTACAGACATATTGTTCATTTGAAATGCAATTGTCTTGAAGGGGAGAGCATCTTGAAAGGACTGCAATGCTAAGAGGACTTCTCTCATCTCCAGGACAATGAAATGCACGTTGGCCTCTTCTGGGGACCACGGAACTTGGATGGTCTTTCCCAAGTAATGCCACTCACCACCACAGTTAAAAGGTGTCTGTGGTCACTGTGGCTACTGTGGCCATCAGCAGTGGGAGAACAAATGGGCGTTATTGAGAAACTTCATCTCAGCAAACCCACTACAGAAGATATTTTTTGCAAGTTTGAGTGATCCTGACTAGGGTGAACAAGGGCTGCTGAAGAAAAGACCAACAGCACTGACAGATTCCATTGAAAAATTTGCATATGAAATCTGGCTAAATGAGCCATAGTGAATGTTGCTGCTGCCATGGACCCTAAGGCTTGCAAGACTAGTCTTGCTGGAGGAGAAGAATGCGAGATCACTTTCATGACCTGGGATCTATGTGTTTGTACTCTTGTTGAAGGAACTGATGCCATCTGACTGACCATGTCTAGACAAGCGCCTATGAACTCCAGACTCTCCATAAGTGTGAGCACTGAGCTGTGACTTGCTGTAGTTGACTGTGATGACTAGATGAAGACATAATTGGAACAAGTAGTCCTTTGCTTGTAGAAGTAGATGCCTGGTTGGGGCGGTCAACAGCCAGTCATCTAGGTATGAAGACATTTTGAATGCCAGAAGTCTCAAGTGCACTGCTACCACCACCATGCATTTGGTGAACACCCTGGAGGCTGGGGTGAGGCCAAAGGGCAGCGCTCTTAACTGGTAATAAGTGTTTTCCAGCCGAAAGTGCAGATATCTTCTGGAGTATCTGTTTATTTTGATGTGATAGTACACATCTTGAAGATGTATCAAGCACATCCAATTGTCCTGTCACAGCAGGGCAAAATGGACTAACCATGACCATTCAGAACCTTGAATATTTTATGTATTGGTTTAGTTTGCTGAGATCCAGAATTTGGCAGTAAAGCACAGATATCTTTTGGAGTACCTGTTTATTTTGATGTGATATCTGGTCTGGAGGACCTTCTGGATAATTATTTTTTCTAACATCTTTTCTATTTCCAAGGCTGCCGCCTCCCTCTATTTGGATGGGGCATCTGGGATTATTTTCATTTCTGAAGGGGGAATTCAGGACAACCTCTAGATATAATTCTCTGTACCCAAAAATCTTTTGTGATGGATGCCTAAGCTTGAGGTGCAGTGACAAGCACCCTCCCAACTGCCTCCAGAGAGAAGCAGCAGGGCAACATTTCAGGAATGTTGGTAGGGTTTGTCTGAGAACAAATCCTGGAAACCCTGGTTCTGTGGGCCACCTCTGATGTTCATGGTGGTGTCTTCCATTAGAGTTCCCCCCTCTGCCTCTGGGAGAACCATCTTCTTGTGAGTCTTGGAAAGGACCCTAGGACTTGCGAAACTACATTTTTCTGCCTCCTTTTTGATTCCAGAAAAAAGGTTTCTGATGAATAGAAAAAAACTGATCCCAATGGCAGATAAGTCTTCAAGTCTTGCTCACTTCTGGAGAGTGTTTCCTTTACCTTTGGGCCAAACAAGGAGGATCCATCAAAAGAAGCATTAATGAATGAAGGTTTGAAGGGTCAGCAAAATCACATTCAGGCATATCTCCAGATGGCTATGCTTGGACCTGCCTCCGGTGAGGTCCCCTCTGCAGCATGGGATTCCAGTCTCATTAGATTTGGACTGCAGTGTGGCCAGTTGTAAAGAGATCTTGTTCTGGTCTTCTACAGACATGGACCTGGAAAGAGATTTGGACAGCTTTTTGGTCAAATCTCTTTGCAATCTTGTAATTCAGTGACCACAGGGCAAAGGCCACTGGAGCATAAACACACTTAACAAATCTATCCAAGGCCCTAGACTCTGTTTTAGGGTAATGAACAGATGAGCTTTGATCTGCAAGCTCTTTCTTAGTGTCTATTGCCACAACCATGGCATCTACCAGGACTCTCTTGTTCTAGCGTGTTCTGGCCTTTGGGGGGGGGGTTAAATTCTATCTGATTGCTTGAGTATAGTCTTCACAATATCCAACTCCTTCCATGCATGGTGTGAGACAAGATCTAGTAGCTCATCAGCCACGGGAGAAACTAAAGGAGGACAGGTGAGGAAATTCAGAAGATAAAAGAAATGCAAGAAAAATATAACAAAAAAAACTCACAATCCTTAGAAAAAATACTTGATTGTTTGAGAGAGAAGGATCCGCATTTGGACAATATGCTGGCAAATGAGATCTGAGGTATGTTGGGCTACTGGGGCATTATAAGTAAAGGGAGGAGCTTGTGAGTTGGATCTGAGAGTCTGGAAGAAGTGGTAGAGTCAGATAAGAGTAGGATTCAAAACTCATCAGTTGAGGAATGAATGAAAATGACAACATCATTTATAGATACCTACTTTATCACATGCTCATTTTTAGTTAAATATTTTATTGGAAACCCAAACACTGTTTTATACTCATTCCATTGCTGTACATATAAAAGAAGTTATGTCTTACCATAACGTTCCATCTGTGTTGTCGATCTTCATCTATTCTTGACTAATGGGTTATGGTTCTGATCAGCGAAACCCGCATCAGCCAAAAAACTCTCAAGTTACAAGTCTACCCAAAATGCTCTTCTTCACATCACCTCAGATCGAGTTTGTCAAAAGATAGAAAACCACATAATATATAAAGAGTGCAAGTCAGAAATCTTGTCCAAGGCATTCCTAACAATAAGAACCCAGGACAGGATGTTGCTCCACCAGAAACCTACAGGAGGGGGCAGGCAGTAGGGATGCAAGAATAGATGAAGATCGACAATACAGATGGAACATTATGATAAGACATAACTTCTTTATCTGATGTTGTCAATCTTCATCTGTTCTTGACTAATGGGACAGAGTCCCCAGTTACCTTGTATCCTGGGAAGCCCAATGGAAGGACATTCCTGAGAACCATAGTACCCAAGGATGTTCTCCCCCTGGAGACCATATCCAATTTGTAATATGTGATAAAGGTATGAAGTTTAGCCCAAGTTGCAGCTGCACCGATTTCTGACATGGAAGCTTAGGAATGAAAAACAGCAGAAGTTGCCATCGATCTAGAAGAATGTGCCTTGACTGGCCTAGGGAGTTTTATGTTCAGTTTTGTGTAAATGAAAGATATACAATCTCTTAACCATCTGGACAGAGTCTTCTTGGACACTGTTCTGCTCATAGTTGTACTAGCAAAAGATACAAACAACTGTTCAGATTTTCTAAGTCGTTTAGTTTTATCCAGGTAGAAATGCAACTATCTATGCACATCCAGAAGATGAAAGCAGTATCTGCCTTTGTTTGAAAAATTTGGAAAGAATACAGGTAAGTCTATGGATTGGTTGATATTTGTCTCTGAAATCACTTTTAGGAAGAAAGGTTTGGTTTGTTCTATGTGACATTCTGTCTTTATGGAAAATGAAGAATGGGGCTTTAGAACATAAAGCCTCTAATTCAGAGACTCAGCTCGTTGAAGTAACAGCTATGAAAAGTAATGTCTTCCAAGAAAGGAACTTTAAAACAGAAGTAGCTGCAGGTTCAAATGGAGGTGCAGTAAGTGATTGTAAAACTACAGTCAAATCCCAAGGTGGAAGGGGGTCTTTGAAAGGTGGCTTCAAAAGTATTGTGCCCTTTAGGAAAGTTTTGCAAAGTCTGTGAGAAATTAAGGGTTGGTCACCAAATCCGTTATGAAAATTAGAAATAGCTGCTAAGATAACTTTAATTGTAGAAGCACAGACTCCATTATTAAAAATGGCAGCTAGAAAATCCAAAATTTTCTCAACTGGTGCTGAAAAGGGGTCTAGACCACTGTCAGAAGCCCAAATAGAAAACCTCTACCATTTGCTAAGGCAAAGAGTCCTGGTAGATGGTTTATGACATGCCAACAAAATGTGTCGGACAGGAGAAGGTATGTCGGAATTGGAGCAACCAAGCTGCTAGCCTGAGAGTCGGAAGATTGGGATACACTAGTCCCTGGGGATGGGACAAGAGATCTGGAACTGGGTCCAGAGACCATGGGCGGCAAAGAAGATGAAGCCAAAGGAAGGGAAACCAAATCTAATGAAGCCAATAAGTAGCAATGAGGATCACTTTGCTTCTCAATTGAGCTGCTTTCTTGAGAAATACAGGAATCAGGAGAAAGAGAGGGAAAGCATGAAGAAGACCCAGGGGTCAATCGTGGAGAAGAGCATCCCTAGGGGACTCCCCCTGAGGGGGAATTATGGCAAAGTAGCTTCCGCACTTGTTTAGGAGTGAGGCAAATAGGTCGCAGCAAGGCTTGCCCCAGTGAAGAAAGATCTCCTTTGCTACTTGGGAGTTCAGAGACCACTTGTAAAGTAAGATAATGCATCATCTCAGTCTGTTTGCAATCATGTTTGAACTCCCCGGGATCTGCACTGCTATCAGAAAGCGGTTGGAAGATATGGCCCATTGCCACACTCGGACAACTTCTCAACACAGTGGGTAGGATTTGGTTCCCCCGTTTGTTGATGTACCAGACTACTGACATGTTGTTCATTTGAACAACTATCATCCCCAGAGGTAAGGCAGAATGAAATGCTTGCAATGCCAGAAGCACTGCTCTTAACTCCAGTACACTGATATGCAGGTTGGCCTTGGAGAGGGACCAAGTGCCTTGGACTGTCCACCCCAGATAATGCCCTTCACCCCATCTGGGAAGCATTTGTGGTCTCTATGGCCTTGGACTGAGGAAAACAAAGGGACAGCTTTGAAAAATCTGCTCTGAATGCATCCACCAGGTTAGATTGTTCTTGCATCAACTGAATATGAAAATTAAGTGTTCCATGGGGTGAGTCAGAATCCACCATTGGTTTGTTAGTAACCATTGAAAAAGCCTCAAGTGAAATCTTGCCAATGGGAATAAGGTAATAGCAGCTGCCATGGAGCCTAGTGCATGCAGAATCTGTAGAGAAGGTATCTTGTTTGAGCACAGAAGAGGATGAACCTGCATCTGTATTTTTTGTAACCTGTGATGCTATGCAAGAAAAAGTGTTGAGATGCACTCCGATAAATTCCATGTCCTGGGACAAGGTTAATTGGGATTTGGCAGGGTTGACTGTTATACCCAACTGTTGGGACAGGTCCAGGATAAAGTCCATAGTCTGTTGTAGCAGATGTCTGGTGGAACGATGAGGAGCCAGTCATCTAGATAAGGAAACACAGAATCCGTGCAGCCTCAGATGAGCTGTGACCACCACCATACATTTGGTGAACATCCTGGGGTCTGTGGTGAGGCCAAAGTGCAGCGCTCTGAACTGGGAATGAATGGCTTCTATCTGGAAGTGGAGACACTTTCTCGAGCATTTGTCCACATTTTTATGGTAATATGCATCTTGAAAGTAGATAGAGCACATCCAATCATCTTTCTCTAGAAAGGGGAGAATTGACTGAACCATGACCATCTGCAGTCAGAATTTTGCTTGTTGAACAAATTTGTTTAGAATGCTGAGATCCAAAACTGGTCTCCAGTCCCCTGTTTTCTTTGGCACTAAAAATAATCTTCAGTAAAATCCGGATCCTCTTTGGTCTGGTGGGACTTCTTGGATGACTTTTTTCTAGCAGCTTTTGAACTTCTATTTCTGCTTGAATTCCATGACTGGGTGGAACATCGGGGAGACTTGTAGGGGTTTTCTGGGAGAAGGTAAAGGGGATTAAATAAACTCTGGAAATTATCCTTAGCACCCATGCATCAGTAGTTATGTGTCGCCAGGTGTCTATGTACATGAAAATCTTCCCCCGACTGCCTCCAGAGGTAAGCAACTGCCCCCCCCCCCTTCAGGACCGCTGGTAGGGTTGATCAGAGAAGGAGTCCCTAGAGCGCTGATTCTGCAGACAACCTCTGCTTCTGGGATGGAATCTTCCATTGTAACTTCCCCCACTGCCCCGAGGGGAGTCCGAACCACTTGTGTCCTGGAAAGGCTTTTGGGATTTTTTTGAACCACATCTTACCACTCCTTTGATTTCTGGAATAGAATCATTGAGGAGTGAAAAAACGTATGCCCACAGCAGACAATGTCTTTCCATCTTTTTCATACCTGGACAGAGTTTCCTTTATCTTTGGACCAAACAGAGAAGTTTGAAAGAGATTCTAGGATAGCTAGCCACATTTTCTTGGCCCTGTCAGCCACAGCTCCTGCCATGGTATCTGATAGCTCCTTGACCAGATCCCTTTGAAGTCTAGTAAATGTGCCATAAAGTTCAAGGACCTAATGGAAAAGGTCAATGAAGCATAGACCCACTTCCCAAATCTGTCCATCGCCCTGGATTCTCGTTCGGGAGATGGACAGTAGAACTTTCCTCTGCTAGTTCTTTCTCAATGGCCGCTGCTACCATCATGGCATCAACTACAGGACCTTTTGACCAGTGAGGTTGATTTTTGGAGGTGGAGAGAACTCTGTCAGGTCCCCAGGGGACTGATTCAACAGAATCAGGTGCTTTCCAAGCCCGCTGAGCAATCAACTTAATTAAATAATCAGTGGGCGGGGTAACCCAAGAGGTAGATGGTTGAGCAGCAAAGGCCTGCAAATACCCAGATTCTTCAGAGGACAGGTCTTTGGGCTTCCAATCACCCTTCTGCCTAAGGATCTCAAGAATGTCTCCAAAGGAGATGTCTTTTGGAGGTGACTGTGGAGAACCCTCTGCATCATCGAAATCCGTGCCTTCAGTGATGGATTCTTCAGGTGAATCAAGGTGTTTACTCTTACACAATCTCTTCCAAGGAGGCTCCTCAGTGGAAACATCTGAAGAGGGCTCAGAAGAGGGTGTACCTTTGATAGGCAAGTCTTGAGACCCTGGTGCTCGCTGTCCAGGGGTAGAGATTGGTGGCAGAACTGAAAAATCTGGAGTCACAGGGACAGACTCCAGTACCCCAGGATCCACCTGTGAAGAAGCAGTGACTAAATCTCTTTCCATAGCCTAAAAATCATGGCCCCCCCCCTGAGGATGAATGGGAGCCCAGAAACAAGACTGACAAACTCAGAACCGGGGTCACACCCTGCTCTGAGAGCCCCACTTGACAGACCAGAACTGAGGAAGGGCCCACCACCACTGTAGCCATAACAGAAATTGTTGGCTCCATAGAAAAAACTTGGAGCTGACTTGAGCCATCCATGCTTAACAGCAAAGACATGGTCCTGGGGGCGCGATGGTGCCCATGACACTGAGGGGGCCAGAGCCAGACTCGGCACCAAGGTCAAAACTGTAGTCATCACCAATCATGGGAACCTGGGAAGTCAGAGCCAAAGGCTCTAACATCTATGGCGAGGTCAGAGAAGGAGAATTAGAGGGTGTGGATGAAGACAGACCACCTGCTCTAGAAGGGAGAGGGAAATGAACAGAAGTCGGGAGACCCTGGCCTGCCAAGATCTGATCTACCAACCTAACAACATCCACTTCAGAAAGGCTTCTGGTGGAGGGCACCGAAAAAGCAGAAGGGGACTCAGGTCTTTCTAGGAGTGGTCTAGGCAACTGTCCATAGAAGGGGTATAGAGATGAGGAATTGATAGACCTGGGTTCTGAAATTACCATTAACTTTGGCACCATCTGTTGCACTGCAGGAGTAACAGTCAGCACCAAAATTGGTGCCGTAGTGATGGTCGAAGCCAGATATTTAGGACTCTGAACCAAAGTCACAGCTGATGTGGAAGGCACCAGAGAACTTCTTCGTGCCAGAAATCTTGAACATTGACAAAGCTTCGGAACCTTGCTTTTTGGATCCGTGGAGAAACCCTCAGAGACATGCTTATGTTTTTTGATGGCCGGTACTGAAGGAGATGTTGGCACAGAATGAGAGGACTTAGAACCAGAGGCTGGAAGAGACTGGTCGGTCTTGGACAAGGTTTCCTTGAAAGGGGCCTTAAGGAGCCCTTTGAGGATCAGTTTATTCTTTCTCTCTGCCAGGGTTCTATTACTAAAGCCCTGGCAAATGGAACAATCCACACTCAAATGGGGAACACCCAAACAGTATACACATTTCTCGTGAGAGTCTGAGTTTGGCATTTTCCTGTCGCACTCAGAACGTTGGTCAAAGCCTGTAGTAGAAGATTTCATTTTTTCTGCCATATTTCTTACAAAAGGGAAATGGAAAGGCAGAAGGACAGAAAAAAAGCTCAAACACACTCACACACAATTAAACAGAGAAAGTCTACTAACAATGGTAGCAAAGGTACCAAATGTTAAAGAGTAAAAGGGACTACCAATGATGGTAGAGGAAGGAAAACTACCAGTGGTAAGAAAAACATGCACTCAAGGGTAGACTAGAAGGAAAATATCAAACTTTTATAAAGAAAACTGAGAGAAAATTAGTGATAAAACAAGTATAAAATACTTAGCTATGAGTGAATCATCTGACACCTCTTATTCGCAAGAGCAGCAAACGAGATCTGAGGTGATGTGAAGAAGGGCATTGTGGGTAGACTTGTAGTTCGAGAGTTTTTTGGCTGACGCAAACTTTATGATGGCTGGACCGGTTCCGAGGATCAGAACCATAACCAATCAGTCAAGAATAGAGGAGGACTGACAACATCAAATCACTGGTTCCTTTCCAATAAAATTTTGATAACTGTAGATATCACTCCCAAATCTTCCAATTGTTTTTAATTATATTCCTAATTTCTTGTGTATCTAAATTATATCCTAACACCATATCTCTTCTATCATTTTTATCGCTCCCTTGTATTTCACTAACCAATATTTTACTATCAACATTGGTCTCACTTCCTAAAGTGGGTGCATGTCAGAGTTTTCTCTAATTACTAATTTCATTCTAAATATCTTCTAAAAGTTCTACTTTATAACCTCTTTCTCAAAAAAAAAAAAAAAAATCCACAATGGTCTCAGTTTCTCTAAAACTGTGGATTCATAGCCAACCTAGATAATATTTTACATTGATTCTTGATGAGATTCAGTTTCATATGACATAGATGGTAGGTGTCATAATGAAAATACATTTATTTAAACTCGGTTTCCTAAAAATACTTGGCCCTAAACTCATCCCTTTTTCTTGTACATTTATTGTGATATCTAAAAAAAGAAGTTATGTACTCACCATAACGTTCCATTTGAGTAGGTAACTTCATTTGTTAGCAACCTGTGGGTATCGGATCCGACCCGGATCCGAGCCGGCAGCTTTCCAAGCTAGAGATCCGAGCTCCAAGCTCCTCCCCCTTACCCATAATACCCTGCTACCTCCCTCCAGTCCTCAGATCGAGTTTGCCCAATTAGCAGCCATCACCAAAACAAGCAAAACCTGAACATCTTAACCTGATACATACCAGGAGTGAATCATTTAATCATTCAGATAATGAACTACAGGTTAGAGGGATGGTGGGGGGGGGGGGGGGTCGGTTGCTGACAAATGAAGTTACCTACTCAGATGGAATGTTATGGTGAGTACATAACTTCGTTATCTGAAGTAGTTAACTTCATTTGATCAGCAACCTGTGGGACGGAGTCCCCAGCTACCAAAAACTTGGGAGGTCCACAAGGAAGAATATTCCGGAGCACTGCAGAGCCAAAGGCTGCCCTCCCTCTGGATATCAGATCTAATTTATAATGTGAAATAAAGGTATGAGATGAAGCCCAAGTAGCCGCAGAACAAATGTCATCCAAGGGGACCCCTGACCAAAAAGCAGCAGAGGTAGCCATAGAACGGGTAGAGTGAGCACGAACCCCCACGGGCTCAGGCCGGCCAGAAATTTTGTACGTGAACAAAATGCAGTGAGATATCCACCTAGCTAAAGTCACCTTCATTACTGGCTTACCCAAGGAAGGCTTAGCAAAGGAAACAAAGAGCTGCTCCATCTTCTGAGGGGCAGCTGTTCTGTGCGAATAAAAGCGCAACTGTCTATGCACATCTAATGAATGGAGTCTGTACTCCCCTTTGTTCTGGTAGTTAGGGAAGAAAACAGGCAGATTAATGGATTGGTTGATGTTAACCTCGGAAGCCACTTTGGGTAAAAAGGAGGGATTAGTTCTGAGGGATACTCTGTCCTTATGGAAGACAAGATACGGAGGTTTAGTACAAAGGGCCTGAAGCTCTGATACCCTTCTAGCTGAGGTAATAGCAATTAAGAAGGCAGTTTTCCAAGACAAATACTTTAAGTCAACCGAAGCTGCAGGCTCAAATCGGGGGCAGTTAGAGCCTGGAGGACTAAGGTTAGGTCCCACGGAGGAACCGCATTCTTGACAGGAGGTCTTAAAAGAAAGGTGCCCTTCAAGAAGGTCTTACAGATCTTAGAGGAAGCTAAGGGACCAAGATTGTCTCTGATGTGGAAGTAGGAGATGGCCGCCATTTGAACCTTCACAGTTGAAGAACTGGCCCCCTGATGAAAAATGTGAGATAAGAACTCAAGTACTACTGGAATGGGAGCCGTAAAGGGGTCCAAATTCCTATGCCCGGCCCAGATAGAAAAACGTTTCCATTTACTGTTGTAAACTTTTCTGGTAGAAGGCTTATGTGCCGCCACCAGGATGGATTTAACTGCGGACGAGATGCCGGGAGACCTAGCCACTAACGGAACTGGATCAACCAAGTGGAAAGCTTGAGGTCATCCAGGTTCGGAGTTTTCAATCCTGAAGGATGAGAAATCAGATCCGGAATGGGATCTAAGATCCAAGGAGGAGCTATGAGATGAGACCGCAGGTATGGGAACCAGGTTTGACGAGGCCAGAATGGGGCTATGAGGATAACCTTGCTCCCCAACCGACGAGCTTTCTGCAAAAATTTGGTCATTAACGGGAGAGGAGGATAAGCATAAAGAAGACTGGATGGCCAAGCATGAACTACAGCGTCTCTGGGGCTCTCTCCCGGTGGGGGAATTACAGCGAAAAACTCGCTGCACTTTGCCTTCGAAGGCAATGCAAACAGATCGCAGCAAGGCTGACCCCATTTGACAAAGATCTGTTTTGCTACTAAGGGGTTCAGAGACCACTCGTAAGGTGAGAGGATAGTTCGACTCAGCTTGTCCTCTAAAATGTTGGACTGACCCGGGAGGTGCGTTGCTAGCAGAAAACGGTTGGTGGATATCGCCCACTCCCAAACTCTCATGGCCTCTCAGCAAAGAGAGTAAGACCTGGTGCCCCCCTGTTTGTTGATGGACCAGACCACTGACATGTTGTCTGTCTGAATTGCAATAGTCCCTAGAGGAATAAGGGCATGATGAGCTTGCAACACTAGAAGCACTGCCCTCATCTCCAGAACACTGATATGCAGAAGGATCTCTGTTGGAGTCCACGTGCTTTGGACGGTTCTGCCCATGCAATGCCCCCGCCACCCTAGGCGAGAAACGTCCGTGGTCACCATGGCTTGGGGTAGAGGCATCAAAAAGGGCCGCCCTTCCTGAAGCTCTCAGGAATGGAGTCACCAAAGCAGAGATTCCCTGCAAACCCTGCTGAGGGGAATCGGGGAGCACAATGGATGTCGAAGGATGGACCACTGGACCTGTAAGGTCCATTGAAGAACCCTCATATTCAAGTGGGCTAGGGGTGAAAGGTTGATAGCCGCCGCCATAGACCCTAGAGCCCTCAGGACTAATTTCGCTGGTGGAGCCTGAGACTGAGACTGTAGAAGAGACGTGGAGAGTTAGGTTGCGGAGTCTGTCTGACGTCAAGAAGACCTTGGACTAAAGCGTGTCTATTCTGGCCCTTATGAAGTCCAGGACCTGAGCAGGCTGAAGGGAGGATTTTTTGTAATTTATAGTAATCCCCAATTGGTGGGCCAAATGCAGGAAATAGTCCCTGGCCGAGCATATATCCACCTGATGTTGTATGCCTAGATACTGATGTTAAGCATTTCTTTGATTTTTTTGCACTCAATTTCTCTTTCAAAACTTTCCACATTTCATCTGCAGTTTTCTCACTGAACACCTCCCTCCAGTTACTTTTACAGTGACTGTTTTGCTTCCATATAATCTGTAATGAACCTTCTGTGCACCGGCTTAGATTTCAGTTTGGCAGAATTATCTAGCAACAAATTAACCTTTATAATCCCATGATCACTGCATATCAAAGGTGGTAAAACTTGACTTGAATTTACAATAATTTCTTTGGGAATGCAAACGATGTTTGGTATGTTCCGTCCTCTGGTAGTTTTTTTTTTTTAAATCTAAAGCAATTGTTGTTCCTGAACATACACTGTGAATAATTTCCTTACTAACGTAGTTGAATCAATATTATTCCAGTCTGTTTCTGGTAAATTTAAGTCCCCAGCTAATATTACTCTTCCCTCCTGTGTTTCATGCAAGAAATGTATGAATTCCTCTAGGTCATTAACAACCATCAGAGATGTATCAAATGTTGCTATATTTGAGCTGTTAAATTTTCGACCTGGCAAAAATCCTGCCTAGTGTTTGTCAACTACTGCAAAATATCTGCTGCAGAAATTCTCTTCCCTGATCTTGACAAATGTACACCATCCTGTCTGAACACATGTGTGCCTCAAACTAGGCTTGGATGCTCTACACATTTCCATTTTTTAAAACAGGACATTTTTCTATGTAGGTATATACCCAAAAAATCTTTTTATTCACAATCTTCAATTACAAGACTATCTTGCTGACCAGCTCTGAAGAATCTTCACCTTCTAATACAGTAATATCTGCTCTATCAATTGTTATGAAGGATAGATCTTCATCACTATTAGTCTTACTAATTATTATTATTACTTGCACTTAACTTTAAACAGCAGGTTGCAACACGAATGATAAAACTCTGGCATATTGCACAAAAGCAATGGCAGGTTACCCAGAGGGAATATTTAAAACTATACAAGCCTACTATGCACAACTTTATACTACTCAAGTTTCATGAGTTCCTGATTCCTGAAGAAACAGAACATTTTCTAAATGGGATTACCTTGAACATACTGACATAGACTCAGTGGGACAGACTTATGGCCCCCATCTCAGAGGCAGAAATACAGGAAATCTTCAAATAACAAGCCACAAGTAAGTCTCCAGGATCCAATGGCATCCCATGGGACTTAAGGAAAATATATAAGGAAGAGCTACTGAGGAAATGGATAGGATATTAGAGACAGATGACCCCCCCCTCAGTCTTGGAAGCAGGTAGCTATTGTCCCTATACTAAAACAGGGTAAGAATCCAGTGTTCTCCGAATCCTACTGTCCAGTCTCCATGCTGAATCATGACTACAAGATATTCATGACCATTCTCGCCAAGAGAGTGGCAACATTTCTGCCAACCTTAATTCACATAGATCTATGTGGCTTTATACAAGGATGTCAAATGTATGATAACATATTACATACTATAGATTTTAAATGTCTCTCAGGAAACAGGGAATCTACTCTTCTTGTTAAGTTTAGATATGGAAAAGGCATTTGATAGGGTGGAGTGGTCTTTTCTCTATAGTGTTTTGAAAAGAATGGCCTTTAATGATGCATTTGCTAACCTCATTCATAGCCTCTGAGCAGGTTTTGCAAGATTATTCTTCCCCTCTGAGATCACAAGGGGCACTAGACAAGGGTGTCCTATGTCTTCTTTGCTGTTTGCTCTTTATTTGGAGTCATTAGCTCAAGCAATTAGGGAGTCATCTATACAAGGCTAAAACTGGGGTCCCCATGAGCTAAAAATCTCTTTATTTGCAAATGATATCCAACCACGGTCTCTGTTCAGGCAAATGATTTTACAACTCTTTTCCATATAATTAAAATATCTGGCCATTTTGCAGCCTATACTTAACATCCAGAAAACTAAAGCAGTTGCTCTCCACTTAAACGTTCAGCAGGAATTGACATTTTGTTATACCTTCTTACTTGAGAACAGCAAACTGAAATATTTAGGAGTATGGATTGCAAACCATGGCAACAGTCAGTTGCTCTTACCTATCAGGAAATTCAGCAAAAAGGGGTAGTATATTTCTTGAATTGGAAACCACTCCCTTTGGACCTAGATCAGAAGGCCTGGGCAATAAATTGGTTTGTCAGACCCCTACTGCTATATGCAATGCAAGTTCTGGCTTCCCCTCCACCAGAACCACTTAGAAAGCCAATTATAAAACTATCTAAAACTTTAATCTGGGGCTGAGGCTGCCCTGGGAGGCTTGAGAAAACTGACATTACCTGGACAGCTGGGAGGAATATTGATCCTGGACATACAATTTTATTGGGGAGCAACCGCCTTCACTACAGGGATGAAGATCACCTCTAACAACTACAAAGAATGGAAATATATGATATTAGTGAGCTGTGTTAGCCCACCAGGAACAGATTATGCAGACTTAGTTATTCTCAAGCAGGTCCCCCGGGCCACCCTCCTCTAATGAAACCACGTATGCAGTAACTAGAAACTATTTAAAACTCCACACCTAAGCCACTTGAGGGAGCTTGTCCTAGAGAAAGGCTACCCCTAACTCAGAAGCCAAGGCTTCTCCCCCAAGAGTAACTAGGAAAAGCTGGGAAAGCAGCTATGACACCGATATCAGATGTTAGAAAATGGAAGAATATTAGAATGGCAAGAGGTAAAGGCAAAGTATGTCCTTCCACAGATACTCCACTTTGAATACCAGAGATTTAGAATGTCTTTGAAACAGATTGGAATGGTATAAAAATGTATTCCTGATGGAAACTGACCTTGTCCAATCAATTTGCCATTTTAGAAATGAAGATTCAGTGGGGCATTCAAGGGTATTTGACTTCTATAAGGAACTGATGCTTCTCCAACATGCACAGATACAAAAATCTAAAGCATTCTGGAAGAGATCATTAAACAACCAGATAGAATTCCAAAAATGGCTTAGATATCTTAAACTTGTAGTAAGGACAAAAGTTTAGTATATCTGGATGGAAGGGTCTCCACAATACTTCCATACCCTGGCAAAATTAAGTAAAATCTTCTCGACAGTCTCTGGGGACTGCTAGCTCTGTGGTTCTCCTGAAGCGGGCAATTGGCTACATATATTCCTTATATGCCCCAGCTTGAGTAATTCCCCAAACTCAACTTAGACATAAGGTGTTTCAAAAAACATTGGATGTTGATCTGCACTTATACCTCTTAGGTTGGCTTAATGAAGAGAGGCTTGCATCCCATCCCCCAGAATGCTCTATAGACTTTAATAATGCTTATGGTAAAAAAAAGACACAGCCACCAGCACTTATTAGCAAGCAGCAGATGCTTACAGAGGTGATGACAACTGAGATAAGATTAGTGGATGGGCACCCTACATCAAAACTCCAACAGAAGTGAAGCCCCTGACAGGCATACACACGTACTTTGGAATCTGCATAGAAAATGGGAATATTTTATAAATGCATGTAAGTTTAAAGTTAGTGAACAGAAGAGAACAATAAGATTACATATAAAAATATTAAGGACATTGGTCACACTTACAACAATAAGCCTAATGTACAAACAAAACTGCACAGTACCACAACTTGGGGATGTCTCTCATAGCCAAAACTAGACAATACAAATCCATAGGGAAAGTAAAACTTTCGAGAGTACCTTTGTGATATTTATAATGCTGTGGTCCAATTGTCTACTAATTCTTGTAACTAGTTATCTGATCCAAGTTTTTTTTTTTTTACTTACCATAATTTTTTCCCAAACACCTTTATTGAATTATCACTTGTAACATACACAAATTTGCATTCATACAAATGTAATCAAACTACATTAACATAACAAACATTACACTTCACATATATTGCTATATATCATATAATCTAAGCAACATCACATAAATTATTCAATGCCTGCATTTTCTTAACAAGAAACATCTTTATTAAACCATCACTTACTACATAGGTAATCACACATTTATATAAATGAAAACAAATCACACCGAAACAATCCTAGTTGCAAATATTTTACATCACAAACCATACTGACACATTCCCAGCTGAAACATTATACATCACTTATAATCTACCCAATCTTTTTAAGTCAAACATTACATAGCTCATTTAAGTCCTGCTTACTTTTAAACCTCATCCCTCCCCTATATGCATTGTTCCCATAATTCCCATTTTTCCTGTTTAATTTGCTCCTATCCTTTTCTAAAGATCTCAGTTCCAGTTGTATTATCTCTGTTACGATATTCACTACTTCTAGTTTATTTAGTTGGTTTAGATTTTGATTTCCAGTTTCTAGTAATTGCTTTTTTGGCAGCCACCATTATTAAACATTATACTTCACATTATACTTCACAGCAAGGCCTTACCATGTCTAGGCAATTCCGATTCTGTATCATAGCTCAGAAAAATAATCTCTCTCATCAGATCAATCTGCCCACCAAGCATCTCCGACAGTGCATCACACAGGGAATCCTTAAAGTCTACCAAGTCACCACACTCCCAGAAAATATCTTCTCAATTACCCCTTTCTTCCCCGTCACACCTCCAACATTTGTTGTCTGCCTGAGAAAAAAAAATTCTGGAGTCTACTTGGAGTATAAAAATATCTATGTAAATATTTCCAGGCAAAAATCCTAAATCTTCTAGACTTTGTTGCATATCTGGGAGACATACATATATCCTCCCACTGTTTCTCTGCGAATTGCTTATCCAATCTCTCTTCCGATCCTTTCTAACCTCCTCTGATTGACTCATAGTTATCATGCAATATTTTATATGCTCTACTAATTATTCCTTTTTAATGGAAGCTTCTGTTCTAGATTCTACTAAAACCTCTACCAGTGCTGGTCTTTTGTTTAGGACCCCCATATTTCTTTCTCTTTGCCTATACTCTGATGTCAATCCCTGATAGGGAAGGCAATCTCTAACCTCCAGTCCAAATAAATTCTTGGCATCTTCCCATTCTATCACCTTTCCCTCTCTAGTTATTTGCTCCCAATACATTGGTTCCTTTGCCAATTTTCTCCAATAAATTCCAGCCCTCTCTTGCCTATTGTCTGTATCCCTAATTGCAGTCATCCCTATCAGCAGCATTTCCTTTCTCCATTCCCATGTTGGCTTACTTATTAGAATACTTTCTGCTACTTTATGGATATAATATTCTGTATGATTATTGTTATTCTCTTTAAAGGCCTGCATCCAAAAACCCAGTCTCTCCTTGTTTCTTGAGCTTCCCCCTGTTTCATCATCATCCTTTTCCATTTTAAATTACACTTTTCTGCTTGTGCTATACATAGCAGTCTTAAATGTGTAGCTCTGAAATACCCCTTCAAATTGGGTAATCCCAATCCACCATGTTCTACTGGAAGAATCAGCTTATCCCACTTGACTCTTGCCGTCTTCCCCTCCCAGATAAAGTCCTTCAGCTCTGTATTAATTGCTATCCACAACTTCTTCTCTGGTTGATACAAAATATGCCTGACCTCTGTAATTATGTGATCCATTGTTAGTAGTTACATAGTTTATTTGACCATATCAGGGATAGATAAAGAGGGCCAATCAAAATAAAAATAAGAAAAAACAAGGATTCTACAAGTTGTGAATGTTGTGTCTTTCAGCTTTTCCCGGTTAGGGGTCGCCACAGCGGAACTCCAGTCTGCTAATGATTGGCAGTAGATTTTTACGTACTGACTTGCCAGGTCTGACGCACAACCTTCAACGAAGGTACGCCCATTCACACATGTCTCCACATAGAAGACGCTCTAGCTGAGAATCGAACCGGACAGCGTCTTACTATGAGGTGACAATGCTACCGCAGCACCACCACTGCAGTTATTCTACAAGTTGTGAATAATTTTGTAATTTTACAGTAGACAGTGAATTCCTATAAAATGTACTAAATGAACTACTTTGAGGTCTTAGTGAGCTATGGCAGCATAAATGTGAGCATATTATTATTTGAGACAAAGACAGCTACATTTATTCAGTAACTATGTAATGCTTTGTACAGACAACGTATATAAATGCCTCCCTATCCTAACACATGCAGAGAAATTCTATAATGTGTACTAAGTAATGGGATTACTCTGAGGGCTTAGAGATCTATGGCACTGTATGAATGGGAGCATCTTATTACATAAGCCAAAGTAGACTGTACATATTAAGATAACTGTATAATGCTCTGTTTATAAAGTCTGTATAAGATGTATGTCATTCTGCCGTCTTAGTATCTCCAAAACCCTTCATTAGACACTAATAGTTGAGCCTCTTGATATTAGAAACCATTGGATAATTTGTTAAAGCATTATCGGAAACCCGTAAATGTAAGACATGTGATCCAACTGTGATATGTAGCAATGCTGTTCATTGTTAATTGTGGTAATAATAGATGTTTTAGTTTAAAAAAACTTTTTACAGAAGCATTATGTCCAACACAGGCCATTCTTCGAAACAAAGCACAGTTCTTGCAATCACATTCACAACATTGTCTGTGGTTTCAGTTCAGTAAATTCCAGACAATCTGTACCACTAAAAAGAAAACAGACTCAGCACTGGTTAGCAGTTTCTTGCAAAAGAGTTTTCCAGTTCTCTCCAATCTGCTTTTCTTTCTCTGTCTCACTCTCTCAGACTCACTCCAAGACAGAATTTCAGGACTTTTCCTTCAGGCTCTGTCTTTCACCTCCCTCCCTCTCTCATTCTGCTTTTTTGTTCCTCCTTTTATAAGAAAGTAGTTGTGGCTTCCTCCATTCAAAGCATGTGTGTGTGGAAGCATCCTCTCACAATGCTTAACACCACAACTCCATAGACTCCACAGTAGTTACTAGTTACATTACACCACTCATAACCAATAAAAAAGAACAACTGCAACAACACTCGCAGGACACACAAACACCCAGGCAGCTGTGGTGAGACAAAAGGGCAGCACTCAGAACTGATAATGATCAGCTTCCAACTACATCTAAATACCAAAAAAAAACACCTTAAAGATAGTGGAAAAGTACAAACAGCCTACGAAAAAGGATACACAGTTGGAGCTTGTTGATCATGCTGCAGTCTCTCAAGGCAGCAAACAAGATCTGAGGTGTTTGGGGGAATAGTGTATTAAGGGTAGAGGAGGCACAGCTCTGGAATTGAAGTCTCTGAAAGAAGACTGGCATTGTATCCATGCTGAATTTGATAACCCACAGTTTAAAGAGGGGGAGGAAAAAACAACATTGGATCAGTCATTTCCTTAAGAACACAAACAATGTCCATTATGTTCTTTTTCCTGGTATTTTTTTTTGACAAACTGAAACAATTGTTGTCCATGAACATAAATTGTAAATAATGTCCTACTGACACTGTTGAATCAATTTCATTACAGCCTGTTTCTGATATATTTAAATCCCCGGCCACTATTATTTTACTCTCCTGTGATTCATGCAAAAAAAAAATGTATGCATTAATCTAGGTTATCAGCATTTGACTTTGGTGATCTATGCACTCCAGCAGTTGCTATCTGTTCCAGGGCTGTGTTTACTGTCGCAGTTACACAATCTACAGTATTGGTATTATCATCAAACATGTAATAATCACAGGGCTCATAATAATCTTTAATCCCTATCATAACACCTTCACCTGATTGTTTTGTGATTGTGGGAATGTAGCACATTTTTCAATAATAATTAAAAAAAATTACTAACGCCTCTAGTATTAACAATCAGCATGGATACAACATATGTTGCAACCTATGAACTGTTAAATTTATGACGTGGCAAAAATCTTGACTTGTGTTAGTCAAACATTGCAATATATCTGCTGCAAAAAATATCTTCCCTTGTTTTGACAAGTGCATGCCATCCTACTTAAGTACAGGGGCATGGATGCTCTACACATTTCCCTTTATTAAAATAGGCCATTTTTTTCATGTAGATATTTACACCCAAGATCTTTTCATTCGTACTGACTTGACTCCTTTCTGTATGTGATTTGCTCAAAACACATTCTAACCCCTGTACAAACTATGCTGCCTAAGAGGGCTGTAAGTTCCCTATTAACAGAGGGTCTTTGAAGATGATATAATTTGTACCAACATGAATAAAAACAGTGCCATACCTCCCTACACTCTACCTTCTTACTTATATCATGCAGTTTTGCTCCTGGCAAGCACATCACTATTCAATGTTTATATCTCTGTACATGTAAGTGTCAGTTCCACTGATAACTGAATTTCCAATTACTTGTTTATCATTTTTGTTGTTACAAAGGAATGATCTTCATCATTAGTTTTATTAATTTCACTGCTTTCATTGCTTATTTCACTTGGAAGCATAAAATTCTCATCCAGCTGATTTTGTATTTCTACAGCTTGAGACACATTGTCAGTTTTGGTCTTCAATGGCTTCCTAGTTCAGTTATGATGACTTCCTTTTAGCCTGCCTGTTACCTCTTTTTTATCTTCTCTATGGAGAAAGGATGCCATTTTCAGCAGAGTGAATGTTTTCTGACTTAAACAATGTTATCATTCCCTGTAATCTATGTGTTACATAACAAACCATTGTCCATTTTAGTATATATTCTCTATGAAGTATAGACATTAATCAATTTATTTTTCTTACTTGGTATTTGTTGTGAACTTCCTCCTTTTTTCTTTTTAATTTTCTTTTACATGTTCTTAATCCTTAGATTGCTGAGTAATTATATCCTGAATTCCAGAGTTGTCATTCATAGTGTCATATTTAATAGGGATCAAGTGATCTTTACTGACAGTGGACACTTCCTTTCCTACGTGAATTTTATTTTCACTTTGCCCAATATTATTTATCTCATCAGCACAGACATTAATATATGTAAATGAAAGTTATGCACTAATAACCATAGAGATAGATCCATATTGTCTGATTTTCGTCTTGTTCAACTATGGGTTATTTGATGTGACTGGGTCTGACCTCAGCACCAGTTCTAAAGCTCTTCGGTTCCAGGGCTCTGATTCCTCCCTTACCCATAATTCCTAGAACTCCACCTCTTTACCTCAGATCGAGTCTGTGTCCCATTAGATAGTATATATCCACAACTAGACTAATACATGTGTATATCAATCATATAAACCCTGTTCAAAACTAACTCAAGAATATAGGAAAGAAAAAATGGCAGGGTTATAAGAAACAGGCAGTAATAACTCCTCACAGGAAAGGTATGCCAGTGACAACCTGGTCATCAGAAAACTATTTGTGACAGTTTGGAAGTAGGCAGGTGGGAGGGAGATTGAACCAGATGAAAATCAGACATGGATCTATCTTTATGGAAAATACATAGCTTTCATATCCACTGTCATATATTTTTGTCCGATTCAACTATGGGACATACTCCCAAGCATATAGACCTGGGTGGTATTAAGGAAGAACATTCCTGGTAGAACCAAAGAAGGAATGTGATCTAGAATGTTTCTCAAGCTTGTAATGAGATAAAAAGGTATAAACTGTTGACCAAGAAGCTGATGCACAAATATCAATAGGTACTCTAATGGCAAAGACTTTTGAAGCAGCCACTCTGCCCTTGTGGAATGAGTCTTAGGTTTAATTTGTAAAGACAATTCCTTTTTATTGTAAATGAAGGAAATGTATTTGGAGAGCCATCTATACAGAGTCACTTGAGCCACTGCTTTGCCCAGTTTAGGTTTTGAGAATTCCACAAACAATTGATCTGATTTTCTGAATGGTTTGGTCCTATGAAGACAGATGAACATCCAGCACACATAGCATATATTCACCCTTGTTTGAAAATCTTGGAAAAACGACTGATAGGTTTACTGACTGATTTAAATTAATTTCAGATGCCACCCTATGAAGGAAAGATGTGTTAGTCCTTAAGGAAACTTTCTTTGTGAAAGACCAAATAGGGAGGTTTGCACGAAAGTGCTTGCACCTCAGAAAAATCCATTTGGGTGAAGTAACTGCAAACAGAAAAATTGTTTTCCAAGAGAGAAATTTTAAATCAACTGGTGCTGCCAGCTCAAACGGTGGTTGAGTCAATGCTTGTAACATGTTAGTAATTTTCCATGGAGGCACCGGGTCTCTGACAGGAGGCCATAGGAAAAAGGTGCCTTCCAAGAAGACCTTAGAGATTTTTAGGGAAGCTACAGAATTGTCTTTCTTATCTATGTAGAAATGTGAGATAGCTGCCATTTGCACTTTGATAGTTGAATAACTGGACCTGCTGTAGAAAAGTACTGACTTAAATTCTGAAATGGAAGGAATGGGACAAGAAAAAGGAGTCTAAAACCCAGGGTATAACCTAAATGTAGAACCACTTCCATTTGTTATAGTATATTTTTGTAGTGGTCCTTTTTTGGGATTCAATATGATCTAAATGAAGCCTGGTATCTCTGGCTAAGGTTAGAACTGCAGGAACCAAGCAGTTAACTTCATGGCTTTCTGGCCTGGAGGAGGCAGTCCGAATGAGTATGTCTGTAAATCTAAAAAAATGGCCCAGCATCCATGGTGGATGTACTGGTAAAGGCCACAGGAAGGCAAACCACATTTGTTGAAGCCAGAAAGGGGCAATGAGGATCACCTTGACCTTGCAGATTTTTCTTTTCTGTATGAAATTATTTATTAAAGGCATAGTGGAGACCAGGGGCCAATTGTGGACTACAGCATCACTTTGTGACTGCCCCTGCAGATGGATCAGGACAAAGTAACTGCTGCACTTGTTGTTTAGGTAGGATGTGAAAGGGTTGCGGCACGATTGGCCCCAGTGCCTGAAAATCAAAGTTGTCACTATTGGATTGAGGGACCACTCATGAGTCATCAAGATGGACCATTTGCCAGACTCTCATGGCTTCTTAACACAAGGGATAGGAGCAGGTTCCTCAGTTTGTTGCTGTACCAAACCAGTGATATATTGCCCGTTTGTACTGATATCATATCCCTGGGAAGGATGTCCTAAAAGGCCTGCAACACTAGGAGGATTGTCCTCATCTCTAGGACACTGATGTGAAGGTTGACCTCTGCATGTGACCAAGTGCTCTAGACTGTCTTCCCTTTGAATTGCCTCCCCTACCCTAGAAGGTATGCGTCCATCATCAGCACCACAGGCGGGTCCATAAGGAACCGACACCCTTCTATCACTGAATGACACATTATCCATCAGGATAAATGTTGCTTGCAAATTTGAGTGAGTCAAATCGTGCCATAAAATGGATGGCAAAATTGGGACCACTGCACCACTAGAGTCCACTGAAGCACTCTCATGTAAAATCTGGCCAATGGAATTATGAGGATTGTGGAAGCCATTAGGCAACGTAGATGAAGGATTAATCTCACTGGTGTGGAGGGGTGATGGAAAACTCAGTGGCAGTGTGGTGCAGGGAGAGCACCCTGGAGTTTGTGTCCTAGCGGCATCACATAAATTGTATCTGTTGCATAGGTGCAAGATGACCTTTGGTTAGATTGACTGTAATCCCTAGGTCTTGCATCAGCTGTAACAAAAGGACCCAATGGTTCGACAACACATGGCTTGAAGCTGTAGTCAGGATCCAATCATCAAGGTTCTGTAAAACATGGATCTCTGGCAGGCAAAGATGCACCACCACTGCTGCCATCATCTTAGTGAACACTCTGGGGGCTGTGGTGAGACTGAACAGCAGGGCTCTGAATTGAAAATGATTGGCTCACAGCCAGAAATGAAGAAATCTGCTTGAATGTTTCTCTGCCTTCACATGGAAGTAAGCATCTTTGAGCTCTACGGAGGAAATTCAATCGTCATTCCTCAGCAGAGGCAAAATGGACTGAAGTGTGGCCATCTGAAATGTTGTCAGTTTGATATACTGCTTTAAATGGCTCAGATCCATAATAGGCCTGAGGTCCCCTGTTTTCTCGAGTACTAAAAAGAACCTTGAGTAGACTCTGCATTCCAGCTGATCTTAAGGGACCAGCTGTATGACTCTTTTTGTTAGTAGATTGGAGACCTCTGCTGCTGCAAGTTCCCAATGACTGAGTGGGACATCAAGAATTTTTTCTCCTTGACAGGAAAAAGTGAAATTGGTATGGAGTAGCCTCTAGAAATTATGGTTAGCATGCAAGAATTTATAGTTATGTTTTGGCAGGCGTTTGGGTGCAGACACAAGCATCCCCCCATTGCAACCAAAGTGCAGCAGCTGTGTATCACTCACAGTCACACCTCATTATAAGAGTAAAAATCAGAGGTGTGTTGAAAGTTTTATTAGGTAAAATGACCATGAAAGCCTTAGTTATGTGGTCTGCCTCTGTCTCTAGGGTGATGTCTATTATTGTTACCTCCTCCTCTGCCACAAGGAGGTCTATCGCCAGGAATATCTTGGTAAGAGCTCTGTGATTTCTGGAAACAGCCCGCTGATTCCAAGAATAGGATCTCTGGGGTGTGGAGAAGCAGATTCCCACTACAGAGAGGGTCTTCCCTTCCTGCTGACTACTAGTCAGTGTTTCTTTCACTTTGGGTCCAAATAAGGTGGGCCTATCAAAGGGGGCATTAACGAAAGATGTCTTAAAACTTTCCACAAAATCACAAAGTTACATATTTTTGTGACGATGAATGGTAATGCCAGTGATGTTGCTCTAGGTGTGCAATCAGTTACATTAGAAAGCAGTCAAATAGCTCATTTGTAAGTAGACTGCAGGGTAGAAAGCTGGGTGTCCATTGTCTTCTGAACATCTGCAGGCATGATACCCAAGACAAAGAGACCTGGAAATCCTATTGATCAGGTCTTGCTGAAATCTGGTGACATAGGGCAAATAATTCAGCACTCTAAGTGCAAAGGTCTCTAAAGTGTATGCCCATTTTATATACTGATCCATTGCTGCACACTATCTGTTATGGAGTTGGGCCAAGGAAGTTTCTTCAGGTAGTTCCTTCTTTGTGGCCATCGCTACTGTCACTGCATCTACCACTGGACCTTTGCTCCACTGCTTCTGGTCTGCTGGTGCTGGTAGAATCTCATCAGGTATCTCAGGGATGGTTTCTATCACATCAAGGTCTTCCATGCCCACTAAGCCATCAAATCAATGACTGGGTCAACAGGTGGTACCACCCAGGATGAAGATAAACCAGAACCAAAGGCTTCCAGGAACACAGACTCTTTTGGAGAGGATTATCAGTAGCCCCCACCCCCACCCCCCACTGCTTCATCAATTCAAGGATCTCAACAAAGGTGATGTCTTCACCTTCATCCAAGCCCCTATTTTCCATGACAGACTCTGGGAAGAGTCTAAGTGCTTCCACTTGCATGTCTGTTTCCTGTGAACAGGTTCCATGGAGGGAAGGTCAGAAAGTTCTAAATCAGACTGGGAGCTAATGTAGCAAGTAGCCTAGGAAGTCCACAGAACCAAATGTTACCTTTCTGACAGGAAGATGATAAGTATAAGCTGATTCTAGCTAGGGTTCAGATGGAACTGAACTGGATGGATGCACCTTTTCACTAAGCATTGAAAGGACCTGCCCAAAAGCCTCGAAGGCTAAGGACATTATTCGTTCCACCATAGCCCTCCTGTCCCTAGACAGAAAGGAAGCCTCAGAACAGACAGGCTTCAACCCTGAGGCCAACTCTGGTGCCAAGCTATCAAGAGTTGAGGTACCAAGGGGAAGAAATGGCTCTGACAACTTTGGTGTAGACCCATCCCATGGAAGTACAATGCCAAAGCTTCATCTCTGAGTCTCTTCTGGATCTGAACATATCGGACTGAAAAGAGAAAGGGAACCTGTCAGAGTTGAAGTCACTTGCACTGTAAGCTCTAGAAAAGTCTCTCCCCGAAAGATCAGATCTGAGATAGCTGGGTATGAGGGGTGGACCAGAACCAGATAAGAGCAGGATTGATAGACAGTCCAGCACTTGGTACATTCACAGAAGAGAGCACCAAAAAAACCCTGAGCTGAATCTGCATTCTGAGGAACTTCATCATCATCTTGTCAAAATCTTGTTCAGTCAAGCTTCTTGATAACCAAGTTGATGATGCCACCAAAAGTAGTCTCAAGTACCTTTTTTCTTGAAGGATCGGGGAGGGGAGCCTGGGACTCACTGGGTCCAGGAAGAATCTGGACTAAGGAGGAGACAGAAGGATTTAAGGAACTGTCAGCTCCTAACATCGTGGTACCTTGGGATCCAAACTGGACCAGACAGATGGATCTGAGGAGCACCTATGGGGCATCTCAGAGTCCAATTTCTCCTTTACCTTTTCTGTTATCTTCTCCTTCTCTTTATCTTTTTATCTTTCTTGACTTTTTTCTCTTTTTCCTTCTTTTTATGCCTGTCCTTGATCTCTTGTCTTTCCCTGTGGTACAGGAGGTAGCAGAGGAAGTGGAAGGCATAGCAGAACCTGTCTGGAGGGCAAGGAGTCTTCACGATCAATTTCTCCCTTCCAGTCTGCACAGCATGGGAGCTGAAAGAAGAGGAGGCCTGACACTGTGTGTTATAAACAAAGCAAGCATCTACAAGTAAAATTTGTCTATACTAAGTATAAGTCTAAATCATCCAGTATATCTATACAACTACCTATATACTGATATATACTCATTTAGGTAACTACCTAGTAACACAACAAGCATAAACTATCTACTAAGTAAAGAACATAGCACACTCTACATACCTAGCATCCTAACCTATTCTAATCTACCTAAATTGACAAAACTCTAACAATAGCTATAATACTAGCTGGAGAGAAAAACATTCTCTCAGTAGAGGGGATTAGGAATTGAAAAGACAAAATTTGCCACAGAAACACTGCAAAAGGATAATGAAAAATGTCAAGCCCTCGATGACACAATAAATACTTTGGGTGACCAATGAGATCTGAAGTACTCCGGTGGAGTTCACAGAATTATGCTTAGGAGAGAAGTCAGAGTCCTGAAACCAAGATTCAGAATCAGTATTGAGTTCAGATTTGGTTGGATCCAACAACCCATAGCCTAACTGGATGAAAATAGACAACATTGGATCAACGGTTTTCCAAGCTGTACTAGTTGCACAAGTGCAAGCATCATCATCAGTAAGCAATGATTATTAATGATAGCTGTACACCACCGTGTTCACTAAGGAGAATAAACTTATCCAGCTTAACTCATGCCCTCTTCCTTTCTTCCCCAAAAATTTCCAACTCTTCATTAATTATCATCCACAGCTTCTCTGACTGATAAAAATATACCTGACCTGTTTGTAATTAAAGGGGACTAAAATTATTTTTGTGTATCTCACTATCCTTATTTCAAAATCAGGACCTTCCAGTTTTTCAGAGTTTTTTTTTCCTTATCTTCTGTTTAGTCTCTTCTCACATATCCTTAGCTGTCACAACAGAACAGTTTTCAATCCATAAACATAAATACTTCATGTTATCATGTCTCCATAAATATGAGCATTACAGAACAATTTCATGTGCAGGTACATAGTTTAACCTCTATAGCTTTTGTTTTAACTTAATTAATTTTATATCCTGAAAAGGCTCAAAACACTTTGGAATGATGCGTTGTTATCTCCCATTTATTCACTGATTTCATTGTTGCTGGTCATGTTCCTTATCTCCATCTCTCAACACCAGTTGATGGTTCAGCTCTAACTTACTCCTGATTCTTCCACTCAGCTTCTGTTCTTTTTTCTGACTCATAAGCATTTTTCTTTGGAACAATGAAAAAATGCTTCACTGGCACTGGCAGTCTTTCTGAGCGTTGTTATTATCAGAAGAATGAGAAGTAGATTCCCTTTCTGCTTACTGGTTCACTCTGTTCGATGAACTTTTATTTCTTCCTTAGCCTGTACTGATCAAAAACTGCATTTGATCGTCTGGGAAAAATTAATCTGAAGTCAGCTGGATACAATAGCTTGAATGTTATACCTGTCTCTCAACATTCTCTGATTGCTGGGATAAACTTGCTTGTTTTCTTTCTAATTAGTATATAGTGAATAATCATTTTCCTCATACATTCTGCTGTCTCCAACTTTCCCTTCTGAAACAGTTTTGTCAGGAACAACTCTTTTTGCTAGTATAATTGCATGTGACGTGCCCTCATACCTAAAAATCTTGCTGTGGAAAACCAGTCCAGTTGCCTACATGTAGTTTCATGAAATTAATACACTGTTCCCCTCAGGTTCTCAGGTACAGCAGAAAATCTCAAGTTATTTTTTGCGTGCTCTGTCTTCTATCTCTAGTATTTTTCAACAGCTCTTCTTGAGAAGACTTATGCATAGCCAGCCTTTTCTTCATTTCATCCTCAGAGTTTTGAAATTTTATCAGTTCATCTGAATAGCTACTTACAAACGTTGTCTATTCTTCCAGGCTTTTGTTACTTGACTTCATATATTCCTTCAGTATATAGCATATTTTAAACACCTCTGAGTGCATTTTATTTATTTTTTTCTTTACTGGAAGCCATTTATTGTACCAAAGCTGAAACTTGAACTGTTTTTTTACTGAACAGCTGCACAATTTTTCCTAGTCTGAGTTTTCTCTTCGACTTTTCTAGATGATTTTCCTTCAGGTTATCCAAATGTCTTCTTTTTTGGCATCTATGCTGTTTATTTACCAGCCAATAACCAAATTTTACCCAAACTGAGTTTCCCTTGCTATCTTATCCACAATTTCTGTTTTCAAACTGGGGAAGCTCAAATCGACCTACTAATCAGTGTGTGGCCATCTCAGAAGTAGATCTCTCAAAAACTGTTGAACATTTTACCTTGAATCACAAACAGAAGTTCATTACTGGATGTCACCTGAATTTAGTGTTTAGTGTGGCATCAGTTCCCCTGCATCTCATACAGTCCCAGTTTCTTAACATGCAATCACCACTACAAGAACCATCACTTGGAGAAAATGCTGACACTCCCATTTACCAACACCTTAAATGTCTTCCTTTCTTCTTTCTTTGATGATTTTGAGAAAAAGAATAGCTACACTGAACTGTAATACATTTTAATGAAGTACTTTGATTATAATCCAAATGACAGACTTTATTTAAACCATTTTTAAAAGAGTAAACATATAAATTTCAATAAAAGAAATATGAATAATGGAATTATTTAATTCTTAATATTACATTGCAATTCTTACTAGTTACTATTCCAGTGTATCATAGTTGCTTTACTGAACAGTTTCATTTCTGGTTAGTTCACTTTGCACATGATTTTATACAGACGATAGAGCATGTACACAGTTATTTATGCATCGTGAAAAAGCACAGTATCAGACTACTTGCTCACTATATACTAACTTACCAACACTTCAAGCTCACTTCTGTGTAAAACAATATGAGCAACAACTATCTCAAGCTACTATGCAACTGCAAAACACGCTCCACTTATCTGTGCAAGGAACTACTAGCACACAATATTCCATCTTTCTTTCTTTCATCACATCATATTACATTTGAGCTACAGTATTTGTATTTTTGTCTTCCCCTACATTTGTCATTTCATATAACGCTTAAAAAAAAAAAAACAATAAAACAGTTTTGAGCACATAAATGTGATGCCAGTCATATTCTATTGTATTGGGACCACATGTTTAGCTTATCACTAGAGGTCTGTCATATTGATATCAAGCCATATGGTTTCAAAAGCAGGCCATCTGATTAGATAGGTGATGAGCAGTTAATAGAAAAGGACAGCATTCAGACTGGATTCAGAATGCTCATTTATCAAGAGGAGTAACTTATACTAGTGGATGACTGAGTTTCAAAGGAAAGACAGATGTTCACACAAATACACATCGAGAGAGGCATACAGAACTTCATTTTTTGCATTTTAAAGGGACAGGAAGTTAATTGACCCAGAGGATACAAGAACTCAGAGTTAATAAATATGAAGATGCAGGTAATAAATATGAAGATGCAGGAAGGTTGAGAGGGCAAGAAAGCATGATTTTTATTTTAGTTTTTAGTCAATTTTTTCATCAATATGCAGTTTGATTGAACTTGCTTTGAGGTTTTACTATGAATCTATGGTGAAGGATGAGTGCCTCAGATCATACTCATAGAATGAAGAACTAGAGAAAGAGAAATAATAAGATGCATACCCAGAAAATGACAGATGATCCCATGCATAAAATAAGAGAGATAAATTACCAGTACCAAATTCATGTGACAAATATTTGACTACCTGGGTTCTCCACAGTTTGAAGGTGCAGATGCTGAATCAGCAAATCCACAGAAGAAGGACTTGGTTTTGGTGGTGACTTCACCTCCTGGGCCTGCCATGACTACTGATCCATGACCAGAAGAGTCCCCAACATACTCAACATACTCACCAGGGTAGCTAAGGAGATCCCTTCTGAGACAGAGCATTTGAAGATTAACATATGCCATGAAATGCAAAACATTTTGTATATGATACCTAAAATTAAGCATCAATGCATCAGTAAGGTTACCACAACCTGAAAAAGTAAAGTTCATCAAATTGTCTTACACTAAATCCACTACCAAAATCCTCTGCTGTCAAATGTCTGGATTTTTAAATCTTGGCACCAAGCATGGAGATCGTATCAAAATGCATATTAATAATTCTTGTGTGCCCAGTCATCAAAAAACTGGATCATGTTGTTATCTTGATGGTATTTTATATGACTCTTTGTACTTTATTATATTTCGTACTTGGTATTTCTGTATACACTGTCGTCTGTACATATCACTACTATTACAGTACTTTAGATGCCTACTTTAAATACCTTTCACCAGGGCTGTGCCTGCAAAAGGACAATTCTAATCAGCACATTATTCTAGTAAATAAAGTAAGTAAATAAAACAAACAAACAGATAAACAAATAAATAAACAAAATACTGAATGATGCTACACCACTAATTGTATTACAGAATATTTCTAATAAGCTGCACACATAATGAGGTTTGTGTAATCATATTGTTTCCAAGGCTGCAAAACTTCAGAGAAGGGGAGAGCAGATGGCTACAATCAAAAATATTTTTTTCCCTTTCCTCCAGCATTTTCTGACCTTACAGGCAGAACAATTAATTATCAGGACAGGACGTGCCACTTCCAAAATGGGGGAGGGGTTTACATAGTGTCATAGATGAGCAGATTTTAATATGCGTTCAGTCATCTGTGGATATACCTTTGGTTTTGCTTCTTTCAAAACTTTAGATAATCAGCTGTTTTTTTATCCTGGTATTTTAATTTTAGTGATGTATTTGACAATGAGTTTTGCTTTGGTTGGGTGGTATACACTCCACTATTAAATAATACTGGAACAATGGTATTAAATGCGGCTGAGTTACAAAACAACAATATAATTTATGGTACCTTTGCAGAATGAAATAAATAGCAACACAAGTAAAGCACTACTGCTGCAACCAAACAATAACATATAAAACTAAATGTCCAAAAAATGTTCAATGCTGTGCCTAAGTCCCACCAGACAAACGAGGTACAAATTCCAAAAACAAGAAAGGTGGGACACTGCTGGAGTTTCTATATCCTTTATTAAAAGCACACAAAAATAGCCAAAGATAAGCGCTTTCGGGTAGAAACCCTTCATCAGATCACAAACAAACAAACAAACATTCCAGCAATTTAGACTAGTATCCGACCAATAGGGATCAGTAAATAACTCGCCTTTTCTGTAAGGCTGGCTTTAAAGGTACATACTCATTTAGCCCAGGACTTCTGTGGGCCATTAGTTCCAAAATCCATTTGGATTCTAAAGATTCTGTGAGGAGCCTAACGTCACCTCCCCTATTATTCATTGTGACATTAACCACAGCTTTAAATCTAAAGTTGTGTGTGGGGTTAAACTCAATGTGCCTATAAAGGGCATTGTGTGTATCTTTATTCCTAATTGATGACAAATGTTGAAGTACCCTTGCCTTAAACATACAGTTAGTTTTTCCCACATAAAATCCAGGGCATTGTGTGCACTCTGCCAAGTATACCAGATTACAAGTCCTACACGTAGCCTTAGCCTTAAAGTTAAAAATGTTGCCATTGACTGGGTGTATAAAAGTATTGTCCTTGTTGATAAAAGGACATGCTTTGCAATAGCCACATGGAACACTACCTGCTCTTACTTGAAGGGATTTGAACAGGTAAAAGATTTCTCCTTGCATAGTATGTCTTTTAAATTCTTATTCCTCCTGTATCCAAACTTGGGATGGACACCTACTATGCTTCTCAACTTACTATCACCCCTCAAGATGTTCCAATTCCTGTTAATTATGTCCCTTATATCCCCAATATTGCTGCTATAGGTGAAGAACAATTTTGGTTCCCCCGACATGAAACTTGCAGGAGGGGATGTTTTTACTTCCCCTCTCTTACACCTAAGCCATGGTTTATACTTATTCTCCCTCTTTGGATAGTTGGTGTCCACTACCTTATTAATTAATTTTCCTTTGTACCCCCTTTCAAGGAAACAACCCTTCAGAGCAGCCACTTTTCTCTCATATTGTGTATCATCCAGGCATAACCTGGATATCCTACCAACCTGTCCCTGGATAATATTGGGAAACATGGAACGGGGATGCATACTATCAAAACACAGCATGGTGTTCTTCCAACATTCCTTCCTATATAAACAAGAGGAAAAACCTGTCCTATTCTGTGAAATACATATGTCCAGAAAGTCTATCTGTGTTTCTGAGTATTTCTTTGTGAATCTAAGAAAAGTGGTGGTAGAATGCAAGTATTCCACAAAATCCTCCAGTAATGTTAAACCTCCCTTCCAAAGGAAAAAAACGTCATCTACAAAACGTGTGTACATATGAATGTATTGCATCCATTCATGATTGTTAAATATGACATCCCTTTCCCAATACCAAAGGACCAGATTGGCATATGTATTAGCACAGGGGGTGCCCATAGCTACCCCCTGTGCTTGTCTATATGTCTGTTGAACTCCTATAAACACATTGTTCTCCAAGGCTATAGTTAGTAATGTCTTGACTAAAACTATTTTATCTTCATCTACATCCAAGTCTTTCAAAACCATACCTATGGCATGGACACCATATTCATTACTAATCACAGTGAAAAGACTATGGACATCCAATGTCACCATCAAAAAATTGCCCTGTGCCTTATCACAATTTACCTCTCCTACTTTTTGCAGAAAATCACCTGTATCCTTGAGTATAGTGGTCACCCTATCTACATAGGGGCGAAGTGTATACTCTAACCAAATAGAAATGTTTTCTGTGACCCATCCCCTACCTGAAACAATGGGTCGAAGGGGAGGGTCAGTGAGGGATTTATGTATCTTAGGTAGGGCCTTGAAAATGGGAGTAACCGCCTTTTCTATCCATAAAAACTTAAGCAGATCATCACTTATTTTCATTTCAAAATTTAACTGTTTTAAACAGTTATGTACCCTATCTACCAACAGCCTAACACCAATCGGATTAATTTGTATATATACATGATTATCTGATAACAGTTCTTGCATCTTCCTTATATACATAGTGGTGTCTAGCACCACCACAGCTCCCCCTTTATCATCCATTTTTATGACAAGATCTTTATTGTCACTCAATTCAAATAAGGCTTTTTTCTGATTCTGTGTTAGATTGTAAAACTCATGAAAATCCCTTTTTAGAAAATACTCCTGCAAATCATGTTCACAGCTACTAATGAACAAATTTAGTGCTGGAGAAAAGGGTGGTATGTGACTGCTGGTTTTTTTTAACATGGTTCTATTATCATTGTTTATCCCAAAAGTGCACTTTAACGCTAAATTCCTACAAAAAAGCATTACATCTAACATGACCTCATTAAAAATACTGGCCCTACCAGGCACAAAAGTCAAGCCTTTGTTAAGTACATATAACTCATCCTTCGTCAAAGCATATGAGGATAAATTAAAAACAATACCATTGTTATTGTTAAAAGTCAGTCTAGTGTCTTCCTCCTCTTGTTCGGGTCTCTGCCCTCGCTTAAGGAGCGTTTCCATGCTCCTCGCTTCTTGACCGGAGCTGGAAGTTGGTCCAAAAAACGTTGATGTCCCTGCATAAGCTTGGGACGCGCTCCTAAAGCTGCCTCTTCTGACACAGTTGTATCAACTCGTACTGACTGCCCACAAGTGGACGAATTGATGGAACATGCCGTCGGTAAAAAATTGTCAGATCCTGTTGTTTCATGTGGGGCCACCTCTTCGTTCACAATCGCTCTCGACCCCCCTTCCTTTGGGTCACCAAATGATTTAGTACCAACACTCCTCTGTGTCATGCCGGAGCCACCGACCGGCATGCTATCAATGGGTGTAACCAAACCTTCCGTCTGACTCCTCCCCTCCTGCTGACGTTGGAATGTCTTCCTGGTCGTTCCTTCACTGGAAACCGAGTGTGGGGCTTTGTTACTCGGCCAAACAAAGATGTTACCTCGGGTAAAGTCTTCGTAATCTCTCTCAGTTTGTGTATTTTCTGTGTACGCAGTTTTTCATCGCTATCAGATAGCGTACATAGAAGCTGTTCCAAACGTGCAGTATGAAATGTTTCACAAAACTCTGTCTCTAGCTTGAGGCGCAAAGCCTCAACATCCTTTTTGAGTGTAGCTATCTCCGGAGCAAAGAAGCCATTCAGAATATCCATATATTTGAAACTGGTTTGGATATTCAACGACTGCCATTGAGCTAGCAGCTCTGGATAACGTTCGCCCTGCGTGGGCATACACATAATCCTCATTCCCCTTGGCACTATACCATAGAGTTGACAGGCTTCTAAATGATAAGTCTGCCATTGCAGACGTTGCAGCCTTCCTGCTTTATAGCTCAAATCATGCAATAGATTGTCAAAGTTCTTATCATTAGCTGCCGGAACCTTATTAATTGCCATATCAGTCTTATTGACTGCAAATCCCAAATTTAGCAAGGGATTCTCTTGTAAGAAAAAGTCTTTAACAGCAGCACGGGAATGCTCACCTCTAATTCCTCCATCTCCATTCATAGCTTCAGAGGAGATAGTTATTTTCTTACCCTCCATGGCATGCACAGCAGGAAAGAACCAATAGCAAGCAAATGTCCAAAAAATGTTCAATGCTGTGCCTAAGTCCCACCAGACAATCGAGGTACAAATTCCAAAAACAAGAAAGGTGGGACACTGCTGCAAAACTTCAGAGAAGGGGAGAGCAGATGGCTACAATCAAAAATATTTTTTTCCCTTTCCTCCAGCATTTTCTGACCTTACAGGCAGAACAATTAATTATCAGGACAGGACGTGCCGCTTCCAAAATGGGGGGGGGGGGGTTTACATAGTGTCATAGATGAGCAGATTTTAATATGCGTTCAATCAGCTGTGGATATACCTTTGGTTTTGCTTCTTTCAAATCTTTAGATAATCAGCTGTTTTTTTATCCTGGTATTTTAATTTTAGTGATGTATTTGACAATGAGTTTTGCTTTGGTTGGGTGGTATACACTCCACTATTAAATAATACTGGAACAATGGTATTAAATGCGGCTGAGTTACAAAACAACAATATAATTTATGGTACCTTTGCAGAATGAAATAAATAGCAACACAAGTAAAGCACTACTGCTGCAACCAAACAATAACATATAAAACTATCATGAGATTCTTTTCTGAGTTACCTGGTTACTTAGCTTCTTCTTCTTCTTTCGGCTTTTCCCGGTTAGGGGTCACCACAGCGGATCACCTGTCCACTCATGACTGGCAGTGGAGTTTTACAGTGTCGAGTTGCCAACCTGGCGCCCAACCTTCCACAGAAGGCACACACATATGCCTAGGGCCAATTTAGAGTGTCCAGTCCACCTACAGCATGTCTTTGGAATGTGGGAGGAAACCGGAGCACCCGGAGGAAACTCACGCAACCACAGGGAGGACATGGGAACTCCACACAGAAGGCACCCCAGCCAAGAATCGAACCGGAGAACCTCTTGCTGTGAGGTGGCAACATTAACTGCTGCACCACCATGGCCGCCATTACTTAGCTAAGCTGGAAAAAAAGTATGGTGCATCTAGACACTACTGCATGCACCCAGATATGTGGATGCACGGAAATTCATTTGTGTAGGACAGCAAAGCATTATATGTTTGTAAAAGGCGTCAAACATGGAGCTGTCACACAAACATCAGTCAGAAGCTAAGTGTACCTTTGAAGGACTAATGGCTTTAAGAGATATTGAACACTTCAGTTTGCTTTTTTGTTTTTCAACAAAAAGTGTTTCACAGCTTTCAAAGCATTTAGCTTCTTACTGCTGTTCTGTGGTGGCCTCTGTGTATCCTGTAGCATGAGGCTAGATCATAGCTGAAAGATGTACATGACAAAATTTAGTACTCCCACCACTTTGAAATCAGAGAAATGCATAAGAAGCTTGACTTGCTCCTGATATCAGAGCATAATCAGCATATTCCATATACTATGGCAGCTTTTGCTTTTGTGCATGATAGTATATTCCTACCAATTAAGTTTTAGCAGTATTAAGATTTACACATGTCAGATTCAGATAAAAAAAACCATTAAAATATTGAATTTAATGATGCCCACTTCTATTTCCTACTTTTTATCAAAAGAATAGGAAAATACTTAAAAAGCTTAAAGTGAAAAAGAAAAGCACAAAAAAGAGCATTTCAAAAGCAACAGTAATGCATCTTTCCACTAGACATCTTCCATACTTTAATCCCTTGCTTATGTGGAACACAAACACACACACACACACACACACACACACACACACACAAAAGTAATTACCACCAAGGTCGCACCATCACCATACAATGTGCACTTATCTATGCCTCATTCTTTTCTACTCCAAGAGTTTTTGTTTCATGTTTTTAGGTGAGCTCTCTAATGTTGGTGACCTTCCATTCACTTATATTATCATTCACTTCTTTTATTACCAAGTTCTAATTATAAGGATTAAGTTGTGTCTTTCACAAAATAAAAAAATCATTCTGTTTTACAGATTTTTTTATCCTTCCCATGTGTCTGATAACCATTATACCCCAACCTCATTCCAGCCATGCCTACTCATTCCCATATTTACTGGGGCAAGAACTAGTTGCAGGGAAAGCCATCATCCACTCAGTCATCGGGAATGTTCTGTTTTTATGCCCTGATGCCTCTTCTGCTGGGTAATATACACAGTCAGATATGTGAAAGCCTGCTGTTCCTTCCCTTGTACTCACTTTGAATGTGTAGGCACAGATGGCTACTAATGAATGTATCTTGGAAGACCCAAACACTACAGGCTAAGCATCTGTCTCTACAGTAAGTAGTATCATTGCAGTAATCTGGATGTTCCCTTCTCTGACATGGATAAAATGAAATCAGTCACTCAATCTCACCCTTTCCTCCCTGTTCCCCCAGTGCCTAGGTTACAGATCATCTAAGTCAGTATCAGGGCCATATCTCTGTGTAACATGGAGCCAAGGTACAGCCATAAGAAGTTTAATCTTTGCCTACTACATTAGTGCATCCTTCTGATTTTACATTTCATTCCCATGTTCTCCCTTACCTCATGAAAAGTCTAAGTTACTCTACGTCTGGCATTCTTTTGTTTAAAATACCTACATCATTAAATATGCATATCCTTTCAGTAACTTTTTTTTAAATTCTATTTTATTTTAAATCAGTTAACACGGGTAATGCATTGATCCTAAAGAAATGCTTTCAGGCATTGCCTAGGTGGAAAGCACATGATCAGCAATGAAAACTTAATAGAAATGTCAACAGGTTAATCACATGCACATTGCTGTCTATATTAAGTACATTTTACAGACTGAATAGAAGTGTACTTTAGTATCAGACAATGAAAGATAAATTATCTCCTGGCACATACAATTACAGTACTATAAATGACTAACAATGGCAGGCATATCAGTCATTCCAATTTCATATTCAAATTTTACAGTATTTTACATAATATTTGTAAAATGTAGACACATATTCTAATTTGGGATCACATACTACTATATCTGCTGCATTTCATAAAGATTAATAAACTCTTTTACTTGCATGACAGTGTTTGCAATCAGTGGGTTACTGCTGGCTATCCTTAAGTTTAAATATTTGGTTGCAGACGGTATATTCAATTTGTATTTTTTTCCTTCTTGTTTTCAGGTTTATATAGTCTTACACTGTATTACTTCTACTTTCTCTGAAAGTGTCAATATACTTCTATTCCTTTTCCCTCTTATAATGTAACAAAACAGAAGAACATGATTCAGTCAACAAACCTGTGAGATAAGTTCATAGTCTAAGACGGTGTTCTAGCTAAATGGTCATCAGAAATCACTGATTCCAATATATCTGAGTCAAATACCCTTTCTCACATCCAAATCTCTAACAGTTCTTTTTTTAATTTTAACATTCCTTGATCTTCTTACAGTTTCTGAATTTTATTCCATAATATTACTGTTCTTTATTTTATATAAGAATTCTGTAACTTTATTTTGGATAGTTTAGTATGGAATCATAGATTGCTGTGCTTTTGTGTTATCTATAGACGTCTGTGTCCGTAATATTGTGTCATAGAAAGTTTTAAATGCAAAAATGTATTTCCCATTTATATACATATAGTGTATAGCATACAAATTCAGATATTTGCATCCATTTTTGTAATTTAAAATCTTTGATTGCTACCACCTTTTTCATAAACTTCTTTTGAATTCTTTCATAAATACCCAATTGGCCAATAGTGTACAGACAATAATGTATTATTATATTCTACAACTGGTCTAATATAAGTTTTAAAGAGGAATATGAGACAGGTCTCATGCTTTAATGGAAGAGTTTTCACATAGCCCATCTGCTTTATTGCTTTTGGCACTTAATTGTTGAACATGGGAGCTAAAATATAAATTTGCTGATACTTTTAATCCTGAATCTTTGTAATATTTTTACTTCCTTTGGAGGTACTGATGTTAAATATACTGATTTATTTAAATTATATATTATCCAAAATATCTTCCTTGAAGGTTGGGCATTGGACTGGCAACTCGGCACCATAAAAATCCACTGCCAATCATGAGCGGACCGGAGTTCCGCTGTGGCGACCCCTAACTGGGAAAAGCCAAAAGACATTACTATGTTATCCAAAATATATATTATATTATATTATTTATATTATATTATATTACATTACAGTTGTTCATGCAGAACTTTAAGTTGATTTCATTGTCCCTTTCTCCTATCTGTTTCATGTAAGTGTTCAAGTTGTCAGTATGCATTCTGTACATTCTGGGCAATAAAAACAATTTTACAGTCATTGGTATATTTATTCATTCAGCAATACATGCTCTTAGGAATTTTTGAAAAGATGATAATTAAATAATACAGGCCCAAGAACTGAGCCTGTGGAAGTTCTTGGTATATAGCCTAGACATTCCACTGGGCCAGTCAAAGAAACAAAGACTGATATAACTCCTGCCACCCTAAAACCAACAATTCTGAACTTTAAATTTTATAGTACAGGAGTTAGTCCTGTACTCCATCTTTGTTATACATGCCTACTTTTGTACAAGCAATGCTAAAAATCTGAGTGGCTTCTAGGTTTTGTGTATTAGTTACAAACAAAAAAGAAAGCAATACAGAAAAAACATAGAGAGGTAGACAGAGAGAGAGAGAGACAGACAGACGGATAGATAAATGTAAATAAAAAATATCACTTTTTTCAAGGTTTAGAAGGCTAGCACTCTGAATCAAATAAACTGGTTTAGCCATAGAGTTCAAATATAATTCTGACCAACAATGTGCATTCTTACTTTTATCCAGTTCATAATGCCATTAGATTGTTTTTGAGTAAGGAATTTATAGTACACTAATGGATATAATTTGTATCTTTCATGTAGCTCTAAATTATCTGTTACCTTATTCTTGAAGCACTTGGAAACTTCAAGGTCTGTTGAATGAGCTAGGACATATCCTGCTGGAAGTACAGTATAGACAAGGACACGAGTAAGTGGAGCCACATCTGCATTAACATGTAGTGAAATCTGAAAGATGCCTGATATCGCTAAAATGGAATAAAGAATTAGTCAGTTTGCCTGTTATGCTGCAAGACTAAAAAAAAAAAAGCACAACAGCTAGTCAAATATTTTACTCAGGTAAGAACTACTGCTATATACTTTGCCCTAAATATTTTTACAGTAAATAATGTTTAGTCCACTCTTCGGAGTGATTGCATTATTTTTAAGAAAAAAAAAATACATGAACACTGATACAAGAATGTACTAGAACAGCAGGGCTGTTACTCATGTCTCAACACTATGGAATTATGTACTTAGTTTACAGTGATATCATATAAATATTTTATGCCTACTCCACTCTGTTCCTACTGAAATGAGTTATTTATTGATATCTTTGGATTGTAACAAACAGAAGTGATGTTCAGAGAAGTCGAATTGTGTCAGTAAGGTTACCATTACAGTAGATGCCTGGATGATCACTGCAGCAGAGACTTAGCTATATGGGTTAAATCCTGCTAAGGATATAACAGCCAGCCAGCCAGCTTCCAAAGCTTCAGGGAAGCTTCCACAAATTCAAACCATTAGTCAATTCATGAGTAATTTAGATGTCAAGCCCTTCAGATCTTTCATACTAATAGAAGGTAGGCTAAAGCCTTGAGAAGCTACTGCAACCATAATCATATAAAAACCTACTGTTATGGTGAGTTTCTTTACACAACTGTACTGTGTTCATCATAATGGATCACTGCTGCTGAAGCCTTAGCCATATGGGTAGATTAATCAAAATCTAACCCAAGCTCAGATAAATGGCCAAAACAATAAAAAACCAAGAACCAAAAAAAAAAGAATGTTGACCAAATGTCTTCCAGTGAAACTGAGTGCTTTCATCTCACTTTTATTAGAGACTTTCAGAATACCATCTTCTCCTGTTCCTGGAGAATGGTCCTAGCAAAGCCCGTCCTAGACCTCGAGAAGGAATCTAGTCTATAGAGCTTTGTAAAAGTGAGCATAGAGGAACCCAGTGCTGCTTCTAGAATACTTATGGAATCCATCACTTTCCAAAAGCCACTAATAAAGCCAATGGAAAAAAGCCACTAATGAAGCCAAGGAACTGGTAGAATAAGTCCTGACCCTGGCTGGAATTACCTTTTTTGCTGGGTCTAAAAACGTAATAGCATGAGTCAACCTCTTAGAAACTGTCTGTTTGGACACTGGTAATTCTTTTTTTCTTACTCTTGCAAGAAATGAACAACAAGTTAGAGTTCCGGAAAGATTTTTTCTGTCATAATAGTACCTGAGTTTCCTATGGACATCCAAGGTATGAATTATCCTTTCTCCCTCATTTTTATGTACTAAAAAGAAGACAGAGAGGAGAGATGGACAGCTTGTATGAAAGTAAATTTGGATACCACTTTATGTATAAATGAAGGATTAGATCTTAAAAAAACCCTAACTTTCTGGAAAATAAAATAAGGCTGACCTACCTTAAGAGCGTACAATGTGGATACTTTTCTTGCAGTGGTTAGAGCAATTAGTAACACTGTTTTCTATATTAAGGACCTCAAGTTAACCTGATGAGTTGTGTGATGCCCCTGTACTAGCCCAGTAATTAAGGAGCCTCAAGCCTCACCACTAGCACCAGTGAGGGATGTGCACATTGGGAGGATGACAAGTACACATACAGTAAAGCACCATTTCCCTTAAAAGCACACAGAGATCACAGTCTGGGGCTTGTTCCTCCCTCTTTTTCCAGATCCTTAATAAGACTCCCCACTGGCACAGCTATATAGTTGTGTCCTTAGCCAGAGTTCCAAGCCAAGTCCTTCCAGCACTCTCTCTCTGTCCAACCAGTGCTTCATGTCCCTGCCCAAGTATCTCACACACACACACACACACACACACACACACACACTTTGAGATTTGATTTATACACAAACACACACCTTGGAAAGGTTGGCACAGGTTTACTAGCTATGCCCCCTTCTGCCCAGACCATAAGGTAGTTATCACTGCCACCAGAATCCCTTATCAGCTACTTTCAGGCCCTTCCCAAAGGGTGACCAATCTCACTGTGTAATGTTACTATTATCCAAATGGTACGTGTGACAAGACTTGCAAGGTTATTTGAGAGTGGCCTATACAGTGTCACCAAATACATATGCAAGTACACTAAGAACTTAAATATCTCTAAACAAACCAGACACAATTAAAATGTTTAAATATATTTAATAAAAAATAATAAAAGAACAAGACACTACTCAATAACTCAATACATAAACTACAGAGTTCAAAATCACAGGAAATATTTTAAAACAGCATTGCAGGACAGCTTCACACAAATACAAAAAATCTGAACTAATCTTACTATATTCCTATCTCTAAGAGAAATACTATACATAAACCTTACTTACAGAGCAAAGCAAATACAGATGAGAAGTGCTGAATGGATGTTTTCAGGTCTAAAGACAAATACAAAATGCAAAGTCTCTGACAGAGTTCCCAAACTAATATCAAAACATTGCTGCTGGGTCATCTGGATGACATCACTCTTTGTCACCTGCCATCAGTTCCCAGGCTAACAGAAACTTAAAATATAGCACATCTGTGTCAGAAATACTTATCTCTCAGAGGTTTGCCCAGAACTGGAAGTCGTAAAACAGTTAAACACTTTTACATTTGAAACCTAGTAATTATTTGTGTTTCCAGACAACAGAAAGAACTTCTAGCTGTAGACATCATGTTTTTTTGCTGAGATAAATACAATTGTAAAATAATTCACTTGTTTTCTTAGAGTTTGCAAGTTAACTCTGTTCTTTTCCAGTAGGGTACACTGTGGCTATATTTTTGAAGCTCGGTGCAGAACATACAGTTCAACACACATTTCTGCACCAGAAGGACTTCATCAACTCCTCCAGATCAGCAGTTTTGATGCTGTCTACTGACCTCAATGGTCAGATGGAAGAAGTCACTGAGAAGGGTTTTGAGGGTCTATGAGAAGATGATCCCATGTGATGGATTTGAGTCACAGAAGCTCAGAACCAGGGTGGAGACAGGGAAGACTCCAGTGACCAAACAGGAGGAGTGCTGAGAGAAAATGGAGAAGCCACCCTGACTCTCTGTCCAGGAAGGTGATTGGAACACTGGGAGCCAGAGAGGCAATCTTGCCTGGTTTGGGAACCAAAGGTGGTTGGCTCAGAGGTGCTGGAGCAGATGTTGGCACCAGGGCTGGCAGAGAAGCCGAAAGTTTGGGAAATTTGGATTTTGCAAACCCAAGGAAGTAGATCCAGAGGTAGAGGCTGGAGACAACTGATTACACTTTTGTTTAGCCTGCTTGGAGTATCAGGGTTGGGATTCTTGGACCCAGTCTTGGGAGTCAGGGATCAAGCCATTTTGGAAGAAGAAGCAGTAGCAGAGAAATCAATGGGTAGAAGCCTTTTCAAAATGAGTTTGGCCCTAAACTTGATGGCTCATGAGCCAAAGCCCTCACAAATGGACCACCCCTAATCAAGATGCCCCAGACCCAAACAATAAATGCACTTTAGCTGCATGTCCTGGGAGGCCAACTTATGCCCCCAGGGCGCACACTTTTTGAAACCTTTGTCCATCCTAATTAGCAGTACAGCCAAAAACACACAAATTCTACAAAATGACAAATGGGAAAAGGATGGGAAGGAAAGAGATGCCAAAACGATACTACCTACTTAATGACAAGACCCATCTAATGCTTCTAGGATAACACTAACTGTTCACAGGGGTAAGAAAAGAAAAAAATCTTACCAAGAGATACTGCACTAACATTTCAAGTATAAAAAGTAAAGCAGAGCAAAGGACTGAGCTGCAGACATGAATAGCTGCAAAGTAGATCTGGGGGTTGATGAGTAATGGCAAGTTAAAAGTAAGGGAGGTGGAGTGAAGTGAGCTAAAGACTTTTTGAACTGGCTGGTGTCAGATCCAAGTTGGATCTGAAGTCCGACAGGTTGAAGCCAGATGTAGCAGCCAACATCGAATAAGTGAATATTCTGCAGTCTGCAGTAGGCGGTCAAAGAAGTTAGACACTTTATGAATACTCTTCACACAGTGGATAGACCAAATAGATACAAAGAACTAATAATGTGATCCAGACATACAAAATGTTAAGAAATGTCTGATATCTGGATCTATAGGAATATGATGATATGCGTCTTTCAAATCTAAGGTAAACAGAAAACTCAAATGGGGAATAAGGAGTAACAAGTTGTGATGGGATAGCATTTTGAACTTGGGCACTGTCACAAGCAGGTTCAAAAAGAACATATCTAGAAATGGTCTCCAAGAATTTCTTTCACTGGCACCAGAAATGTTCCTGAATAAACCCTTCTCCTAACTGAGGAGTAGAGACAGTATTTATCACCCTCAGAAACAGGAGATGCTGAATGACAGGAGGGAAGAGAGGAGTTTGATCTGGTGGATGGGGGGATCCCTTAAAAAATGAGGGAGATTTCACACTGCCATCTGTAACCATGATAGATTACTTTCAAAACTCATCTTTCTGAAACTATCTGTTGCTAAAGAGAGAAATGGGGGTTCAGACTTTCTGGAAGGACTAAGAGTTTGCCAGGGTGTTGGGGGGAGTCTTGTATTTAGGTCATTCAGATTATTAGACTATCCTTTGTACTGACAGGGTCATCCTTTGTTTTTAGAACCTCCCTCCCTGCCATAATTGCTTGCTTACCAACAGCTTGCTGGGTCTGTTAACATTTGCTTTCTAAAGAAGGCTGTAAGGGAAGCATTAAATCACTTTGAAAACTTTGAGAAGGAAGACTGAAAAATCTGAGGGATCCAGTTAATCAGCTTAATTCTCTCATTACACTTTTAGGACCTCTGTAGTAGACTGTCTGAAAACTAATGATCTCTCCAAGACAGGATTCAAAATTTCATTTCTAACATCCTCTGGAAGGTTTTGAGAAGGCAAACAAGCAAACATTCTCACTGGTAGATGTCCTTACATTCACTGTTGCAGTATTCTTAAACATATGGGATTCCCCTGTTGTGTCAGCTCAATATCCAGTCAGTCTTTCAAAGATTCCTGAATTTAAAAGGTACGCCGAATGCCACCATACACTCCCTGCATAATGTATAGCTTAAAATTGACGTTCAGGCCTACCAAAAACAGAACTTCTTTGCCGCCAGTCTGAACACATCTTTTACACCATCAGTTTGTTTCGATTTTCTGCCAATGTAATGCATTTTCATTCTCCAGTGATATTCTACACCTGTTTGTTGTTTTTGCAAGATGTGCCCCATTGGGGATTTTATTTTTTCTTGCTTTTTGTGTTCCTTGGGGTTAATGTCATCCAGGAAGGGTAAATGTCAGTGTGGGAGACAGATTCCCCATACAGACCACCACGATAAGCATCTTTTTTGCCTAGGTGATTCTCATGACCATATGTCTTATTCGGTTTGTCAGGTGTTTGCTCCAAAATACCCCTCAGAGTAGACTTCCTTCCCTCTCCCTGTATCTTGAAGACCAGCATCTTAAGCTTATCACTAAAGATACTATGGAAGGAATCACTCGCCTTGAGGGTCAATCGTTAGGGAAGAAGAAGGTGGCAAAGGTATGACCGGACTCTTCTGCTATCTAGCCTCTGCCAAGTGTTTCTCCTGAAGTCGTTATGAACTAGGAGGCTCACCTGACTCTGTTGTCAGATTTCTCTGCCATGACAGTTTTGGAGGCTGGTGAGGATCCAGCTGGCAGCATGCCTGAAGCAGCTTTGTAGGCATTTGTCTCAGATGTTCAGAGGGAACCTCAGTTGATTTTCTTCTGAGGGGCCTAGGGGAGGTCCTCAGTTTTTCTGAGAAGAAGTTCCTACTATGTTTCTCAACTGTCGTCCTGAGTCTGAGCCTTCTCAGGATGTTCTCTTAAAAAAGAAACAAAAAAATTAAACATGGTTCTACTGCTTCTAGGGGAGCCACAAAGTGAGTGGCAGGCTTTTACTCAAGGGTTATTTTCTGCCTTAATGTCCTTAAAGCCGCTTCACGGGGTTGCAGTTCCTGCTCCTACTTGGTCTGCTACTTGTCTTAAAAGGCCCTTAGACCAGGATTCTTCTGAGGATGAGTTGGATTCTGCTGATGAATCCCTAACTTATTGTACTCAAATTCCTTCTCCTCTGGACTATGGATCAGAGAAGGAGGAATCTATTAGTCCTGATGTTCCTTTGGAGGAAATTTCCTTTTGGGACACACTATTTAGGATGATGGATTTTTTACAGTGGGATTATGCTCAGGTTTCTGAATTCCAAAAGCGGTACTATGAGTTGCTGCAATTGGACTTTCCTAAACATGCAGCGATTCCTCCTATTTTGGCTGCTGTACTGGATGCTTTCTCCAATGCCTCTCATGTGCCAGATTTTCTCTCCCCTCCTCCCAAGAGGCCTGATAGGTTTTATAGACTTCCTGAGGATTGTTGTTGTTTTTTATATAACTGTCCTGCTGCTGACCCCTCAGTAGTGTTTGCAGCCTCTGATAAGCTGCCTCTACTACCTCCTTCACCCAAGTTACTGCCTTTGACATGGACAGCAGAAGTATGGACAGGCTGGGCAGAAAGGTTTGCACTTCTGCTACCCTAGCTTTTAGGGTTATTAATTATCAGACCCATATGTGTTGGCTCTTCTTTCTCAGGCCTGTCAACTTCTTTCTGATTTTCCAGACTCTGAGGGCAAAACATATGTTCTTTTCTTGCTAGGGATTCCCTCTCAAGTCATTTGTCATTCTATTAAATGCAGTTATGATGCAGCAGATGCCCCTTCTAGGGCTGCTGTTTTTGCTTCTGTTATGAGAAGGTATTTTTGTCTTAGGCTTCAACCTTTACGTGATGATATTAAAGCTAAATTGATAGATGCTCCTCTGGATTCTAAACTTATGTTTGGGGAAGCTGCTGCTGGTTTGTTTAAATCCCTTCAGGATAAGGGTAAGGCCCTATGAAAGCTTAAACATGTGTTTGTTTTTCCTGTGCCCAAATTTCAAAGAAACTACCCTGCTGAGCCTGTCTTTGTTCGCAAGCAATCCCATCCTTCTACAAAAGGTAAGAAGAGTGGAAAGCAGGCTCCTCCCACTATAGCATTTTAGTTCTCAGAGACTCAGAAGTCTTCCTTTCTGGACAATCCTGGCACTGTGTGACTATCCATCTCTTCCTAGCCACATTGCTCTTTCCTTTCATCTTTCTGTTTCTCTTCCAGTTTGGCTTCAGATCACTCAGGATTCTTGGGTTCTGTCGATCATTCGTCAAGGGTATTTTATGGTGAGGAAATCCCATCCTCCTTTTAATGGTATTCCTCAGCCTCCTTGTGAACACCTTCCCTTCAAGATCTCTTCTCTCAGGGTACTATTCAAGAGGTTCCTGTGTCCCAAAGGGGGAAAAGGTTCTATTTCAGACTGTTTCTAGTGCCTAAAAAAAGAGGGCACTTGAATAGCTCATCTAAACATTTTTCAAAAGGTACCTTCCTTTTGGATGTTGCCCCTTCCAATTCTGTTTCCTCTCCTGCTCCCTCAGGCCTATATGGTATCTCTGGATTTCAAGGATGCATATCTCCATATTCTGATCCATCCTCTTTTCAGAAAGTTTTTGTGTTTCTCTGCTGGTTCCTGGCATTTTCAGTTCTCTGCTTTGCTCTTTGTCCTTACTACTGCCTGTCTTCTTCCTCTGGCTTTCATTACCACCAGGAAGTTTCTGAGAGTTCTGGGTTTCATGGCATCCACCATTCCAATGCTCCCTCTGTCCAAACTTCACATGAGAAAGTTTCAGTGGTTTCTGACGTCAGTGTGGCTTCAACATGCTCATACTCTAGCCTTTGTAGCTCCTCTTCTTCCTTGTCTCAGACAAGAACTTCTCTGGTAGATTCAGAAGTTGTCTCGGAATCCAGGAATCCCTTTTCATCCCTCTCTTCCCTCTCAGGAATTGTTCATGGATGCTTCAGACATGGGATGGGGGGCAACCGTTAGCTCCCTAAAGGTAAAGCGGGTGTGGTCACCTTGTCAGCAGAAGGAACACTGTCAAAGAGATAAGAGATTTTCTGCTGGCTCTTCAGGCCTTTCAGTTTCTTTTTCATCTGGGGCCTCTCAAGGTGTTCACAGAAGATACCACACTTCTTCTGCACTTTTTAAAAAAAAAAAAAATACAGTATTTAAATTGATTTAAACTGTGTTGAAGGAATATTAACAGAACTGGAAGTTTTGACTCTGCTCTTCAGTTAGTCCCACCCACCCTCTCTGTTTTTGTTTTGGTGTTAATCTTAGTGGCCTTGAAACTGCCCACCCCTCAGCCTGCCTCTGGGCCCATCTCATTTTCTCACTCAAATGAGTGCAATGAGATCATATTCTGATTTCAGGCACTCCTACTGTGTACAAAGAGAGCATCTGGGAAACAGACAAAACAAATTAAGCTTGTTTCCTGCCTTTCCTGTTAAATGGTATAGACTATTTGTAAGCTTCTGAGCCCCCAAGCCCTTCTGTGTTGGAGGGAAGCCTTCTAGCTTAGTTTTTTTTCTTATAACTAGCCAGTTTTCTAGTTTCAGCACTCAAATCTGTTTCTTTGATCTCAACACTTGTTCAGATAAAAAAAAAAAAAAAAAAATTCATCTGCTTTTACTGTACTTGTGTTTCTATCTACTTTATTTTACTTTTGCATCATCTTAAAAATACTCAATTGTATTTATTACTGCTTGGTGTAACTTATTCTAAGCCTTTTGGTTTAAACACTTGGGCTTCGGACCAGCTGTTTTGCACTGAGAGGGTTTGTGGTCTGCACTGTAGTGGCAGAACAGGTAGCTTACATCCTTCTAGGTTGGGAAATGCCAATTGAGGGCTCAGTGTCTGTTATTCTAAAAGTGTATTAATTCTGGTTTAAGCACTTGGGCTTTCAGGCCAGTTATTTTACATTAAGAGGGTTCGTGGTCTGCACTCTTTATTTTATTATTTATTTTACATTTGTTGACCGGGCTAGTCTAGCTGGATATATGTCCATTTTCAGTAGAGGCCCGGGGAGAAAAGCTCCACACATAACATAAGCAAGATAGATTGTCATATTGTTAAAGACATTTCACAAAAAAAATATACATTTAGATCAACTACTAATCAAAAATCAGCATACATTAAAGGAACTCAAATATTTAGATTCATACAAATGTTCTATCGATTTCAAAGCAAGTTTACCTAAAACATAAGGTTTTGCAGTTAGGCAACAGCCAAGAAGATTGCATTAGAAGCGAGAAGTAGAAGGAGTATGAAGGAAAGAAAAGAAATGACACAGGCCAGAGTAATAAGTAGGAGAGGAGAAGGAAAAAAAGACAGTCAAGACAAGGTGGGAAGAGATGGTAGATGTAGGTCAGAGCATAAGAGGACAAAAGAAAAAGGAAGCAGGGTAGATGTTAGATTTCAGGAAAAAAAAGGGTAAAGGTTAGGAGAGAGTAAAGAGAGGGAGGTTAGCCTGGAGTATTCAAGAACAGAGCCAGTGGGTTGGAAAGCTAGCCTGGAGTACTACAGGAACAGAGCCAGTGGTTTTGGAAATGTAGTTTGATTTGTTGTTTGAAGAGAGGCAGGGATGAGATTAGTGTTAACTCTTTAGGCAGCAAATTCCATACTCTGCCTACAGTATTGGTGAAGAGAGAGTCACCAGCTATGTTGTGGGCCTTTATGGGTTTGGTCATAAGTTTACAGGAGGAACGAAGAGAGGTGAGATTGTTATAGTGGAGTAGAAGTTGTGAAAGTATAGGGGTATTACAAGGTTGGTACAGAATTTTGTGGGCAATTGTAAGTTGTGAAATATTAAGAAGGTTTTGAAGTTCCAGCCAGCCTAACTGTTTCAAATTGAGGCAGTGATGTGTTCTAAAAGGGTTACCAGTGGCGAAGCGGGCAATGTTATTATAGCAAGTTGCTAGTTTGTTTAGGTTAGTTTTTTTAAGGTTGGTGAAGATAGGAGAGGCATAGAGGAGAGTAGATATAAGATGGGAGTGAGCAATAGTAGCTCTAGTTGATGGGGTAAGAAATGGTTTTATACGGTATAATGATCCAATTTTTCTGTTAACAGTTTTGATGGTGTTGTTGATGTGATGGTCAAAAGAGAGATTGTTATCAATGGTAACACCAAGTAGTTTTGTCGTGGATTCAGGAGAGATGATTGTTTTGTTGTTAGAGTAGATAGAGAAGTTAAGTGAAGAGGTACGAGTGGTGGGGGTGAAGAGGAGAAGTTTGTTTTTGGCATTGAGAAGTAGATACCGTCTAGTAAACCATGTTTCTACAGTGTTGAAGGTAGTTTGAGTTAGAGTGGTTAGATCCGAGGAGTTGGATGCTGAACAAATGATAGTAGAGTCGTCTGCATATTGGATGCAGGTAGCTTGAGGAATTACAGAGTGGAGATCATTAATAAAGAGAGAGAAGAGGAGAGGACCAAGGATAGAGTCTTGAGGGACACCAATTGCAATGGGAAGTAAGGAGGAGATATGGTTTTCCCAAAGAACGGCTTGTTGTCTGTTACTGAGGTATGAGGTAAACCAGTTGATGGCAAGGCTGTCAAATGAGAGGGATTTGAGAATGCTAATTAGAGAAGAGTGGTTGACCATGTCAAAAGCTTTAGAGAGGTCAATGAATAGGGCAGAAGAGAGAAGGTTCATGTTGCGATTGCTGTTAATGGTATCTACAAAGGAAAGGAGGGCAGTGGTAGTACTATGGTGGGGTCTAAAGCCATGTTGACAGTGAGCTAAAATATTGTGGAGGGATAGGTACTGTACCAGTTGCTGGTGTATGCATTTCTCCATAATTTTTGCTAATGGAGAGAGAAGAGCAATAGGTCTAAAGTTGGAATAGTCAATAGAGTTTCCTCCTTTATGTAGTGGGATAATATGAGAGATTTTCCAGATATCAGGGATGGTTCCTTCTTGGATGGTTCTATTTATAAGTAAGGATATTGGGTAAGCAATTTCTTTGGCTGCTTTTTGTAAGAAAAGGGGAGGGAGCTTGTCAGCAGAGGGAGTACAAGGTTTGAGTTTGAGAAGTAGTTTGAAGATGGTAGAAGTAGAGATGGGTTGTAAAGGGAAGCTACAGTTAGAGTTTAAGAGATTGTTAGGAGGATAAAAATTATTAGTATTTAATTGTCTAGCGAGAGATTGAATAGTATCAGAGAAGAATGAGTTAAAAGTATTTGCAGTTTGAAGAGGGGTGTCAGGGTTGGCATTTAGTGGGGAGGGAGTTTTAGCAGTACCTGGAGAAAGTAGTCTATTGATAGAAGACCAGAATTGTTTGGGTTTATTTAGGTTAGTTTCTTGTAGGTTGCAGTAGAACTTTCTTTTATCAGTGAGGATGGCTTTTTTGGTAAGATTTCTAAGTTGCTGAAAGTGATGAAAATCAGAGCTGATTCTATGGGACCTCCATTTGTTCCAGATCTTATTTTTGGAGAGAATTAGTTTTCTAGTTTCATTTGAGAGCCACGGGGCTGTATTAGATTTCATTCTAATAGTGCGTTCGGGAGCATGATTGTCTAGAATAGAAAGGAAAGTAGAATTAAAGAATAATACTGCTTCATTTAGTGGAAGAGTCTTTAAAGGGTTCCAGTTGCAAGTTCTGAGTTCGTTATGAAATAGGTTGGTTTTAAAGTGTTTAGTGGAACGTATTTTTCTTATATTGAGGGGGGGAAGATAATCAGTCTTCTCTCTTACAATGTATGTTAAACAGTGATCACTGAGGTCATCAGGCAGGGTCCCAACATTATATGTGACATTACATTTGTTTATCAGAATCCAGTCTAATATAGTCTGTTTTTTGTTTGACTTATTAACTCTTGTTGTGGATGTAATGGTTTGGGTGAAACCGTTTAGGTTAATGTGTGAGATGGGATTTTCGGAATTAATGGTATTCCAGTCAATATTTAGGTCGCCAAGAATGATAGTTTCTTGGGGGTAGTAGTTGGAAACCCAATGGAGAAAGTCTTCTACAACTGGTATGTTGTTTCCTGGAGGTATGTACATGCAGATGATGTAAATGGCTTTTTTGGCATTAAGTTGAAGTTTTGAGATGATGGCTTCTACCTTGCTATCTTGGGTAGGACAGGCAGGTAGGGTAGAGATATTAAGATGGTTCTTAAACAGTATTGCTACACCACCACCCTTTCGTTTGTTACGGTCAAGCCTGAGTATATTATAGCCTTGTGGTATAATGTCAGTATCCTTAGTGGCTGGCTTTAACCAGGTTTCAGAGAGACAGAGAATGTCAAAGCTGTGTATATCTAGGAGGGTATGAAGGTAGGGTACTTTGTTGTTTACACTGCGTATGTTAAGGTGTCCTATGAGGAGTGTAGTATTGGTGCCATGTTTGGGTGTTTGTGTAGAAGGATGTATGGGGCCAGGGTTGGGATGAATGTCACCGTCTTGTAAGGTAGGATTGATGGGTTTAGATGCGATTTTGATACAAAAAAGGGTTAGAGGTCTTATTTTTTTGTTTGAGTGTAGAGTGTAGGAGAGATGGGAGTACCTATGGTATTTGGGTAGGAGGTATCTTGGTGTAGTATTGGTATTGGAGAAAGAATTCAGAGAAGTATAGAAGGTAGAAGTGTGTGTCTGTGAGTTAGTTGGCTGAATGAGAAGTGGATACTCGAAAAAGGTAAGGAGGTAGGTTGAGTAGAGTAGTTAAGAGTAGAATCAGGAGTAGAAGTATTGTGGATAGATTGAGACTCATTTTAGAGAGTAAGTAAGTTAGAGGGGGTTGTAAGGAAAAATGTCACAGATTAGGGGTAGTCTAGAGGAAGTGTGGGTGTATGAATTTAAAGAGGGGATATATAGAAGTGTACTAGAAGGTATGGTAGTGGTATGGAATGTGAGGTAGGGAGATGGGTTAAATGAGTGGTAAGATATAGAAAGGGAGGTAATAGAGGTAGAAGAAAGTAGGTGTGTGTATTGAAAGGAGGGTAGTACAAAAAGAGAAATGAGGGAGGAGGATATTGAGAGTGTAGAGGGGAGGGGACTAATTTGGAGGTAAAGACAAAAGGATTGGATGGTAGGTCTGGGGGAGGAGCTAGAGAAGTATAAGGTTAGGACCCCGGGGGGTGGGTGGGAATTGGGGGTAGGGAGGGGAGCGGAGTGAGCCCGCAGGGCGAACGGAGCGGGACACACAGAAGATCACCAAGGAGGGAGGAAAAAGTATCAGAGTAGGCTGGTAAGTCAAGATGGGCGATAGAAGCCTAAAGAGGGAAGGATTAGTGAGAAAATCAGAAGGAGGAAAGGGATAGTAGTAGGAAAGGAGAGAATAGAAAAAAATGGGGAAGGTAATAAATACTAGTGTAAGGAGTATAGGTGGGTGTAGGGTGACATCTAGTGGTCAAAAAGCAGAGGTGCACAGACATGCACAGGAGCTTCCAAGAGTAGAAGTAGACTAACTGGTAGAGAGAGGAAAAAGCAAGATAGCAGTCTAAAGTGTGGGGGAGGAAGAAGATAAGGGAATATGGGGGGGGGTTGCTGCTGGCCGCTTAGCTGGGGTCAGACAAAGGCTTAGCAGGATAAGTTTGTTACAAATTACACTTCGTGATGTGGGTAGACATACTTTCTTGAACTTCTTGAAGCAGCGGGTAGCAGAAGAAGGCAGTGTCTTTACTTTTCCAAGGGCAGTGGGGACAGAGCACCTTAGTGGAATTAGTAGTGAGAATTCACCCAGGCAAAAACACAGGGTAAAGCAGGGGATAGCTGGTACAAAAGAAAACAGTGGAACAATAAGAAAATGTTAAAGTGAATTAGCATACAGAGTATCAAATGCACTATCAAAAATGCAAATATTACAGATTATTCTAATGGTCAATATAGTCATAAATCACATAAGACATACAAAAACAGTCAGGCAGGCCAAGCAGAAATCTTTGGGAATTTAAATGTCTAGGTATAGTAAAATACTATTGAGATACTACTTAATTGCTTGCTATGACATCTATAGTATGCAAAAACCATATGTTGTAAAAAAAAAGTTAATACAAAGATACATGTACGTAGTTAATGTTGGCTAAGAGGAGCCCTTAACAGAGTGGGATCTAAGCCCAGCCTGCACGTGTAGGGCCTCTACAGGTTAGGCAACAAGTATTATGGCTATTAGAAGTAAAAATAGGACTTAATAATAAAAGCAATTTTCTAAAAATTGAACGACCCCTAGCAGAATCAAAATCACATTAAACTAAAAACCAACCAAAAGCAATTAGCAAGAAAATAAACAGTAGGGAGCCCAGTAGGGATAAGTAGCCTTGCAGCAGAAAAATACGCAGTACTACGTTAATCAGACACAAAAATAGTCAAAAGCAAATAAAAGAAGCCAAGAGTAAGAGTCTTCAGAAGCAAACAGTCAACTAAGATAAACAGAATAACGTAACAACCTAAGTTGCTACACAGTCGCTAAAAATTTCACAAGCTTAAAGGTAAACAGAAGATATCTAAACCTGCGCTGGCATATAGTTGCTAAATAGTGTAAGTAATGCATTAAAAGATTACAACGAGCCAGGCACTGTAAGGCTAATTCTACAAATTACACAGGAGTATGCAGAGATTGTATATAAAATATCCAAATAACAGCGCTGGGACGCTGTCGCTTACAATAAAACACAGTAACAGGTTTGAACCCAGTTATGCAGCCCTATTAGCGCCAAGAACTCCACATGTGGGGGAATAAAATATCATAAAAAGCAAAGAATGCTCCTAATTATACACAACAGGACAAGTAATGTGTAATTCCAGGGAAGGTATATATGAGAGAAGTCGCTAAAAGCTTTCCATAATATTTAGCGCAAATTCTATAGCTAAATGATCCAAAAGTAGCGTAGTTCTAAGAACTAAATACAGCGGAAACGCTAACGCGTTTACCGGACAGTCAGTAAAGTGGATCCTATTTCACAGAGTTAGTACAGTTCAGCCCAGAGATATCCTTAGGTACTTAGTTCAAACAAGCTGCTGAGTTAAAGCACCAAACAATACAGAGCGTGTAGGAGGAGAGGCTGGACTCTGCCCTTCTGAGCTGGGAATTTCTGGTTAAAGGCTTATACTGCATGCATATCTGATCTGCTTCTTACTGAAGTTGGTGCGCCTTGTTTGCTGTGGCATAGACTGGATTCAGACCTGTTGGATCTAGCTTTGTTTGTGTAACTTGAGCACTAATCCAAACATTCTCTAAAGTATTCAATTGTATTTATTACTGCTTGGTAGTAACTTGATTAAAGTGTAGCTATCATTTTAAGTCTTTTGGATTAAGCACTTGGGCTTCAGACCAGTTGTTTTACATTAGGAAGGTTTGTGGCATGCACTGTGGTGGCAGGACAGGTAGCTTTCATCCTTCTAAGTTGGGAACTGCTGATTGAGAGCCCAGTGTCCAAGTGTATTAGTTCTGGTTTAAGCACTTGGGTCCAGGCCAGTTATTTTACATTAAGAAGGTTCGTGGTCTGCACTCTTGTGGGAGAAGAGGCTGGACTCTGCCCTTCTGAGCTGGGAATTTCTGGTTAAAGGTTTATAGTGCCTGAATATTTGAACTGTATCTTACTGAAATTGGTACACCTTGTTTGCTGTAGCATAGACTAGATCCAGGCCTGTTGAATCTAGCTTTGTTTATATGCTTGTTGTTTGTTTGCTTGTTATTTCCCTGGAACACTAATTCCACCTAATACGTGGCTTCTCAGGGCTTCTGTGGATCACTAGTGATATCTGCATTGCTTACAGTACTTATTTCCTTGTTTCACTTGAAAGAAAGTTACTGTTTGTCATTTTTGCATTTAGTTACTTGTAACACATTGCACTTAAGTTACCTGGCACTTGCTCACTAAAGCAATTATATGTCAGCACTAAAAATTAAAAGCACTACACCCTCACTCCCCACTGGCCCTTGTTTTCAATTATTAAGGAATTCCCAGTATTATTCTAGCATGTCCAAAGGTCAGTTGTCAATCTCCTCTCCGGTCCAGCTGGTGAATGTGGGAATCTTGAGGCAATGTTATAACTGCCTCATGTACACAGACAACCCTCTCCTCCTCCCAACAAATTCCAACACATGTGAGAGATGCAACCATATAGCCAAACTGGAGGCTAAGCTCTCTCAACTCAGTACTGGCATAACCAGTCAGGAGGAGAAGGAAACCACACTCACTACAATTCCAGTCTCACATAGACCTACCACGACAGCAAACTGAACACATAATCACACAAAAACATACTCGGAGGCTCTAAATAAAGATCTGCCTAAGCAGCAGAGACCTGCAAAGCAGACACCCAAGAAACCGCTACCCCAAAACAAAACACGTGCAACACATATCTCACAAAGCCAGTGTGCTGAACAGTCACAGCCCTTAAGACTAAACAACACACCTGATACACTTGTAATAGGTGACTCTATCGTCAGGCACACTGACGTCCCACTCACCAGGCTGAACAAGGAGAGGGTCACGGTGAGCAGCCTGTTGGGCGCTAGGATCTGCCACATAACACAAGCACTCAAGTCACTCCAAGGCAAGTACAAATATGACTCAGTCATTGTCCATGCTGGTGTGAATGACCTGAGACGTACCTCCCTGGACTACATGAAAAGAGACATAAAGGAGCTCTCTGAGCATGTAGCCCAGGCCGATATGACCCTGACCTTGAGTAGCATCTTACCATCACCAAGAATGATGCCACAATATGAAGACAAGATGATCAATTTCAACAATTGGCTTAAGTACTGGTGTCATTCAAAGGGGATCCAATGCCTGTCAGCTTGGGATGATATGCTCGACAAGCCACGATGCTTCGCTAGGGACGGCTTGCACCTGTCACCCCTGGGCTTTCGGATATTGGCAAAGGCTCTTGCTACCCCCATAGTGCCTTTTTTAGGCAAGGCTCAAAAGACAAACCCACCTCCATAGGTATCACAAGGGATAAGAAACTAAGAGTAATGCTACTCAACGCCAGAAGTCTAAACCTCAAGATGCATGCACTTGAAACTCTCCTTAGCATGGAGAACATCGATATCTGTGCAGTAACAGAAACCTAGTTCAGGGCTCCCGAGAGCACCCCAGCACTACCAGGTTATACCTCATACCATGCTTTTCGGCACCAAAACTTGGACCGAACCACAAAAGGAGAGGGAGTATCGATATTCATCAAAGATACCCACACCTCCAGGTTGGTGGCAAAGCACGAAGCATCAGAGACTATCCATGTGCAACTAACAGTGGGTAAAACTGCCTTCCAGTTTATAGCCTGCTACAGACCACCCTCCCAAGCCCAGGAACCCCACTTGGCATTCCTGAGAACACTGGAAAATATGAAGGTCTCTCCAAACACCATTATATTGGGCGACTTCAACTACCCAAACATAGACTGGGAGCATTACTCTAGCTCCAACACCCTAGCCCAAAGGTTCCTAGAATTTATAAACTCAAATGCTATGGAACAACTTGTTACCACTCCCACAAGAGGGGAAAACATACTGAACCTGATCATTACCAACATGGGGACTCTATGCTCCAGACCAGAAGTGTATCCCTCACTGGTAAGATCAGACCATAAACTAATCATACTGGATATTCACATCCTGACCCCACCCCCTGCCCAGAAAACCACAGTGAAAAACTTCTCTAAAGCAAATTTCACACTCCTTAAAACCGAGGTGGAATCCTTCAAAGCCCCCGGGCCTGTGGAAAATACAGCCCAGACCGCAGAATCCTTTATAAATGCATTCTATGAAGACCTTCAGGAATGCATGGATCATGCGATCCCAAATAAAACCAAGACCCAATCCTCCAAAGGCAGACGTCCTGTCTGGTGGACCCCAGACATAAACAAACTATACAATAGAAGGAGGAAGCTACTAAATGATAGAGCAAAATCCGAAAAAGGGAAGGCATCACTGATCAGTATTAGCAAAAAACTACGGGCACTCATAAAATTGTCTAAGGCCAGCTTCGAGAGAAAAATTGCACAGGATACTAAGGATAATCACAAGGCTTTCTTTAGTTATGTTAGGAACCTGGGTGGTAATTCCCAGATATGCTCAGAATTAGTCCATAATGACAAAAAATACACTGAACCCACAGACATTACCAACATCCTAGCTGACAGGTTCAGCGCAAACTCCCCCCCCCTTCCCACCAAAAGGGCAAATATCTATCCCAGCAGAGTGCTGCCCCCCTGACATCTCAGATGCTCAGGTAAGAGCCGCCCTCTCCAAAGCAAAAAATACAGCATCAATGGGACCAGACGGTGTCCCGGGCTGCATCCTACATGAACTCCAAGAAGAGCTAAACCCAAATATAAAACTACTGCTCAATCTCAGCCTTACTACAGGATATGTGCCCAAAGAGTGGTGTACAGCAACAGTAGTCCCTCTCCATAAAGGTGGTGCCTCAATGGATCCTGGAAACTATCACCCCATAAGCCTGACTAGCTTGGTCTGCAAAGCTATGGAAAGGATCATTATGGACCTCATAAATAAAGATATTGGGGACCTACAGACACTGGATCCTAACCAGTTCGGATTTGTTAGGGGCAGATCCTGCCTCTTAAATCTGGTTGATTTCTTTGAAACAGTCACCAAGGCCATTGATGAGGGGAAGGTGGTCCACACAGCCTACCTTGACCTCGCAAAAGCCTTCGATACAATACCCCACTCGGGCATTATAGATAAGCTCACCAGCTTAAATATAAACCCCTATGTCACTAGATGGATTGCAAACTGGCTCAAGGACAGAACCCACATGGTTAGAATTGCTGGAGCCATGTCAGACTCCAAACCAGTTACAAGTGGTGTCCCACAAGGCTCAGTCCTGGGACCTCTCTTGTTCAGTATATATTTCTCGGAGGTACAGGCCAACACGGAAGGACTGTGGCTGACCAAGTACGCAGATGACTGCAAACTGGGCGCCATAATCGACTCTCCAGCTGACACAAGCATCCTGCAAAAGGGCTTCATAGAAACAGACAACTGGTGCCAGAGCCATGACCTCAAGCAGAATGCCAAAAAGTGTATAGTCATCCCCTTTGGCAAAAACAAAGTGCCCACAAATTACCACATAGGTGGTAATCCATTAAGTACAGAAGAAGTAATTAGGGACCTGGGGACCCAAGTTGATAGCAGTCTCTTATTTGACAACCACGTGGCCAAAGTGGTTAGAAAAACATTTTATATAGCCCACCTAATCATGAAGGGATTCACATCTAGATCAGGGGAGGTCATCGTGCCGCTTTACTCATCCCTCATCAAGCCTATAATTGAGTACAATGCCCCTTTTGGGATGCACCTTACCAGACACCTGCAGCAACTGGAAAGACCCCAAAAGTACCTCACCAAGAGGATCAAAGGGCTCAAACAGATGCCATATGCTGCCCGGTTAAAGAAACTCCAGCTCTACTCAGTGGCATACCGCCTGTTCAGAGGCGATCTGTGCCTGACGTATAAAGCCATGTCCAACCCGGAATTAATGGACATACTGCACCTCAGAAAATCCAAATCCCATTGAGCTACGCGCTCGAGAGACTTGAACCTCAGCACTGAAATAAATAGGACATGCTGGAGGGACAGATTCATAACCCAGAGGCTCCCTTCACTCTGGAATAAAATCCCAGTCCAGGTTAGGCAGAGTCCCTCATTGACTCTCTTCAAGAGGAATCTTGATGAGTGGATGGGAGATTGTAGGTTTACCTCGGGTATCACTTCTATGTCACTGTTAGACAGAGGCACAGTATACTAACCTCGAAAAAGGGCATAGCAAAATAAATTTAAAATGGGTGGCGAAAGCCAAACACATTCTGGCTAGGCTTATAAATGCCCTAGGGCAGATAGCCTAGTATGAACCTATGAACCTACGAAACTATGATGTGGTACATCAACAAGCAGGGAGGAATGAAATCTTATCTTCTTTATCTTCTTTGCTGGTTGGCACTTCTGGTATGGGATCTTGCTGCTAAGTGTCAGATGACTCTTGAGGCAGTTTATATCCCTTCCGGTCAGAACATTGTGGCAGACACTCTGAGCAGGTCTTTAACTCAGTCCCATGAATGGATGGTTCACAGGGATGTGTTTCTGGACATTATCCACCAGTGGGGTACTCCTCAAATGGATATTTTTGTCTCCCCTCTGAACAGACAACTTCCTCTGTTTTGTGCCAGAGTCCCAGATCCTCTGATATGGAAGGTAGACGCCCTCATTTTCTTGGAAGGGGGTGTTTCTTTATGCATTCCTGCCCCTTTTTCTCATTCTGAAAGTCCTGTTCAAAATTCAACGGGATGCTCTCCAAATCTTGTGGTGACCTTCTTTTGGCAGTGACAGCACTGGTTCCTTCTTCTTCTGCATCTAGCCAGGGGCAATCATCACAGGTTACCTCAAGGGTGGATGTAATCACACAAGACAAGGAATCTCCTATCCATTCCCACCTGTCCACACTTCAAATGACACTATGGGTGACAGGATTTTCATTCCTCATAGACACCTTTATTTCTGAGAACGTGCTGCATGTCCCACAGGAGGCCAGGAAACCTACGACTAGGAAATCCTACTTATCCAAATGGAAGAGGTCTTCTTTCTGATGTCTCTCCATCATAACCTGCACCCACTTACTGTAGACATTCATTAGGTTCTCTCTTATGTGAGTTGCTCAATGCTGGTTTGGCCTATTATTTTATTAAGGCCCACCTATCAGCTATCTCTGCTTGTCTGCCTTTTTCTCCTCCTTTAGCTACTAGATTTGAGGTGAAACAATTGCTTAAAGGCATCCTTAATATTTGACCTAACTGGAAGCCTGTTCCTCCTCTCTGGGATCTTAATTTTGTTTTGGAGAAGGTGACTCAGGTTCCTTTTGAGCTTGCTGCTTCAGCTTCCTTGCAACATTGTTCCTGGAAGACTGTTCTTTTGTTAGTTCTTACTTCTGCCCGACAGGTGTCTGTGGTGCAGGCCCTTATGGCTTGTCCTCCTTTTTGGAATTTTCATGAGGACAGAGGGTCCTTGTGCACTAGCCCTTCTTTCATGCCAAAGGTGGTTAATCAGCTACCACTTAATCAGTGTATTAATCTGCCTACTTCTTTCCCATCTGTACAAACAAACAATGAGAGGGTGCTGCATACTTTGGATATGCATAAGCAACTTAGGGTTTATTTTAATATGACTAAGGCTATTAGAAAATCTGATCAGTTTGTTTCTTTTCATCCTGGACTTGCTGTATCCAAGCAAACTATTTCTTCTTGGATTTCTAAGATTATTTCCTTTTGTTACACTTTTCATGGCAAGAGCCTTTCTTCCTCAATTAAGGTTCATCCTACTAGAGGTGTGGCTTCTTCTGGTGCTTTTTTCAAAGGCTTAGTCACTAATTATATTCTTGAAGCAGCTACCTGGTTTTCTGTGCATAGCTTGACAAACACTACAAGTTAGATAGTATCTCTAGAGCTACGGCTGGTTTTGCTAGTTCAGTTCTTCATGTTTTTTTAGGGGACTCTTCTGCCCGTTCCTCCTTCCAGGTTTTCTCTCCCATATGTTAAGAATAATGCAGCAGTGAATGCAAAGACACAGTACACTTGTGTAAACTCTTACCATAATGGTAGATGTCCTTGCCTTCACTGCTGCAGTATTCACTCCCTCCCTCCATACTCCTCGTTCCTTACCTTCCTGGATGTACATGTTACCTCGAGTCCTTTGGGCTGGTATTCCTCCTGGGGCAATAAGTTCTGTTTTTGGTACACCTGAACATTACCTTTATGCCATATGTTATGCAGGGAGCATTTGGGTGATGTTCAGCGTACATTTAAAGAACCAGAAGTCTTTAGTAGACTGTCTGGAAGTAGGGCTTTTGCATCAGGGGAACCTCATATGTTAAGAATGCTACAGCAGTGAAGACAAGGACATCTAACATTATGGTAAGATTTTACACAACTGTACTTTCTATGAAGGCAGAAATGTAACTGTCTGTGGACATCCAAAAGATGTAACATATATTCTCCTTTGTTTGAAAAATTTAGAAAGAAAACTGGGAGTTTGATACCCTGATTAATATTGGATTCTTAAAAAGGAAGGATTTGCCTATAAAGAAACCCTATCCTTGTAAAAAGTTAAATACAGAGGTTTAGAAGATAGAGGCTGAAGTTCAGACACTCTTCTGGCTGAAGTAACAGCAACTAGGAAAACAGTTTTCCAGGTCAAAAGTTTTAGATTAGACTTAGCTGATGGTTCAAAGGGGGGGGGGGGGTTAGGTCAAGGTTTGCAGAACAATATTTAAATCCCATGGAGGAGTAGGATCCTTTAAAGGAGACCTAACTAAATACATTCCTGTGAGAAAGGATTTGCAAAGCTTAGAGGAAGCTAAGGTAGAGTTATTTACTCCTGTATTTTCTTTTTCTTTTGGCTTTTCCCATTAGGGATTGCCACAGTGGATCATCTGTTTCCATTTCTTCCTGTCCTCTGCATCTTCCTCTGTCACAACAACTACCTGCATGTCCTCTCTCACCACATCCATAAACCTTATCTTAGGCCTTCCTCTTTTCCTCTTACCTGGCAGCTCCATCCTTAACATCCTTTCCCACAATACCCAGCATCCCTTCTTAGCATATGTCCAAACCAATGCAATCCTGCTTCTCTGGCTTTGTCTCCAGACCGTCCAACATGAACTGACCCTCTAATATACTGATTCCTAATCCTGTCCATCCTTGTCACACCCAATATACCCAAACATCTTTAACACTGCCACCTCCAGCTCTGACTCCTGCCTTTTTGTCAGTGCCACCCTCTCCAACCCATATAACACAGCTGGTCCCACTACCCTCTTGCAGATTGCCCCTTTCACTCTTACTGGTACTCGTTTGTCACAAATCACTCCTGTTTACTCTTCTCCACCCACTCCACCCTGCCTGTACTCTCTTCTTCATCTCTCTTCCACACTCACCATTACTCTGAACTGTTGATCCCAGGTATTTAAACTCATCCACCTTCGCAAATCTACTCCCTGCGTCCTCACCATTCCTCTATCCTCCCTCTCATTCACACCCATATATTTTGTCTTAGTCCTGCTGACCTTCATTCCATTCCTCTCTAAAGCACATTCCACTCCTCTCTAAAGCATATCTCCACCTCTCCAGGGTCTCCTCAACTAGCTCCCTACTCTCACTACAGCTCACAATGTCATCCGCAAAGATAATAGTCCATGGAGAATCCTGTCTGATTTCATCTGTCAACCTGTCCATCACCACTGCAAATAAGAAAGGGCTCAGAGCTAATCCTTCATGTAATCCCACCTCCACCTTAAATGCATCCATCAGTCCTACCACAGACCTCACGACTGTCACACTACCCTTGTACATATCCTATACCACTCTTACATACTTCTCTGCCACTCCCTACTTCCTCATAAAATACCACAACTCCTCTCTAAGCACCCTGTCATATGCTTTCTCTAAGTCCACAAAGACACAATGCAACTCCTTCTGACCTTCTCTATACTTCTCCATCAACACTCACAGCAAACATCGGATACGTAGTACTCTTTCCCGGCATGAAACCATACTGCTGCTCACTAATTATTACCTCCCTTCTTAATCTAGCTTCTACTACTCTTTTCCCATAATTTCATGCTGTGGCTGATCACTTTTATCCCTCTCTAGTTACTACAGCTCTGCACATCACCCTTATTATTAAAAATCAGTACCAAAATACATCTCCACTCCTCAGGCATCCTCTCACTTTCTCAGATTTCATTAAACAATCTGGTTAAAAACTCCACTGCCATCTCTCCTAAACACTTCCATGCTTCCACAGGTATGTCATCTGGACCAACAACCTTTCCATTCTTAATCCTCTTCATACCAGTCCTTATTTCCTCCTTGTTAATCCATTGCACTAGCTGATTCACTATCTGCAAATCATCCAAACTTCTTTCTCTCTCATTCTCTTCATTCATCAGCCCCTCAAAGTACTCCTTCCATCTGCTCAACACACTCTCTTCGCTTGAGTACATTTCTGTCATTATCCTTTATCACCCTTACCTGCTAAACATCTTTCCCAGCTCTGTCCCTCTGTCTAGCCAATTGGTACAGGTCATTTTTTCCCTCCTTAGTGTCCAACCTTCGATACAACTCTCTATAAGCCTTATCCTTAGCCTTCGCCATCTCTCTCTTCACCATATGCCTCATCTCCTTATACTCCTGTCTACTTTCTTCATCTCACTGACAATCCCACTTCTTCTTCACCATCCTCTTTCTCTATATACTCTTCTGTACTTCCTCATTCCACCACCAGATCTCCTTGTCCTCCTTCCTCCGTCCAGACATCTCACCAAGCACCTGTCCAGCTGTCTCCCTTACCAGCTCTGCTGTAGTTACCCAGCTATTCAGTAAATCTTCACTACCACCCAGTGCCTGTCTTAATTCTTCCTTAAACTCCACCTCACAATCACCCTTCCTCAACTTCTACCATGTGATCCTTGGCACTGCCCTCACACTCCTCCTCCTCTTATTGATCACCAACGTCATCCTACAAACCACCATACTCTGCTGCCTAACTACACTTTCCCCTACCACCACTTTACAGTCTCCAATCTCCTTCACAATGGCCCTCCTACACAGGATACAATCCACCTGTATGCATCGTCTTCCATTTTTGTACATCACCATATGCTCCTCCCTCTTCTTAAAATACATATTCACCACAGCCATGTCCATCCTTTTTGCAAAATCCACTACCATTTGACCTTCTGCATTCCTCTCCTTAACACCATACCTACCCATCACTTCCTCATCCCCTCTGCTCCCTTCACCAACATGCCCACTGAAATCTGCTCCAATCACCATTCCTTCACCCTTGGATGCACTCACCACTACTTCATACAACTCACTCCAAAATTTTCTTTCTCATCCATCACACACCCAACTTGCACATCATAGGGACTAACAACATTTAACATCACACCATCAATTTCCAGCTTCATAAACATCACTCTATCTGACACACCTTTTGACTCCAAAACACTCTTGACATACTGTTCTTTCAGGATAACCCTACCCCATTTCTCTTCCCATCCACACCATGACAGAACAATTTCAACCTGCCTCCCATACACCTGGCCTTACTCCCCTTCCATCTGGTCTCTTGCACACACAATATATCGGCCTTCCTTCATTCCATTATATCAGCTAGCTCTCCCCTATACCAATCATACTGCCAACATTCAAAGTTACTACTCTCACTACCACACTACTAACCTTCCTCCTCTCTTCCTGCCTTCAGGCATGCTTTCCCCCCATTCTTCTCCTTCTTCTTTGGCAACATTAGCCAAATTTCCACCAACACCCTGTTGGCTAACAGTACTGGTGGCAACCGCTGTTAACCCAGGCCTCGACTGATCCGGTCTGGAAATCTGTATTGTCCTCATATGTCATTTGGCAAAAGTTTTATACCAGATGCCCTTTCTGACGTAATCATCCCCATTTATCCAGGCTTGGGACCAACACAAAGAAATTCACTGGCTTATGCATCCCAATGGCTGCTAATTGTACTCTGACAGGTGAGGAGCTAGACCCCACACTGAAAAGTGTAGCTAAAAAGTCAAAAACCTTAGACATTAGTGCTGAAGGGGATGTAAATTATTTTTGTTTGCCCCAAAAAACATATCTTTTCCATTTTGTTTTGTAAATTTCTTTAGTGGAAATTTTGTGAGAGGAAAGAAAATGTGACTGATGGGGCAGGAGAGCCTGGGCTCTGAATTGGAAATGACTAGCTGACAGCTGGAAGCGTACATCTTCTGGATCCTCTGTTCATTTTGATGTGATAGTACACATCCTGAAGATCTGTCAAGCACACCCAGTCATCCTTGTGCAGAAATAGCAGAATGGACTGAACCGTGACCATCTAAAACTTTGAATACTGAGCCAATTGGGAAAGTTTGATGAGATCCAAGAGTGTTCTCCAGTCCCCCTGTCTTTTTTGGCATTAAAAGAACCTTCAATAAGTTCTGGACTCTCTCTGGTCTGGGGGACTTCTTGGATGACTCTTTTTTTCTAACAGCTTGTTTATTTCTAGTGCTGCTGATTTCCTCTGACTGAGTAGAACATTGTGTGGAATTCAACTAGGGTGTATGGGAAAATGGTAATATACAACCTCTGGATATTTTCCTCTGCATCCATGAATCTTTCATAATTTCTAGCCAGGCCCTCTGATGCAGGGATAGACTACCCCCAACTGCCTCCGGAGATGGACAGTCGGGCCTCCTTTCAGGAGTGCTAATAGGATCTGTCAGAGAAGGTATCCCTGATAATGTGGACCACCTCTGTTGCAGGGATGGTGTTTTCCATTTGAGTTACCCCTAATGCCCCTGAGGGAACTGTCCCCACGTGGATCTTGGAAGGGGCCCCGGGATTTCTTGAACCACATTTTCCTTATGCCTCTTTGGTTCCTAGAAAAGATCTGTTGAGAATTCGAAAAACATACACCCACAACAGATAGGGTTTTTCCCTTCCTGCTCACACCTAGAAAGTGTGTCTTTCACTATGGGACTGAACAAGGAGATTCCGTCAGAGGGATCATTAAAGAAAGAACATTTCAAGGGTTCCACAAAATCACATAAGTGCATCCAGGCATGTCTACTACTGGAAATGCCCAAACCCACAGCCCATGATGTACCCTTGGCCACATGGGAGATTAGGCTCATGAATGAATTTTAAATAGACTGAAGGATAGCAAGCTGTGGGAAAACAGTACTCTCTACCTCAGAGGAGATGGTTCCAGAGAGAGAGAGAGAGAGATTTGGAAAGTTCTTCAATCAAATCCTTCTAAAGTCTCGTGAAATGTGCCAAATAATTCAGTGACCTAAGGGTGAATATCTTTGGAGCATAGACACACTTCCCAAACCTGTACAGCACCCTAGACTTCTTGCTTGGGGGGGTGGAAAGAGGAACTTTGCTCTGCCATTTCCTTTCTAGTGTCTACCGCTATGACCATGTCATCAATGGGAACTCCTTTACTCCAGTGTGGTCTATCTTTAGGTGGTGCCAGAATGCTATCTGGTCTCTTAGGGATTGGCTCAGCTGTGTCTGGTTCCTTCCACACCCGTCAAGAGACAAAATCTATACACACATCAGAGGGTGGCATCACCCAGGATGTAAACAAGCCATTGACAAAGGCCTTCAGAAACACTGATTCTTCCTGGAAAGGGTTATCTGGGCACCAACCACCCCTCTGATTTAGGAGTTCTAAGATGTCTCCAAATAAGACATCATCAGGTGGTGATCTAGGGTCCCTTCCCCTTCATAAAAATCCTTGGTGGGGTGCTCAGGTGAGGAATAGAAAGAGATAATGATATCCAGCTGGGTGGCCTGGAGACTTGTCCAGGCTGGCTCCCCAAGTGGCATGGATGACTGAGGCTCTAGACGCAAAATCAAATGGGATTGGGAAGTCAGAGCCAAGGAGGGTACAGATGTCTGAACTCTATAAACAGAGAAGGTTCTCTTCACTACCTCAAAAGCAGAGTGCCTGAGAGAAGCAGAAACCAATCGATCTGACAAGGCAGGCTTATAGATTGTCGGCTCCTGCTTTCCCACACGTTAACTACCCGAGGAAGGAGTCAGAGCCGACCTATCTAACGCAGATGTTCTGAGGGGAAGAGAAGGCTCAGACAACTTTGGAGTTGTATCTAACACTCCAGAGTGGCGCCATTGCTTTGGATCCTAAAGTCATCCAGTTCTGAAGTACTTGGGCTGCACAGCTGAGAGACACCATCAGAGTTAAAGATGCCAATATCTTCGGATCCGAGAAAGATGACTCCAAGGCGTTTGGATCCAACAGCTTTGAAACCAAAGCACAGATCAGAGAAGGAGCTTTGATCAGAGAAGTAGTGCTAATGAAGATTTCTAGACCCTATTGTGTTGGAGCTGAAACCACTGTCATTTCAATTTGCATCCTGAGGGACTTACTTGTCATACTGTCCACATCTGCCTCAGATAGGCTCCGGGAAGAACAAAAGGAGGAAGCTGTGGACAAGAGTCTTGAATGGCAACAAGACTACTCCAGAAAAGGCAATGGGAGCCTAGAGGTAATCGGGTTCAACAGTAGTTGAATAGAAAGGGTTCAGGGTGATTTGTCAAATCCTATCCTCAGATCCAATGCACTCAGAACTAACTTTTTGTTTGTTTAACATGCAGTTCTAAAGACTGAGCCAAAGTTGAAGCTAATGTGTGTTCTTGAGATCTCTTACAAGATTCCTTAGAAAGGAAATCTCCCTTTTTTCCAGTCTCTTAGGAGTTTGAGCCCCAGAAGTCATGGCTGAAGATTTTGAAGGCAGCAAGCCCCTAAGGATTAATTTGTTTTTCTGGTCAGTAACTGAGAGGGAATTGAATCCCTTGCAAATGTCACAATCCATATGTAAATGTCTGGGTCTTAGACAGTAGACACATTTGGAATGTACATCAGAGTTTGGTATTTTGTGGCTACATGCCACATATTTTTTAAAACCTGAAGGCTTATCTAACATGTTTAAGTAAGACAGAAATTGAAAAGACCGAGAGAAAGTTTTTTAAAAATAGTTAAACAGGGACAGTAAGATAAATTAGCAACGATGGCGAGACAGTACTGTTAAGTACCAAAAAAGAGAGAGAATACTAATTATGGTAACAGAACAGTACAGAAAAGAGTGAAGCTTATAAGATGAGAAAAAGGGTTGAAGGGAGGCAAAGATGATAGGTATAATAGAATAGTAAGTGTAACAAGCAGACTCCAGAGAATTTTTCTTCAGTCATGCAGCAAATGTTTTAGGTCTGACAGAGAAGAAAGGGGTAATTGGAAACATATTTTCTGCGAGTGCGGTGAGATGGCGGACTTTAAGGATTCCCTGCGGGATGCACTGTCAGAGATGCTGGGTGGGCAGATTGGTCAGAAAAAGGAGATGATTCTTCTCAGCTGTGATAAGAATCGGAATTGCCTAGACATGGTAAGGCTTTGCTGTGTCTAATAATCGTGGCTGCCAAAAAAGCAATTACAAGAAAATGGAAATCGAAATTTAAACCAGTTATACTAAAAGAAGTGAATATAGTAACAGAGATAAAACAACTGGAATTTAGATTGTTAGAAAAGGGTAGGAGCAAACTACATAGGAAAAAATGGGAATTGTGGGAACAATACATACAAGGGAGGACTGAGGTATAAAAGATGGAAGGACTTAAATGAGCTATGTAATGTTTGACTAAAAAAGATTGGGTAGATTATAAGCGGTGTCTAATGTTTGCAACTGAGAGTGTGTTAGTATGGTATGGTTTGTGATGTAAAATGCTTGGAACTAGGATTGTCTCAGTGTGGTTTGTTTTCATTTATATAAATGTATGTCTTCTTATGTAGTAAGTGATGATTTAATAAAGATTTTTTTTTTGTTAAAAAATGGGCAGGAATTGAATACTTTATGTAATGTCACTTAGGTTATATGATATATAGCACTGTATGTGAAGTATAATGTTTGTTATGTTAATAATATATGTACAGTAACAGAAACCTGGTTTAAGGCTCCAGAGAGCACCCCAGCACTACCAGGCTACAACTCATACCATACATTTCGGCCACAAAACCCAGACCGAAATACAAAAGGCGGGGGAGTATCCATATTCATCAAGGATACCCACACCTCCAGGTTAGTGGCACAGCACGATGCTTCAGAGATCATCCACGTGCAACTAACAACCGGCAAAACTGCTATTCAAATTATAGCTTGCTACAGATCACCCACCATGTCCCAGGACCACCACTCCGCATTCCTGGAAACACTGGGAAACATAAGGGTCCTACCAAACACCCTGATATTTGGTAATTTCAATTAGCCAAACATTAACTGGGAGAACTACTCAAGTACGAACTCCCTTGCCCAATATTTCCTAGAATTCATCTCAAACGCCCTGGATCAACTAGTCAGCACCCCCACCAGAGGTGATAACATATTGGACCTGGTCATAACCAACATTGGCGACCGGTGTTCCACACTGGAGGTCAAGCCCTCGCTGGTTAGAGCTGACCATAAACTAATCACTCTGGATATCCACATTCTGCCACCACCCCTGGTCAAAGAAACCAGTGTGAAAAACTTTTCAGAAGCAAACTTCACGTTACCTAAGACCGAGGTGGGAAGTTTCAAAGCCCCCATGCTAAAGGATAATGCTGTCCAAGCTGCAAAATCCTTTACTAATACACTCTATGGGCACCTACAAGAATGCATGGATGATGCTATCCCAAACAAAACCAAGACTTACTCCTCCAAGAAAAGGAAACCAGTCTGGTGGACCCCTGCCATAAACAAGCTATACAACAGAAGGAGTAAACTAGTACAGAAAAGAGAAAAATCCCAAGAAGGGAAGACATCCCTGATCAGTATCAGCAAGAAACTACATTCCCTCATAAAATCATCCAAGGCTAGCTTTTAAAGAGAAATTGCCATGGACTCCAAAGATAATCACAAGGCATTCTTTAGCTATGTCAAGAATCTAAGTGGCAATTCTCAGATTTGCTCGGAGTTAGTGCAGGATGGCACAAAATACACTGAACCGACCGATATAGCCAACATCCTGGCAGACAGGTTCAGTGCAAACTTCACCCCCCTCTCACCCCCAAAAGGGCCCATAACTATACCAGAAGAATGTAGTGCCCCTGAAATCACAGATACTCAGATTAAAACAGCCCTCTCCAAAGCCAAAAACACAGCATCAATGGGACCGGACGGTGTCCCAGGCTGCATCCTACACAAGCTCAAAGATGAAGTAACCCATCACCTAAACACAGTGTTTAAAGTCAGCCTCTCCACAGGCTATGTGCACACAGAGTGGTGCACAGCAATGGTTATTCCGCTCCACAAAGGTGGAGCCACAACGGACCCTGGGAACTATCGCCCTATAAGCCTGACTAGCTTGGTCTGCAAAGCTATCGAGCACATCATCATGGATCTCATTAACAGAGACATTGGAAACCTCCAAACACTGGATCATACCCAGTTCAGCCTTGTTAAGGGCAGATCATGCCTTCTAAACCTGGTGGACTTCTTTGAGATAGTTACCAAGGCTATAGATGAGGGAAAGGTGGTCCACACAGCCTACCTAGACCTCGCAAAGGCCTTTGACACCATTCCCCATGCAGGTATTATAGACAAGCTCACCAGCCTGAACATAAACCCCTACGTCATGAGATGGGTTGCCAACTGGCTCATGGACAGAACCCACATGATAAGAGTAGCGGTAGTTAGGTCTGACTCTAAACTACTTACAAGTGGTGTTCCCCAGGGCTCAGTCCTAGGACCCCTCCTGTTCAACATATACTTCTCAGAGGTACAGGCAAGCACAGGAGGACTATGGCTGCCCAAGTTTGCAGACGACTGCAAACTAGAGGCTATAACTGACTCTCCAGTTAACACAGACATCCTCCAAAAGAGTCTCACTGAGACAGATACCTGGTGTCAAAACCATGGCCTCAAGCTAAATGCCAAAAAGTGCATAGTTATCAATTTTGGAAAAAACAAAGTACCCATAAATTACAACATAGGTGGTAGCCCCCTAAATACGGAAGACATAATAAGGGATCTGGGGACCCAAATAGATAATAACCTCTCCTTTGATAATCACAGTATCAAAGTGGTTAGAAAATCCTTCTATTTGGCCCACCTAATCACAAAAGGGTTTGCATCCAGATCAAAAGAGGTCACTGGGTCCTTCTACGCATCACTCATCAGACCCATCATAGAGTACAATGCCCCGTTTGGGATGTACCTTACAAGACACCTGCAACAACTGGAATGACCACAGAAGTTCCTCACCAAGAGGATCACTGGCCTCAAGCAGATGCCCTATGCAGCTCAGCTGAAGAAAGTCCAGCTGTACTCGGTTGCATACCGCCTACTCAGAGTTGATCTCTGCCTGACATACAAGGCCATGTCCAACTCAGAATTGATGGACATGCTCCACCTAAAGAAAACCATATCCCCTCGAGCCACACACTCAAGGAGTATAAACGTCACCACAACAAAAAAAAAATAGGACGTGCTGGAGGGATAGATTCCTGTCCCAGAGACTTCCCATGCTCTGGAACAAGATTCCAATCTACATTAGGCAGAGCTCATTGCCAACCCTCTTCAAGGGAAACCTTGACGAGTGGATGGGTAACAGAAAGTTTACCCCAGGGATCACTTCAATGGCTCTGCTGGACAGAGGCACAGGGAACTAATCTAAAGGGGTGACGAAAGCCAACATATTCCAGCTAGACTTATAAATGCCTTCAGGCAGATAGCCTAGTACCTACATATGAAGCTATGAACCTATATAGTTTGATTACATTTATATGAATGTAAATCTGCGTATGTCACAAGTGATAACTCAATAAAGGTGTTTGATAAAAAGAAGTATTGTAAGAGAATTAAAGGAACAACTATAGTTAAATTAAAACTCACAAAGTTTTGAAAAACCCACACTGGAGAGTTTACAATCTACGTCTGAACGCGATGGTGGCAAATGAGATCTGAGGTATGTTAGGTGATGGGGCATTATGGATAAAGGGATGAGCTTGAGAGTTCAGGTTTTCTACAATCTGAAAGAAGCAGCCAAGTCTGACAACCAAGAGCTACACAGCCATGCAGTAACTATACAAAAAAAAAGATTAAAGCATTTTTTTCCCAGCAGGGTATGTACTTAAAACTTGTAGAAGCCAGAGTGACTGACAGACCAACAGCTCTTGGAACTGCGCAAAAATCTTGATACAAACAGCAGCGAGAAAGAACTGAAAGTCACATCAGTGGATGTACCTCCTTTATCTAATGATATCCTGACATCTAGGGAGTGGTGTCCTCCAACCTGCTGTAGAAGAGTGCTAACTTCTAGTAGCAGAGCTAGTTATCGGACTTTAGTAGCAGCTGAAGTGTAACTGTCATTAAAGCAACAGTAAAATATGAAGAACATCAAGATTTGGGCATTGTTACAATCTAAAAGACAGCTTCCTAGAATTTAGGTTCATAGGTTGGTACTAGGCTATCGGCCCTAGGGCCTACACAAGCTTAGCCATAACAATTCCCTGGCTATTTCTTCCCACAATATTTACTTCCCTGGACCCCTGTCTAGCAGGGCGACTGATGTGATCCCTGTGATGAATTTATTATCTCCCATCCAATCGTCAAGGTTCCTTTTTAAGAGGAACAAAGAGGCACTCTGCTTGACATGTATAGGCGGTCTGTTGCAGAGTCTGGGGAGTCTCTGGGTCAGGAACCTATCCCTCCAGCATGTTTTGTTCATTGTGATGACAAGGTTTAGATCCCTGGAGCATGTGGCTCTGAGAGACTGGGATTTCTTTAAATGTAGCATGTCCAACAGCTTTGGGTTTGACATGGCCTTGTATGTTAAGCAGAGATCGCCTCTGAGTAGACGATATGCGACAAAGTATAGCTGGATTTTTTTAGACAGTCAGCATAGAGCATCTGCTTTAGGCCTGTGATTCTTTTAGTCAGGTATTTCTGCGGCCTTTCCAGTTGTTGCAGATGACTTGAGAGGTACATACCAAACGGGGCGTTGTATTCTATAATGGGTATAATAAGGGAGGAGTACAGTGGGACAATGACCTCCTTTTTTCTGGATGAAAAGCCCTTAGTAATGAGGTGTGCCACATAGAAGGATTTCCTGACTGTTGTGGCGATGTGGTTATCGAAAGTGAGACCACTGTCCACCTGTGTCATATATCACTTTATAATATATTAAAACCTTCACATAAAAAACTATATTAGTATAACACAATTAGTTTAGAACTGATTATATGTACTTATACCTATAAGAGTATGCCCATACTTACACATAATATAAATAATATAAATCTTATAATTTATAGTACCCAAATAAATCTGCCTACAGCTAGACTAATTGCTTTTTCATAGCCGTTCTTTCTGTTTTTTAACTAATAGGGGTTTCAAATTCACAGCATTATTTAAACCTGGATTTACATCAGCTTGAAGTCTGATAATCCATTCCAGTTCTTTTAACTCTAAGAGATTATTAGTATCTCCTTTCCTTATACTAGTATTCACTACTGCCAGTATTCTAAATCTAAATGCATGATTTGCTCCTTTCTCCATAATATGTTTGCTTAAAGCATTCGTTGGTATTTTTCTCCTTATGTCTGATTTATGTTCTATTATTCTCTCTTTGAGTTTTCTAATAGTTTTGCCTACATAAAATGAAGCGCATGCTAAGCACGTGGCTAAATACACAATTTTCTCTTCATTACATGTTGTTAATGTATTTAAATAATTTAAATAATGCTGTGAATTTGAAACCCCTATTAGTTAAAAAACAGAAAGAAAGGCTATGAAAAAGCAATTAGTCTAGCTGTAGGCAGATTTATTTGGGTGCTATAAATTAGTATGGTATGGTTTGTGATGTAAAATGCTTGCAACTAGGATTGTCTCAGTGTGGTTTGTTTTCATTTATATAAATGTATGTCTTCCTATGTAGTAAGTGATGGTTTAATAAAGATTTTTTTTGTTAAAAAATGGGCAGGAATTGAATACTTTATGTAATGTCACTTAGGTTATATGATATATATCACTGTATGTGAAGTATAAATAGAAGTTATGTTCTTACCATAACGTTCCATGTTAGTTGTCTTCTTCTCGCCTTCTTCTTGCTGGATGGGTTCAGAGCCGACCTGCCCGACTCGCCACTCTAAAAGCTCGAGAGTTGGTTCCACCGGCTCGAGGCTCCCCTTATATCCCACAATGCTAGGCGTGAGTTACCTCAGATCTCGTTTGTAAGCTAACCCCAGCTTATGATAGTATCAGAACAACTATAAACAAAGTCCACCTCTAAAACAGGGAGAAAAAGGGTGACCTATATCCTCATCCAGGAAATATGCACAACAGCATATGCCTAATAAAAGAGGTGGTAGAAAGAGAGGTCACAATCACAACTCCTCTAGGTCTGTCCAGGCCAGGGGGAAGGAGGGTGGGACGCAAGAAGAAGGCGAGAAGAAGACAACTAACATGGAACGTTATGGTAAGAACATAACTTCTATATGTTAAGTTGTCTATCTCACCTTCATTCTTGCTGGATGGGACCGCGTCCCTAGCACCTTGTCCCGGGTGGCCTAACGGAACAGACTCCTGAGAACAGTGGAACCAAAGTTAGCTCTATGTCTAGAAGCTAAATCCAACTTATAATGAGAAATGAAAGTGTGAGGAGTAGCCCAAGTAGCCGCTGCACAAATGGTGTCAATAGGCAGTCTGTCTTGGAAGGCTAAAGAAGTAGCCAAAGCTCTGGTGGAATGGGCCTTAGGTTTAACCGGCAGCTTTTGGTGTCTAATTTCATAAACAAGGGAAATCAGAGATGTTAGCCATCTAGATAATGTTACCTTTGAAACTGAAAGTCCCTTTCTGCCTTCTGCATAGGAGACAAACAGCTGATCAGATTTTCTGAATTGTTTTGTTCTATCCAAATAGTACCTCAACTGACGATGAACATCTAGCCAGTGTAATTTTTGTTCAGACCTATTGGAATATTCCGGAAAAAAGACAGGTAGGTCAATGCTCTCATTTAGGTTTGACGTCGAGACTACCTTAGGCAAAAAGGATGGATTGGTTCGTAAAGATACTTTGTCCTTATGGAACAATAGATAAGGAGGTCGACAGCTGAGTGCATGAAGTTCTGAAACTCTTCTAGCTGAGGTAATAGCTACCAGAAAAAGAGTCTTCCATGATAGCAATTTTAAAGAACAGGAGGCTGCAGGTTCGAAAGGGGGAAGAATCAAAGAAGTAAGAACTAAATTTAGGTCCCAAGGAGGAGGAGGATTTCTTATAGGAGGTCTGAGAAGAAAAACTCCTTTCAAAAAGGCTTTGCAAAGCTTGTGGGACATTAAGGCAGACTCAGAAAAACCCACATGAAAGTTAGAAATAGCTGCCAATTGAACTTTAAGAGTAGAAGGAGATGAACCTGCATGGAAAAGTTCAGCTAGAAAATCAAGGACTATTTGGATGGAAGCAGTGAAAGGATCTATGTCCCTTCCTTGAGCCCAAAATGTGAAGCGTTTCCACTTACTTAAATAAATCTTCCGAGTGGAAGATTTATGGGAAGCTATCAAAATATCTCGAACAGAGTGAGATAATTGAGGAAGCCTGGCTAAGGTTGGAACTGGAGGAACCAAGCAGTGAGGTTCAGAGAGGAGAGGGAGCGATGAAACTGACCCGACTGATGGATCAAAAGATCTGGAACTAGGTCCAGATGCCAAGGTCGCTCCAATAGAAATTGATGTAGAAAGGGGAACCACACCTGTCGAGGCCAGTAAGGAGCAATGAGGATCAACGAGGCCTTCTGAGCGATAGCTTTCTGTATCACTTGAGAGATTAGTGGGAAGGGAGGAAATGCATACAGAAGTCCCCGGGGCCAAACTTGGACTAGAGCGTCTCTGCTGGATTGGCCTGGTAATGGGAATAGTGTGAAATAATCTCTGCACTTGCTGTTTTGGGGAGTAGCAAAAAGGTCGCAGCAAGGCTGGCCCCACTTGAGAAAAATTTCTCTCACCACAGAGTCTTTCAGAGACCACTCGTGAGGCATGAGAATAGCTCTGCTCAACTTGTCCGCGATTTGATTGGACTTCCCGGGGATGTGCGTTGCTATCAGAAATCGCTGAGAAGAAATCGCCCATTGCCACAGTCTGAGTGCTTCTCGACACAGGGGGTAGGACCTGGTTCCGCCTTGTTGGTTGATATACCACACTACAGACATGTTGTCTGTCTGGATTGCAATAGTTCCCAAGGGAAGAGAGTCTTGAAGGGCTTGCAACGCTAAAAGAACTGCTCTCATCTCCAGAACATTTATGTGCAAGTGGCATTCGTCTGGTTGCCATGTGCCCTGGACAGTCCTGCCCTGACAATGCCCCCCCCACCCGATCAGGGAGGCGTCCGTTGTCAGAGTAGCAACCGGAGGGGGAGGAACAAAGGGTCTTCCCAACAATAGGTGAGGGGAAGACCTCCACCACAGAAGATGATTCCTGCATGCCTGCGTAATCATAATGGTGTGGGACATCGGAAGTTGATGGTAAGACCATTGTGCAAAGAGCATCCACTGAAGGATTCTCATGTGGAATCTGGCTAATGGAAGCAGAGGTATGGCAGCCGCCATAATTCCCAACACTTTCAGAACTAACCTGGCTTTGATTCTGTTGTTGTTGAAGAGGAGTGAGACCAGTTTGTGTATGTCTGATATTCTCTGATCTGTTAGCCTCGCAGACATGTTGACTGTGTCTAGATTTGCGCCTATGAATGTAATAGTACGACAAGGTGACAAAACAGACTTTTCGCAATTTATTGAAATGCCTAACTTTTGACAAATGCGAAAGGCGTAATCCCTGGCCTTTAGAAGAGAATGCTTGGTGGGAGCTGTGAGGAGCCAGTCGTCCAAATATGGAAACACCTGGAATCCTTGTCTTCTCAGGTGAGAAGCTACCACTGCCATGCATTTGGTAAACACCAGGGGGGCAGTGGTGAGACCAAAGGGCAGGGCCCTGAATTGAAAATGACTGGTTCCCAGCCTGAAGCGGAGAAATCTTCTGGAGCGTCTGTTCATCTTTATGTGATAGTACGCATCCTGAAGGTCTATAGAGCACATCCAGTTTCCTTTTCCCAATAGGGGAAGGATGGACTGCAGCATGACCATCCAAAATCTTGTTTTCTTGACTGACTTGTTCAAGACACTGAGATCCAAAATTGGTCTCCAGTCCCCTGTTTTCTTTGGAACTAAAAAGAACCTTGAGTAGATTCCGGATCCTTGCTGGTCTGCTGGAACTCGCTGAATTGCTCTTTTTGCAAGCAGCTTTGAAATTTCCAAGGCCGCTAGATCCCTTTGAGCGGGTGGAACATCTGGAAGGGATTTTTTTGATTGGTTCGGAGTGCGAAGGAAGGGAATGGAATAGCCTTCGGAAATGATGGACTGTACCCATTTGTCTTGAGTCAGGGATAGCCAGGCTTCTGGGTACAGTGACAATCTTCCCCCGACTGCCTCCGAAGGTGGGCAGTCGGGCAACACCTCAGGGATGCTGAAAGGGCTTATCAGAGAAGGCTTCCCGATTGCCCTGGTTCTGCGGACCCCCCCTGCCCCTAGGGCGACGTCTACCATTGTTATTCCCGCCTCTGCCTCTGGCGGGGAAACGACTCTGTGCGTCAGGTGAAGACCCTTGAGATTGTTTGCGGAACCACATTTTCCCACTTTTCTGACCTTTGGGGTAAGGCCTAGAAGGAGTAGAAAAATGGACTCCGACGGCAGAAAGAGTCTTGCCATCAGTCTCGCACCTAGTCAGGGTTTCTTTCACTTGAGGACCAAAAACAGATGATCCATCAAAGGGGGAATTAGTGAAAGAGGTCTTGAAGGGGTCCGCAAAGTTGCATAGCCGCATCCAGGCATGCCTACGTAAGGCCACACCTGTCCCTGCGGCCCTGCTCACTCCATCAGCCGCATAAGAGAGGAGGCGCATGGAGGAGTTGGCTATGGAGTTCAGGGTAACCAGCTGAGAGTTCATCTTGTCTTGGAAACCCACAGCCGTAGGATCCTTCAACATGTCACTCGCTTCTTTGATCAAGTCCCTTTGAAGACGAGTGAAATGGCATAGGTAGTTCAGCGAACGCATTGCAAATGTCACTGACGAGAACATCCGCTTCCCGTACCTGTCCATGGACCTAGATTCCTTGTTAGGTGGATGGACAGGCACTGAAGGATCAGCTAGTTCCTTCTTAGTGGCAGCAGCAACCACCATAGCATCCACAGAAACTCCTTTTGTCAAGAACTGTTTGTCTGTTGGTGCTGTTATGAATTTAGAGGGTCTCCTGGGAGTGGGGTCCACTGAATCAGGAGCCGTCCATGCCTTTTTTGCTACCACCTGCATGAGGGGGTCAAAGGGGGGAGACACCCAGGAGGTGGAAGGGCGAGAGCCAAACGCCTCAAGGTACACAGATTCATCCTCCGAAGGGTTGAGGGCTGGCCAATTTCCCCTCTGTTTGAGGATTTCTAGAATGTCTGCAAAAGAGACATCTTCAGAAGGGGAACGGGGGGAACCCTCGGAATCCTCTAAATCTGTGTCAGAGGTGACAGACTCAGGTGAGTCAATGTGTTTCCTCTTACACTTTCTCTTCCGAGGGGGCTCTTCTGCCAAATCAGGAGAGGTCTCGGAAGAGGATGAGATCCCCACAGGGGGTTCCTGAGGAGCTGGCTCTCTGCGGTCCGGGATGAGGGAGTGAGTCGACTTGACCTGAGGCACCGAAGAGGGGGGGGGCGGACGGAGCCGACTGTGGTGTAGAACCAGGTTCTAACACACTCCGCATGACCTCGAACGCACCCCTGTCAGGCAGAGCCAGAGGTCCCCGCTCCGAAAAGCTAAAAACCTCCCTCGGCACCGACAGTGATGGCTCTGAGGCCGATGTCGGAGCCGAACTCACCAGCGCCGAAGCACCGAGAGGGAGAGGGGGGTTGGACAAGGGTCCGATGCCACTCACCCCCTCGGAGCCGACGAGGGAAGTCCGGCACCGAGATTCTTCCAAGGAAGAAATCGGAGCCGACGACGGAGCCGAAGACAATTGTATCGGCTCCGACGCTTCCACAGTCTCGGTTCCGACACGACCCGGCTCCGAGCTCAACAGAGTCGGAGGAGGAACATATTGATGGACAGGGGCAGGCATCGACTGATGAGTCGGGCTCTGAAGCATCTGGGCCAGTGCCTCGGACTTAAGAAGTCGACTCACTACCCTCTGAAGGTCATGATCCGACAACCTCGATGACCTAGAGGAATGAGATTTATGGCTCCGTTCAGACAGCAGAGGAGATCCTGGAGCCGAATGAACGGAGCCAAGGGATGGTGACCTAGACCTCTTCCTAGATGTCGGCTCCGAAGATCTGGTCGGAGCCGACACGGGAATTTCTAATGCCTCGGCTCCAGCCGGAGCCGAGGGAACCACAGAAACTGTGGACTGAGACTCATCGGCTCCAGCCAGAGCCGATACAGATGGAGGTTTAGTAGACTTAGGTCTCGGCTCAGAAGCTGGAGCCGAGGACCTAGAAGCCTTAGAGGGCTTCCCAGAGACAGAAAGGGAATCCTCAGGCTTAAGTAGACCCCTTAGGATCAACTTGTTCTTTCTTTCCTGCAGGACCCTGGGGCTGAAGCCGTGGCATACAGCACAGGAGTCCTGCAGGTGCAAAGGCCCCAGGCAATAGACACAAGAAGTGTGACCGTCTGTCAGAGACATTTTCTGACAGCACGCATCACACTTCTTGAAGCCTGAGACCTTTGTTTCTTTAGACATCGTAGAAGAAAGTGTAACCACACACACTCAGTCAGACACACTGATTACACTATCTTAATTTAAGCTCAAAATAAACAATAAACTAAGGTTTATTTAAGAGCAACAGACACACACCACTAGGGAATGGAGGAAGGCCAGAAGGCCCGAGGGAGAACTTTAAAGTTCTTGGGGAAAGAAAAAGGGATTTTTTTAGAAACAAGGGTAGAAATCCACTAAACTAAGGGAAAGGTATTTAAACTTAAAAATATAGGGGTTTAAGTAATCTAATTTTACTGAAAAACACTTACCAACGAGCCGGTAGAAAAACCAACACCTCGATAGCTGTAGCGGCAAACGAGATCTGAGGTAACTCACGCCTAGCATTGTGGGATATAAGGGGAGCCTCGAGCCGGTGGAACCAACTCTCGAGCTTTTAGAGTGGCTGAGTCGGAGCCGAGGTCGGCTCCGAACCCATCCAGCAAGAATGAAGGCGAGATAGACAACTTAACATTGTTTGTTATGTTAATAATATATGTGCAGTAACAGAAACCTGGTTTAAGGCTCCAGAGAGCACCCCAGCACTACCAGGCTACAACTCATACCATACATTTCGGCCACAAAACCCAGACCGAAATACAAAAGGCGGGGGAGTATCCAAATTCATCAAGGATACCCACACCTCCAGGTTAGTGGCACAGCACGATGCTTCAGAGATCATCCACGTGCAACTAACAACCGGCAAAACTGCTATTCAAATTATAGCTTGCTACAGATCACCCACCATGTCCCAGGACCACCACTCCGCATTCCTGGAAACACTGGGAAACATAAGGGTCCTACCAAACACCCTGATATTGGGTGATTTCAATTACCCAAACATTAACTGGGAGAACTACTCAAGTACGAACTCCCTTGCCCAATATTTCCTAGAATTTATCTCAAATGCCCTGGATCAACTGGTCAGCACCCCCACCAGACGTGATAACATATTGGACCTGATCATCACCAACATGGGCGACCGGTGTTCCACACTGGAGGTCAACCCCTCGCTGGTTAGAGCTGACCATAAACTAATCACTCTGGATATCCACATTCTGCCACCACCCCCGGTCAAAGAAACCAGTGTGAAAAACTTTTCAGAAGCAAACTTCACGTTACTTAAGACCGAGGTGGGAAGTTTCAAAGCCCCCATGCTAAAGGATAATGCTGTCCAAGCTGCAAAATCCTTTACTAATACACTCTATGGGCACCTACAAGAATGCATGGATGATGCTATCCCAAACAAAACCAAGACTTACTCCTCCAAGAAAAGGAAACCAGTCTGGTGGACCCCTGCCATAAACAAGCTATACAACAGAAGGAGTAAACTAGTACAGAAAAGAGAAAAATCCCAAGAAGGGAAGACATCCCTGATCAGCATCAGCAAGAAACTACATTCCCTCATAAAATCATCCAAGGCTAGCTTCGAAAGAGAAATTGCCATGGACTCCAAAGCTAACCACAAGGCATTCTTTAGCTATGTCAAGAATCTAAGTGGCAATTCTCAGATCTGCTCGGAGTTAGAGCAGGATGGCACAAAATACACTGAACCGACCGATATAGCCAGCATCCTGGCAGACAGATTCAGTGCAAACTTCACCCCCCTCTCACCCCCAAAAGGGCCCATAACTATACCAGAAGAATGTAGTGCCCCTGAAATCACAGACACTCAGATTAAAACAGCCCTCTCCAAATCCAAAAACACAGCATCAATGGGACCGGACGGTGTCCCAGGCTGCATCCTACACAAGCTCAAAGATGAACTAACCCATCACCTAAACACAGTGTTTAAAGTCAGCCTCTCCACAGGCTACGTGCACACAGAGTGGTGCACAGCAATGGTTATTCCGCTCCACAAAGGTGGAGCCACAACGGACCCTGGGAACTATCGCCCTATAAGCCTGACTAGCTTTGTCTGCAAAGCTATCGAGCACATCATCATGGATCTCATTAACAGAGACATTGGAAACCTCCAAACACTGGACCATACCCAGTTCAGCTTTGTTAAGGGCAGATCATGCCTTCTAAACCTGGTGGACTTCTTTGAGATAGTTACCAAGGCTATAGATGAGGGAAAGGTGGTCCACACAGCCTACCTAGACCTCGCAAAGGCCTTTGACACCATTCCCCACGCAGGTATTACAGACAAGCTCACCAGCCTGAACATAAACCCCTACGTCATGAGATGGGTTGCCAACTGGCTCATGGACAGAACCCACATGATAAGAGTAGCGGTAGTTAGGTCTGACTCTAAACTACTTACAAGTGGCATTCCCCAGGGCTCAGTCCTAGGACCCCTCCTGTTCAACATATACTTCTCAGAGGTACAGGCAAGCACAGGAGGACTATGGCTGCCCAAGTTTGCAGACGACTGTAAACTAGGGGCTATAACTGACTCTCCAGTTAACACAGACATCCTCCAAAAGAGTCTCACTGAGACAGATACCTGGTGTCAAAACCATGGCCTCAAGCTAAATGCCAAAAAGTGCATAGTTATCAATTTTGGAAAAAACAAAGTACCCACAAACTACAACATAGGTGGTAGCCCCCTAAATACGGAAGACGTAATAAGGGATCTGGGGACCCAAATAGATAATAACCTCTCCTTTGATAATCACAGTATCAAAGTGGTTAGAAAATCCTTCTATGTGGCCCACCTAATCACAAAAGGGTTTGCATCCAAATCAAAAGAGGTCACTGGGTCCTTCTACGCATCACTCATCAGACCCATCATAGAGTACAATGCCCCGTTTGGGATGTACCTTACAAGGACACCAGCAACAACTGGAATGACCACAGAAGTTCCTCACCAAGAGGATCACTGGCCTCAAGCAGATGCCCTATGCAGCTCAGCTGAAGAAAGTCCAGCTGTACTCGGTTGCATACCGCCTACTCAGAGTTGATCTCTGCCTGACATACAAGGCCATGTCCAACTCAGAATTCATGGACATGCTCCACCTAAAGAAAACCATATCCCCTCGAGCCACACACTCAAGGGGTATAAACGTCACCACAACAAAAAAAAATAGGACATGCTGGAGGGATAGATTCCTGTCCCAGAGACTTCCCATGCTCTGGAACAAGATTCCAATCTACATTAGGCAGAGCTCATTGCCAACCCTCTTCAAGGGAAACCTTGACGAGTGGATGGGAAACAGAAAGTTTACCCCAGGGATCACTTCAATGGCTCTGCTGGACAGAGGCACAGGGAACTAATCTAAGGGGGTGACGAAAGCCAACATATTCCAGCTAGACTTATAAATGCCTTCAGGCAGATAGCCTAGTACCTACATATGAAGCTATGAACCTATATAGTTTGATTACATTTATATGAATGTAAATCTGCGTATGTCACAAGTGATAACTCAATAAAGGTGTTTGATAAAAAGAAGTATAGTAAGAGAATTAAAGGAACAACTATAGTTAAATTAAAACTCACAAAGTTTTGAAAAACCCACACTCGAGAGTTTACAATCTACGTCTGAACGCGATGGTGGCAAATGAGATCTGAGGTATGTTAGGTGATGGGGCATTATGGATAAAGGGATGAGCTTGAGAGTTCAGGTTTTCTACAATCTGAAAGAAGCAGCCAAGTCTGACAACCAAGAGCTACACAGCCATGCAGTAACTATACAAAAAAAAAGATTAAAGCATTTTTTTCCCAGCAGGGTATGTACTTAAAACTTGTAGAAGCCAGAGTGACTGACAGACCAACAGCTCTTGGAACTGCAAAAATCTTGATACAAACAGCAGCGAGAAAGAACTGAAAGTCACATCAGTGGATGTACCTCCTTTATCTAATGATATCCTGACATCTAGGGAGTGGTGTCCTCCAGCCTGCTGTAGAAGAGTGCTAACTTCTAGTAGCAGAGCTAGTTATCGGACTTTAGTAGCAGCTGAAGTGTAACTGTCATTAAAGCAACAGTAAAATATGAAGAACATCAAGATTTGGGCATTGTTACAATCTAAAAGACAGCTTCCTAGAATTTAGGTTCATAGGTTGGTACTAGGCTATCGGCCCTAGGGCCTATACAAGCTTAGCCATAACAATTCTCTGGCTATTTCTTCCCACAATATTTACTTCCCTGGACCCCTGTCTAGCAGGGCGACTGATGTGATCCCTGTGATGAATTTATTATCTCCCATCCAATCGTCAAGGTTCCTTTTTAAGAGGAACAAAGAGGCACTCTGCTTGACATGTATAGGCGGTCTGTTGCAGAGTCTGGGGAGTCTCTGGGTCAGGAACCTATCCCTCCAGCATGTTTTGTTCATTGTGATGACAAGGTTTAGATCCCTGGAGCATGTGGCTCTGAGAGACTGGGATTTCTTTAAATGTAGCATGTCCAACAGCTTTGGGTTTGACATGGCCTTGTATGTTAAGCAGAGATCGCCTCTGAGTAGACGATATGCGACAAAGTATAGCTGGATTTTTTTAGACAGTCAGCATAGAGCATCTGCTTTAGGCCTGTGATTCTTTTAGTCAGGTATTTCTGCGGCCTTTCCAGTTGTTGCAGATGACTTGAGAGGTACATACCAAACGGGGCGTTGTATTCTATAATGGGTATAATAAGGGAGGAGTACAGTGGGACAATGACCTCCTTTTTTCTGGATGAAAAGCCCTTAGTAATGAGGTGTGCCACATAGAAGGATTTCCTGACTGTTGTGGCGATGTGGTTATCGAAAGTGAGACCACTGTCCACCTGTGTCATATATCACTTTATAATATATTAAAACCTTCACATAAAAAACTATATTAGTATAACACAATTAGTTTAGAACTGATTATATGCACTTATACCTATAAGAGTATGCCCATACTTACACATAATATAAATAATATAAATCTTATAATTTATAGTACCCAAATAAATCTGCCTACAGCTAGACTAATTGCTTTTTCATAGCCGTTCTTTCTGTTTTTTAACTAATAGGTGTTTCAAATTCACAGCATTATTTAAACCTGGATTTGCATCAGCTTGAAGTCTGATAATCCATTCCAGTTCTTTTAACTCTAAGAGATTATTAGTATCTCCTTTCCTTATACTAGTATTCACTACTGCCAGTATTCTAAATCTAAATGCATGATTTGCTCCTTTCTCCATAATATGTTTGCTTAAAGCATTCGTTGGTATTTTTCTCCTTATGTCTGATTTATGTTCTATTATTCTCTCTTTGAGTTTTCTAATAGTTTTGCCTACATAAAATGAAGCGCATGCTAAGCACGTGGCTAAATACACAATTTTCTCTTCATTACATGTTGTTAATGTATTTAAATAATTTAAATAATGCTGTGAATTTGAAACCCCTATTAGTTAAAAAACAGAAAGAAAGGCTATGAAAAAGCAATTAGTCTAGCTGTAGGCAGATTTATTTGGGTACTATAAATTAGTATGGTATGGTTTGTGATGTAAAATGCTTGCAACTAGGATTGTCTCAGTGTGGTTTGTTTTCATTTATATAAATGTATGTCTTCCTATGTAGTAAGTGATGGTTTAATAAAGATTTTTTTTGTTAAAAAATGGGCAGGAATTGAATACTTTATGTAATGTCACTTAGGTTATATGATATATATCACTGTATGTGAAGTATAATGTTTGTTATGTTAATAATATATGTGCAGTAACAGAAACCTGGTTTAAGGCTCCAGAGAGCACTCCAGCACTACCAGGCTACAACTCATACCATACATTTCGGCCACAAAACCCAGACCGAAATACAAAAGGCGGGGGAGTATCCATATTCATCAAGGATACCCACACCTCCAGGTTAGTGGCACAGCACGATGCTTCAGAGATCATCCACGTGCAACTAACAACCGGCAAAACTGCTATTCAAATTATAGCTTGCTACAGATCGCCCACCATGTCCCAGGACCACCACTTCGCATTCCTGGAAACACTGGGAAACATAAGGGTCCTACCAAACACCCTGATATTGGGTGATTTCAATTACCCACACATTAACTGGGAGAACTACTCAAGTACGAACTCCCTTGCCCAATATTTCCTAGAATTTATCTCAAATGCCCTGGATCAACTGGTCAGCACCCCCACCAGAGGTGATAACATATTGGACCTGGTCATCACCAACATGGGTGACCGGTGTTCCACACTGGAGGTCAACCCCTCGCTGGTTAGAGCTGACCATAAACTAATCACTCTGGATATCCACATTCTGCCACCACCCCCGGTCAAAGAAACCAGTGTGAAAAACTTTTCAGAAGCAAACTTCACGTTACTTAAGACCGAGGTGGGAAGTTTCAAAGCCCCCATGCTAAAGGATAATGCTGTCCAAGCTGCAAAATCCTTTACTAATACACTCTATGGGCACCTACAAGAATGCATGGATGATGCTATCCCAAACAAAACCAAGACTTACTCCTCCAAGAAAAGGAAACCAGTCTGGTGGACCCCTGCCATAAACAAGCTATACAACAGAAGGAGTAAACTAGTACAGAAAAGAGAAAAATCCCAAGAAGGGAAGACATCTCTGATCAGCATCAGCAAGAAACTACATTCCCTCATAAAATCATCCAAGGCTAGCTTCGAAAGAGAAATTGCCATGGACTCCAAAGATAACCACAAGGCATTCTTTAGCTATGTCAAGAATCTAAGTGGCAATTCTCAGATCTGCTCGGAGTTAGTGCAGGATGGCACAAAATACACTGAACCGACCGATATAGCCAACATCCTGGCAGACAGGTTCAGTGCAAACTTCACCCCCCTCTCACCCCCAAAAGGGCCCATAACTATACCAGAAGAATGTAGTGCCCCTGAAATCACAGACACTCAGATTAAAACAGCCCTCTCCAATGCCAAAAACACAGCATCAATGGGACCGGACGATGTCCCAGGCTGCGTCCTACACAAGCTCAAAGATGAACTAACCCCTCACCTAAACACAGTGTTTAAAGTCAGCCTCTCCACAGGCTACGTGCACACAGAGTGGCGCACAGCAATGGTTATTCCGCTCGACAAAGTTGGAGCCACAACGGACCCTGGGAACTATCGCCCTATAAGCCTGACTAGCTTGGTCTGCAAAGCTATGGAGCGCATCATCATGGATCTCATTGGAAACCTCCAAACACTGGACCCTACCCAGTTCAGCTTTGTTAAGGGCAGATCATGCCTGCTAAACCTGGTGGACTTCTTTGAGATAGTTACCAAGGCTATAGATGAGGGAAAGGTGGTCCACACAGCCTACATAGACCTCGCAAAGGCCTTTGATACTATTCCCCACGCAGGTATTATAGACAAGCTCACCAGCCTGAACATAAACCCCTACGACATGAGATGGGTTGCCAACTGGCTCATGGACAGAACCCACATGATAAGAGTAGCGGTAGTTAGGTCTGACTCTAAACTACTTACAAGTGGCATTCCCCAGGGCTCAGTCCTAGGACCCCTCCTGTTCAACATATACTTCTCAGAGGTACAGGCAAGCACAGGAGGACTATGGCTGCCCAAGTTCGCAGATGACTGCAAACTAGGGGCTATAACTGACTCTCCAGGTGACACAGACATCCTCCAAAAGAGTCTCACTGAGACAGATACCTGGTGTCAAAACCATGGCCTCAAGCTAAATGCCAAAAAGTGCATAGTTATCAATTTTGGAAAAAACAAAGTACCCACAAAATACAACATAGGTGGTAGCCCCCTAAATACAGAAAACATAATTAGGGATCTGGGGACCCAAATAGATAGTAACCTCTCCTTTGATAATCACAGTGTCAAAGTGGTTAGAAAATCCTTCTATGTGGCCCACCTAATCACAAAAGGGTTTGCATCCAGATCGAAAGAGGTCACTGGGTCCTTCTACGCATCACTCATCAGACCCATCATAGAGTACAATGCCCCATTTGGGATGTACCTTACAAGATACCTGCAACAACTGGAATGACCACAGAAGTTCCTCACCAAGAGGATCACTGGCCTCAAGCAGATGCCCTATGCAGCTCAGCTGAAGAAACTCCAGCTGGACTCGGTTGCATACCGCCTACTCAGAGGTGATCTCTGCCTGACATACAAGGCCATGTCCAACCCAGAATTGATGGACATGCTCCACCTAAAGAAAACCATATCCCCTCGAGCCACACACTCAAGGGATATAAACCTCACCACAACAAAAAAAAAATAGGACATGCTGGAGGGATAGATTCCTGTCCCAGAGACTTCCCATGCTCTGGAACAAGATTCCAATCTACATTAGGCAGAGCTCATTGCCAACCCTCTTCAAGGAAAACCTTGACGAGTGGATGGAAAACAGAAAGTTTACCCCAGGGATTACTTCAATGGCTCTGCTGGACAGAGGCACAGGGAACTAATCTAAGGGGGTGACGAAAGCCAACATATTCCAGCTAGACTTATAAATGCCTTCAGGCAAATAGCCTAGTACCTACATATGAACCTATGAACCTTTATAGTTTGATTACATTTATATGAATGTAAATCTGCGTATGTCACAAGTGATAACTCAATAAAGGTGTTTGATAAAAAGAAGTATAGTAAGAGAATTAAAGGAACAACTATAGTTAAATTAAAACTCACAAAGTTTTGAAAAACCCACACTCGAGAGTTTACAATCTACGTCTGAACGCTATGGTGGCAAATGAGATCTGAGGTATGTTAGGTGATGGGGCATTATGGATAAAGGGATGAGCTTGAGAGTTCAGGTTTTCTACAATCTGAAAGAAGCAGCCAAGTCTGACACCCAAGAGCTACACAGCCATGCAGTAACTATACAAAAAAAAAGATTAAAGCGTTTTTTTCCCAGCAGGGTATGTACTTAAAACTTCTAGAAGCCAGAGTGACTGACAGACCAACAGCTCTTGGAATTGCGCACAAATCTTGATACAAACAGCAGCGAGAAAGAACTGAAAGTCACATCAGTGGATGTATCTCCTTTACCTAATGATATCCTGACATCTAGGGAGTGGTGTCCTCCAACCTGCTGTAGAAGAGTGCTAACTTCTAGTAGCAGAGCTAGTTATCGGACTTTAGTAGCAGCTGAAGTGTAACTGTCATTAAAGCAACAGTGAAATATGAAGAACATCAAGATTTGGGCATTGTTACAATCTAAAAGACAGCTTTCTAGAATTTAGGTTCATAGGTTGGTACTAGGCTATCGGCCCTAGAGCCTATACAAGCTTAGCCATAACAATTCCCTGGCTATTTCTTCCCACAATATTTACTTCCCTGGACCCCTGTCTAGCAGGGCGACTGATGTCAGTCCTTTCAGTACCTCTCAGGCAATAGGCATTTTTGTAACAGATACAGTCTTTATCAGTGACAAGATTTCACATGCTTATACATATCATTTCAGTATTTTGTATTTTTCCATCAAACTACAGAGGTAGTATGGAAAATATAGGCTTTTGCACATGAACATGTTACAGGGAAAGATGGGTTTGTTACCAGTTTATAGGATGCACATTTTATGCTCAGTTTGTACAAACAATTTGTATATCATTTATATATATATATTTTCAACATAGACTGTTTATGTATAAGAAGAGTATTTTTTATATGTTTTATTAATAATATGTATGACTCCAGGGCGATAGAGGGTTTTAGCACTATCTATACTAGGAGTGGCTGATATCTTTAGCTACTCTGTAGAAATAGAAACTATGCTGATTTGAGTTTCAACAATTTCTTATATAAAGAAACGTTTGCTGAATGTAATAAGTCTTTTATGAATTATATTTAGATTGCCAAAAGATATTTAAGTAAGTAGTGGGAGTCATATTTTAGCCTAAGAACAAGTCAACTGCTTTTTCATAATGTTGTTGCCACTTCGAATATGTATAATAGAATTGATTATTTAATTAGTTAATTAATTGCTCATTGAGATTGAAGTTAGCACACCCCTTTTTGTATATAAGGGAGTTGCTTTTGCTTATGTACATTAGATCTGAAGAAGCGTGCCTTTAGTTGCACGCGAAAGCGCCCATCATTCTGGAATAAATTAATTGATTTTATTGTGGTGGTCTGTCTCCAGTTTTATTCTACTATTGTACTGCTTACTTACGGAGGAGACCTACAGGACTCAGTGCTGCTTGTATCTAAGGGCGACTGATGTGATCCCTGTGATGAATTTCCTATCTCCCATCCAATCGTCAAGGTTCCTTTTTAAGAGGAACAAAGAGACACTCTGCTTGACATGTATAGACGGTCTGTTGCAGAGTCTGGGGAGTCTCTGGGTCAGGAACCTATCCCTCCAGCATGTTTTGTTCATTGTGATGACAAGGTTTAGATCCCTGGAGCATGTGGCTCTGAGAGACTGGGATTTCTTTAAGTGTAGCATGTCCAACAGCTCTGGGTTTGACATGGCCTTGTATGTAAAGCAGAGATCGCCTCTGAGTAGACGATATGCGACAAAGTATAGCTGGATTTTTTTAGACAGTCAGCATAGAGCATCTGCTTTAGGCCTGTGATTCTTTTAGTCAGGTATTTCTGCGGCCTTTCCAGTTGTTGCAGATGACTTGAGAGGTACATACCAAACGGGGCGTTGTATTCTATAATGGGTCTAATAAGGGGGAGTACAGTGGGACAATGACCTCCTTTTTTCTGGATGAAAAGCCCTTAGTAATGAGGTGTGCCACATAGAAGGATTTCCTGACTGTTGTGGCAATGTGGTTATCGAAAGTGAGACCACTGTCCACCTGTGTCCCCAAGTCTCTTATCACATTTTCGGTGTTTAGTGTACTGCCACCTATGTTGTAATTCATGGGTACGTGTATTTTTTCCAAATGTGATAATTAGAAGTTATGTACTTACCATAACGTTCCATCTGAGTAGGTGGATTCATTTGTCTGCAACCTGTGGGTATGGATCCGATATCGGATCCGAACCGGCATGGTTTATCCAGCTATGGATCTGAGCTCCTAGCTCCTCCCCTCACCCATAATGCCCTGCTCTCCCTACATGACCTCAGATCGAGTTTGCCCTGCACCAACTACCCTAACTAAAGGGTAACACACCCTATGCAGGAAACTGACAAGGCCAGGGGGATAGGAGGGCGGGATGGTTGCAGACAAATGAATCCACCTACTCAGATGGAACGTTATGGTAAGTACATAACTTCTAAATCTGAAGTAGGAGAATTCATTTGTCAGCAAACTGTGGGACAGAGTCCACAGCTACCTGAATCTTGGGTGGCCATCATGGAAGGATATTCCGGAGCGCCGCGGAGCCAAAGGATGCTCTACCTCTAGAAGTGACGTCCAGCTTGTAATGAGTAATAAAAATATGAGATGAAGCCCAAGTGGCTGTTGAACAAATGTCATCCAGAGGAATCCTAGACTTAAAGGCTGCTGAAGTAGAGACAGACCGGGTCGAATGAGCGTGGACTCCCTCCGGTGCGGGCCTGCCAGGGGCTTGGTACGCCAACAGAATACACTGAGAAATCCAGCGTGACAAAGAAACTTTGGAAATTGGTTTACCCAGACTGAATTTAGCAAAAGAAATGAACAACTGGTCTGATTGCCTATGACCAGCTGTCCTATGAAGGTAAAAACAAAGCTGCCTGTGAACATCCAAGGAATGCAGCTTGTATTCGCCCTTGTTTTGATACTTAGGGAAGAAAACCAGGAGGTTGATGGACTGATTAATATTAGTCTCCGAAGCTACTTTAGGAAGAAAGGAGGGATTGGTCCTGAGGTACACCCGGTCCGGATGAAAAACTAAATAAGGCGGCTTCATAGAAAGGGCCTGAAGCTCTGAAACTCTCTTAGCCGAAGTAATGGCTACCAAAAAAGCAGTCTTAAGAGACAAAAATTTAAGATCGACTGTGGCCGCAGGTTCGAAAGGAGGAGCGGTCAAGGCCTGAAGTACCAAGGAGAGATCCCACGGGGGAACAGCTTCTTTGACAGGGGTCTGAGCAAAAAGGTGCCTTTTAGGAATGTTTTGCATAACTTAGCGGACATAAGAGGTCCTGAGTCGTGACCAACATGGTAATGAGAGATGGCCGCCAGATGAACTTTGACCGTGGAACTACTGGCGCTATCATTAAAGAGAGTAGTGAGAAAATCTAGAACCAAAAGAAGGGGAACCGTGAAAGGATCTAGGTCTTGCCGCTCCGCCCAAATGGAGAAACGCTTCCATTTACTGCAGTAAATTTTTCTGGTGGAGGGCTTGTGGGCCGCTACCAGAATGGCCTTAACTGGAGACGAGATACCAGGAGTCCTGATTAGGAGTGGAACTGGAGCAGCCAAGCAGTCAACTTCAGGTTGTCCAGGTTCGGTGTTGGCAGGTTCGACGGGTGTGAGATCAGATCCAGAATGGGATCTAGAATCCAAGGTGGATTCACTGAATGAGACCTTAGGTAAGGGAACTAGATCTGTTGAGGCCAGAACGGGACAATGAGGATCAGTCTGCACGCCAACCGAGAGGCTTTCTGAAGTACTTGCAGCATCAGAGGTAGAGGAGGGTATGCATAAAGAAGACCGGGAGGCCAAGCATGCACCAGAGCGTCTCTCGGGGAATCCCCTGGAGGGGGAATCAGAGCGAAAAAACTGTCGCACTTGGCGTTTAAAGGAGAGGTGAAGAGATCGCAACAGGGAGTCCCCCACTGTGCGAAGATACGTTTTGCTACTTGAGCATTGAGAGACCACTAGTAAGGGGAGAGAATGGTGTGACTGAGCTTGTCCGCTAGGATGTTGGTCCGACCCGGAATATGCGTTGCGATGAGAAAGCAGTTGGTGGAGAATGCCCATTCCCACACTCTCATGGCTTCTCGACATAAGGGGTAAGACCTGGTTCCCCCCTGTTTGTTGATGTACCAGACCACGGACATGTTGTCTGAATCGCAATTGTTCCCAGGGGAAGGAGGGCCTGAAGTGCTTGCAACACCAAGAGCTCCGCCCTCATCTCCAAAACATTGATATGCAGGGAGGTCTCTGAATCGGTCCACATGCCTTGGACCATCCGGCCCGCAAAATGCCCCCCCACCCGAGGCGGGAAGCATCCGTGGTCACCATGGCGAGAGGGGGAGATGCACAAAAGAGGCGTCCCCTGAGGAGGTCCGGAGAATTGAGCCACCACAAGAGAGACCGCTTGCAGGCCTTGCTGATTGCAATGGGATGATGCAGGGGAAGGGAGAGAAATGACCATTGCACCTGAAGTGTCCACTGAAGTACTCTCATGTTTAAGCGAGCGTGCAGAAGAAGAGTAATCGCTGCCGCTATCGACCCTAGTGCCCTCAGGTCCAATTCCGCAGGCGTTGAGCTGGAGTGAAGGATGGCCCGCACCTGGAGTCGTAGATTCCAAACCCCGTCATTCGTGAGGAAGGCTCTTAATTTTGTCGTGTCTAACCTGGCTCCTATAAAATCTATTGCTTGAGTAAGGACCAGGTTGGACTTCTCCATGTTTACCGTGATGCCTAGCTTGGGAGCTAGACGAAGGATGGAATCTCTTGCCAAAGAGAGTAGATGCCTTGTTGGGGTGGAGAGAAGCCAGTCGTCCAGGTACGGAAAGACCTGCACCCCCTGAAGCCTCAGGTGGGCCGCAACCACTGCTAGCACTTTGGTGAACACCCTGGGGGCTGTGGTGAGACCAAAGGGAAGGACCCTGAACTGGTAGTGACTGGCTCCTAGCCGGAAGCGAAGAAACCTCCTGGATCGCCTGTCCATGCGAATGTGGTAGTACGCATCCTTGAGGTCTATAGAGCACATCCAGTGATTCTCCCCTAGAAGGGGGAGGATGGACTGCAAAGTGACCATCCGGAATTTCTCTTTGGGGACTGACAGGTTCAACAGGGACAGGTCTAGAATGGGTCTGAGGTCCCCCATCTTTTTTGGCACTAAAAAGAACCTGGAGTAGAACCCCGATCCGATCTGGTCTTGGGGGACGAGCTGAATGGCTCTTTTTCTCAGCAGATGGCCAATTTCTGCTGAAGCGGCCTCCCTTTGATCGGGTGGAACATCGGGGAGGATTTTTAACTTTGGGACATGAAGGAAGGGGATCTTGTATCATCTGGATATAATCCGGAGTACCCAGTGGTCCGTTGTTATGGACTCCCAAGCCGCTAGGTGCTCCGAGAAGCGTCCCCCGACTGCCTCCAGAGTGGAGCAGTTGGGCAACCCCTCAGGGCTGCTGCGAGGGCCGTTCAGAGAAGGGCTCTCTGGACCCAAAGGTCCTTGGAGCCCCTCTGCCCCTAGGGCGGCGTCCTCCCTGTCCTCCTCTGCCATGGAAGGACTGGTTGTCCGGAGCGGGTTGGGAATGCTGCGACTTCCGGAACCACATCTTCTTCTGGCCCTTTTGGTTCCTAGAGTAGGACCTCTGGGGCACAGAGAAGCGGACTCCGATGGCAGACAGCATCTTCCCGTCCTTCTTGCTCTGAACTAAGGTATCGCGAACCGTCTTGCCAAAAATGTCAGAACCGTCAAAGGGGGCGTTCGCGAATGATGCCTTGAAGGGCTCCGTGAAATCGCAGTGGTGGAGCCAGGCCTGCCATCTTGTGACTAGGCCCACTCCCGCAGCTCTAGCAGCTCCCTCGGTAGCGTGGGAAAGTAACCGCATAGAGGTGTTAGTCACGGAACGAAGAGTGGCCATACGGGTGGAGTGCAGAAGTTTGTCCTCCTCCGACATGGACTCGGGGGGGGGGTGCAGCGTATTCTTTGATAAGATCACGCTGCATCCTAATGACATGTGCCAAATAGTTGAGCGCCCTCACTGAGAAGGTCGCTGAACTATACATTCGCTTCCCCAAACGTCCATCATCCGAGACTCCTTGCTCGGAGGATGGACTGAGGGACTCTCCTGGGCGAGTTCCCTCTTGGTGGCTGCCACCGACAACATGGCATATACCGGGGGTCCTTTGCTCCAGTGGGCACGGTCGGCAGGGGGGCTAAGGATCCTGTCGGGCCTCTTGGGGATTGGCTCCACAGTGTCCGGTTCCTTCCATGCCCTGGTGGTAATAAAGTCCACCAGGGGGTCGGCAGGAGGGGACACCCAAGAGGTAGACGGGCCTGCTTCAAATGCCTCCAAGAACACGGACTTGTCCGAGGAAGACTTTGGGGCAGACCACCCACCTCTGATCCTTAACATTTCCATGATGTCTCCAAAGAAGACATCCTCAAGGGGGTGATCTTGGGGAGCCTTCACCTTCCTCCAAGTCAGTGTCTTCGGTTAAAGACTCGGGGGAGTCTATGTGCCTCCTCTTACACTTATGCTTGCGAGGTGCTTCCTCGGGGGGGCTGTCCGAGGAGCCCTCACCAGCAATGTCCAGATCCAAGGGAAGTGCTTGGGGTAGTGAAGCGGGCTGTCCCAGTGGCCGGGTGATGGAAGCCTGGCCCAGAGCAGATGGAGTGCGGGATGGAGCCAAAGCAAGGGCCGGGGGTCTGGATGCCCTCAACAGAGCCCTCTCCACCACATCAAAAGCCGAGGGAAAGCCAGCCTTGACAATAGGATCTGAAAGTCGGCTCCCCCTCGGATCCGATGAGTGGATCAGAGCCGGCGCTGAGCCCCTCGGATCCGAGGGACCAGTGCGCTCCGACAAGGACGGCGCCGAAGGCACACTGGGTCCCTCGGATCCGAAGCTTGGGCCAGGGCTCTGAGAGGTCGGATCCGACAGACTCGAGGGCAGGGTCGGATCGGAAGTACCCAGTACTATCGGCGCCAACCCACCGCCGGCTTCGAGGCTGCCCGGCTCCGAGCGCTCCGAACCCGGGTAGCGGGTCGGAGAAGGAGCAATGGGCTTAAAAAATGGGGTCGAGCTCCCTCCCAGAGGGGGGGGGGGCAGGAGCACTCCCATCTGCATCTGGGCCTGGATGAACCTTCACATCATCCGGTCCAGATCAGCATCGGAGAGGCTGTAAGTCGACCTCGACGAGGCTACCGAGGTAGGCCTTGAGTGCCGCCTCGATAGCTTCGACGGAGGTCGGGTCTCCTCATCCTCAGGCCCCGGTGAAAAGCACGGAGACTGGAGCCGAGGAGGGGGAGAGCCATCAGCCCGAGAGGCCGGAGGAGAAGCCCGCTTAGCCGGCGGGGCCGACACGGAGGTCTCGGCCCGCCGCTTGTGGTGCTTCTCTCTCCAGTCCTTCTTCCTCGCTTCCCTCTCCTCCGACCCTAAGGCGGGAGTTTGAGTTCCGGGCGGAGGAGGGGGAGCAGGCAGGAACTGCCGAAGCAGCAACCACCAAGGGAGCGGGGGCCGAAGCCGAGTCTGGGGGCAAGAGTCCCGCCAAGACCAACTTCGACCTCCGCTCCTTCAATGCCCTGGGGTTGAACCCTGCACAGATTGAACATCCACAGGTGAGGTGTTCAACCCCAAGGCATCGAACGCACCGAGTGTGGCCATCAGCAGGGGATAGCTTATGGCCACACTCGGAGCATTTTGAAAATATTGCCTTTGGGGCCTCAGACATACTACTTTTTTTTTTTTTTTTTTTAAACAAAAGTAACTGCACTAAACAATCACACAGTAGGCTCCCAAAAAACACACACTCACAGCTATGACCAGCGAGGGGAGGGTACCACAAATAAAACTAAATTACCCAAAAAATAGACTAAATAAAAGGACAACCTAACATGTTCACACAATTATACTATTTTTGACAGAAAGAAACCCTTTTAAGAAAAATAGCACACTTAGCTTTAAGGAGCTCGAAAAATCCAGCTGTCACCATGCGCGGCAAACTAGATCTGAGGTCATGTAGGGAGAGCAGGGCATTATGGGTGAGGGGAGGAGCTAGGAGTTCGTATCCATAGCTGGATAAACCATGCCGGTTCGGATCCGATATCGGATCCATACCCACAGGTTGCTGACAAATGAATTCTCCTACTTCAGATCTATACATTTCTTGGCATTGAGCTTGAGCCCATGGCTCTGGCACCAAGCATCTGTCTCTGTAAGGCCCTTTTGTAGAATATCCACATCCTTTGGGGATTCAATAATGGCTCCCAGTTTGCAGTCATCAGCAAACTTTGTTAGCCAGAGTCCCTTAGTGTTGGCCTGTATTTCAGAGGAGTAGATGCCAAACAAGAACGGCCCCAGGACTGAACCCTGAGGTACTCCACTTGTCACTTGTCTGGAGATGGATTTGTACTCAGCTACTTTTACAGTGTGGGTTCTGTCAGTAAGTCAGTTGGCAACCCATCGAGTGATGTAAAGGATTAATGCCCAGCTTAGTAAGTTTATCTATGATTCCAGAGTTGGGGATGGTGTCGAAGGCCTTGGTGAGGTCCAGATAGGCTTTGTGGACCGCCTTACCCTTGTCCACAGCTCTGGAGACTGCTTCGAAGAAGTCGATCAGGTTCAGGAGACAAGATCGGCCCTTCACAAATCCAAACTGGGCGGGGTCCAGTGTTTGAAGGTTGTCAATGTCTGTGTTTATAAGTTCCATGATAATACGTTCCATGGCCTCGCAGATCAGGCTCGTCAGACTAATGGGCCACTAGTTCCCAGGATCCAAGGTGGATAACTGTAGTTGTGCACCACTCAGTGGTCATAAAGCCTGAGGTAAGGCTATGATTAAACATGACACTTAGGTGAGGTGCCAGTTCATTTTGTAGTTCATGTAGTACACAGCCTGGGATGTCGTCTGGTCCCATGGACGCTGTATTCTTAGCTTTGGACAGTGCGGTTTTTACCTGTGTGGCCGTTATTACCGGAATTTGGTAATCTTTCTGTATTGAGATGGACCCTTTTGGGGGTGAGAGGGCAGTGAAGTTGGAGCTGAATCGATCTGCCAGGATACTGGCAATATCCTTGGGATCAGTATATTTAATGCCATTCTGTTGTAGCTCAGAGCATGTCTGAGCATTGACATTTAGATTCTTGACATAGCTATAGAATGCCTTGTGGCTGTCTTTGGAATCTTTGGCAATTTTATTTTCATAACTAGCTTTGGAGAATTTTATGGGGGAATCTCAGCTTTTTGCTGTGGCTGGTAAGGGAGTTTTTTGCATCCTGGGATTTTCCTCTTTTCTGCAATAGTTTCTTCATTTTGTTGGAAAGTTTGTTTATGGCAAGGGACCACCAGATTGGCTTCCTTTTTTGGAAGACAGCATCTTGGTTCTATTTGGGATAGCACGATTCATGTACAAGTGGATGTGCTCATACAGTGCCTTAGTGTAGGATTCAGCAGTTGAACTTTCAGTTCCCGTCTGCATGGGTGTCGTGAAGTTTGCCACTTCTGACTTGAGTAGCATGAAGTTAGCTTTGGAGAAGTTTTTTATGGCAGTTTCCTTACTGGGGGGTGGGGGAGGGATGTGGATGTCAAAGGTGATTAGCTTATGGTCAGACCTGACCAATGAGGAGGGTGACCATAGGTGTGGAGCATTGATTTCCCATGTTGGTAATGACCAGGTCTAGGATATTGGAACCCCTTTTGGGACTATGGATTAGTTGATCCAGGGCTTTGGAATATTTGAATTCCAAGAACTGTTGGGCAAAGGTGTTGGTACACAAGTAGTTTTCCCACTTAATGGCAGGGTATTTGAAATCACCCAGTATTAGGGTGTTTGGTTGTATCTTAATATTTTCCAGTATATTTAAAACTCTTTTTTTTCTTTCTTTTTTGCCAGTGTTTAAAAAAATAAGCTCCCTATAACAAACAAGGGTTCAATAGCACAGTGTCTGAACATAGTAAAAAAAATAATACATTTATGAATCTTTTAACATATGGTATCTATCTTCTTTTTTCTTCTTTCTTTCTCTCTCCTCCCTTCTTGCTCAACTTCTCCTATGAGGTGTAATGAAAAAGTCAGCATTTTTCACAGTCTTTTCATTTTTGTATCTTTATCTTAGATTCCGTGTTACTGCTATGAATTTAAATATCTTAGCAAAACTAATTAAACTTGCAAAATGACTTACAGGGTCCAGGTTCAGTCAGCTGAATTTCGGTTTGACCATTAAGGACATTTTCTCCTCTTGCCATGACCTGTAACATTACATATATATTATTATCCTGAGCCTGCTTTTTATGATTTTTTAAATACTTTTTATACACATAAGCATAACTATATCCAAGTACATATTTGTTTCAAACCAGAAAAAAAAAATGAAAAGACTGCACTGTCTAGACGTAACAACGGAAAAGGTTTAACTGGATAGAAAGTAATGCAACATTTACAACAACAATTCATCAACATTATCAGGAAATACACAAAATGCAATATGAACAAAACAAGATCATACATAACATTTTGTAGATAGATGTGCCAAACTAGGACAATACTAAAAAGTAATGGTCAATACCAAATGTTGACTTTGCACTTGTACTGGCTTAATCTAAGTAAAGTGTGAGTTGATGTGGGAGGTTGGAAAGCTGTTACTGTGTGTAGTCAGCTATATATAATCCTAAAGTGAAACATCTAGTAGCATAGCATGTCATAATTCAGAATTATGAAAATTATGGTACCACTGGATGTTAATCTCCCAAAGCTAGAGGGCAACCACTGGATGTTAATCTTCCAAAGCTAGAGGGCAGTAATAAAGAATATTCATCTTGAGTGCGAGTAGTGTTTCACTTCCAGACCACTGTAAGAAGAACTGAAGGTCAACAACAGATCACACATCTGAAAGAGTCAATAACATACTTAGTGGAATGCAAAATTACAAAGGTATGAATATACTAAAACCACATTTTTTTATTGAGAAATACATACCCTAGGATCCAGACATGCACTCGCTGCTCTCATAATTGCCTAGCATATACAGGTCAATAACTTCAATGGTGAGAAAATGCAACTCTGAAACAACTATGGCCACAATAAGAAAGACTTCATTATCAGCTCATTAATATTTTTCTGTATCATACTCTAGCCAACATTAGCACTGTTAGACCTGACTGCGGTAGTATTTTCCCTAGCAGCCCATATATGCTGTTGGCAAGAGCACTTCTTACACTCGCTTAGACACACACACGCACACACACACACACACACACACACACACACACGCGCGTGCGCACACACACACACACACACACACACACACACACACACACACAGACACACACACACATACACATACACACTCACTCACACACACACATACATCCAGATTCTCAGGTTTCTACCTAATCCATCTAGTGTGACCACTGAGGCACACACACACAAAAATATTCATGCAGCTTCATTCATATGCCTACAGACATGCACAACAATGCCCACACATCATCCATATACTAATGCACACCTCCACTCCAACATCTTAGAAGAACTTACTTGCACTGTGGCTGCTTCCATAGGAGTAAACGGGTGACTACTTTCTTATGATGGTGATCCATTTTTCCTCCAGCAGGGAAAATTTATGCATGCAACCAATTCTCTGAATCACTTGGCAGAATAAATTTGGAGCCACTGGAATTTATGTGGGAGATCACCTAGCTATTTAGCATTATCCACTCCCCCAGACTGTCACATTAGCATGCACTTCTGTTAGTGTGACCAACCTCTGCACTGAAGCTCTTGCTAGCAGGAAACATCACCTGTATAGTGGTCTAAGACTCAGAAAGGCTCACCATGAGAGGGAAAGGGCTGTATGAAAGGAAAATGCCACAACGGAACTCATTTTTTTCATTGCATCTTTGTTTTCTGCGCTATTTGATGCATCAGAATTACTCTCAAGTTCTTCTTATACCATTTTAATATATTTTTCCACAGAATGGCCAACATGGGTCTTGTCACATTAATGTGAACTTGTCTTGGTGCTTTTGTGTCTCCTTCCCAGAATATATTTTAATTCCCCTTTAATATTAGTCATGTTAGGCATATGGAAGTGATGTATTACAATCATATTGAGGTGCAATAGTACTATTATGAGTTACAGTCACCTTATACATCTTCTATAGCAGGAGAGCTTGCATTTTTCTTCCCTGAGAGAGTATTATATGTTTCTCTCAGAGTTGTTTTTAAGCTATTCACAGCAGTTATACAACTTCCAAAGAAAGTAGCAAATTTGCATCCTTTTGCAAGGATTGCCAGTTTGTAGTCCAGTGAGCACTGACAGACCCTCCTTCCTTCACTTCCTGAGGTGTCAAAGCCATACCTCTCCAACACTACATTGGAAAAACTGTTCTGAGTTCACATTCCACATTTATGGCTCCTCCACTCTTACACTCTGACATAAGACAGCTCCAATTTCTACTCTTTAATTTGCTCATCTGTAGAGCCAATGAGAGAGAGAGAGAGAGAGACTTCCTGGAGCTGTTGCAGTCAAAGCAGACCAATAGCAGGCATACAACAGAGAACTAGAGCTGCCTTTTAAAAAAAGACCAGAAAAGAAGAAAGACCTTGCAGTATTAAAGACCTTCCTGATGTGTTGACAGGTTCATTTGCAGAACATCCCTGATTTCAGCTTAAATTTTCATTCTGTCCCTCTTAAAAAGGTCATTTTCAGGAAATCACTGAGGATTTACAAGTAGCCAGGCAACAATGTTAGTCACTGATGTTTCTTACTTTTTATTGTACAGAAAATGCAGGTTGATGTAACATCTTTTGTTCTATTAATTTGTAAAGTGAATTAGAGTAATATTTAAAATATTAGATTTTTGGGTCTTTTCCCCCTACTATTTTGTCTTTGTATGTAATACTTTTACAAAGAAGCTGAAAAGCATTTAGGTCCATTCATCATAAGATGTGTTGTTTTCTGGCAAACTACTTATTACAGGCTTTAACTAATGGCAGTCATGTGCATTTCAGACTTCATATCCTTCAGAAAACTGTTGTGAATGCAAAGTTTGTATTGTAGCAACTTCCAAATATGTAAGAGGAATATTTAAAATCCATCCCTGAGTTTCTGCCTTTGTGATTCTTAAGCTAAGAAGTTGGGGGAGAGGGGACTGCAATAGCTGTACCGTGTGAATTTAAAAAGAGCAATAACAAGTACATTTCTAGGCCATTATTTGTGTATTTATGCAGTTGTGCATTCATCTAATTGGAAGCAAAACATTTAAGCTGTACACAGTGTTTGCATGTGTGTATGTTTGTGTGTGTGTGTGTGTGTGTGTGTGTGTGTGTGTGTGTGTGTGTGTGTGTGTGTGTGTGTATATACATATACACACACACACACACACACACACACATACACATATATACATTTATACACACACACAGATATATATATATATATATATATATATATATATATATATATGCTCGTAGGGGGCATAGCTGTTAGTGGGCTCGATTTTGCCACATATTTTTGATCTGATCCTCAAAAAATCTGTGGTTTTCTGGCACTTTGTTGTTGACTGCAGTCACCAGGTAGGGACAGACATGTGTGTTTCATACTTCATATCTTTCATAAAATGCTTGCTAATGCAAACCGATTACACTAACAACTTCCTGTTTAAGAGCAATATTTTAAATCTGTGCCTGATTTTACATCTTTTTTTTTCCTGATTCTCGAGCTATGCAGTTCGGCAAACATAATGAGAGGTTCAGTGAGTTTGACTGCATTGTTCTGATAGCAGCAAGCTGAAGTATACTTATGGGACATTATGGGACATATTATGTATTTAATCATTCATTTAATCTCAGGCACAGATTTAAACTATTGCTCTTAAACAGGAAGTTGTTAGTGTGAGCATTTTCTGGCTTGTTAAACTTGATTTCTGCATTAGTAGCTGTATTTAGAGCACAACCAAAAGCTGTTTACTGAATTTCCTGTTTGCACTTAATTTTAAAATAGTTTTTTTCTCAAAACTTGCATATTTTCTGTCTTTGGCCTAGCACTCTTGTGTGGGGTCATTTACTGCACTGTTATAACTTGATAATACTTGTGAACCTCTGCTATCTCTGAAAAAATAAAAACAAAAAAAAAATCTTGCTTTTTTCCCACTTTTCTGAGATTTAAAAAAGTTCAGTTACAGGCTTGCTGTTCTTGAACTGTTTGTAAGTTTCTGTGAGGCCATTTTTGCTTAGGCTAAAGGAAAGTCTCTCTGTTGATCAGTGGCAGTGAAAAACATTGGGCAGCTTCACTGCCCCCCGTGGGAGTGGTTACTGACTTGAAACTGTAGTTTTATTGGCCGTTTTGGGTCAATTCCTGGCTCTTTCCAGCCCCCTGCTATAAAGCACGCTTTAGCGTGATTTAGCGCGGAGTTGCCATTAGAGCACCATCAGGCAGCGCCGGTTTAACAAGGTTAAACTTTTTCTGGCTCCATAAAGTCTGTTCTTCATTTTTTCCCTTAGAACTGCTCTACTAGTAATCTAAACAGTATATCCCTGAACTAAAAAGCGCAGCACTTGTTCCTAAAAGCTTTTTTTTTTTTTTTAAAAAAAAAAAAGCTCAGCACTTGTCTTAAAAGCATCTTCTTTTCAGGTTAAGCACTTCTATATTATACAAAGTCCTTCACTAGTGAACCCCCCCCCAGGAGTACCCATTTCCTTACTAAGTCCTCTCTTATTTAGTTACACACCTAACTTCTTAATTTCTCTAGCATGTCGAAGGGCCAGATGCTGGCGTCCTCTCCTGTCCAGATGGTGAATCTGGGAATATTGAGGCAATGTTACAATTGCCTCATGTACACAGACAACCCTCTCCTCCTCCCACATAACACAAATACTTGTGAGAGATGCAGCTATTTAGCCAAACTGGAGGCTGAGCTCTCTCAACTCAGGGCTGGCAAGACCAGACAGGAGGAGAAGGCAACTACACACACCACAAAACCAGTCTCACATAAAGCTATCACAGCAATGAATCAAACACATAAACACACAAAGACATACTCGGAGGCTGTGAGCAAAAATTTACCTAAACAGCAGAGGCCTCCAAAGCAGACACCCAAGCAACTGCCACCTCATGACACACCACAGGCAACACATAAACCACAAAATCAGTGTGCAAAGCAGTCACAGCCCTTAAGGCCAAATACAACACCAAACATACTTGTCATAGGTGACTCCATAGTCAGACACACTGGCGTCCCACTCACCAGGCTGAACAAGGAGAGGGTCACAGTAAGCTGCCTATCGGGCGCTAGAATCCGCCACATAACACAAGCACTCGGGTCACTCCACAGCAAGTACAAATATGACACAGTCATTGTCCATGCTGGTGTGAACGACCTGAGACGTACCTCCCTGGACTACATGAAAAGAGACATAGAGGAGCTCTCTGATTATGTAGCCCAGGCAGGTATGACCCTGACCCTGAGCAGTATCCTTCCTTCACCAACAATGATGCCACAATATAGAGACAAGATGATCAGCTTTAACAATTGGCTTAATTTCTGGTGTCATTCAAAGGGGATCCAGTGTCTGTCTGCCTGGGATGACATGCTTGACAAGCCACGCTGCTTCGCAAGGGACGGCTTGCACCTGTCACCCCTGGGATTCAGGATATTGGCTAAGGCTCTTGCCACCCCCATAGTGCCTTTTTTAGGCAAGGCTCAAATTCTAAACCTACCACCCTAGAAAACAAAAATGGGAAGAAACTAAGGGTAATGCTGCTCAATGCCAGAAGTCTAAATCTCAAAATGCACGCACTCGAGGCCCTTCTCAGTATGGAGAACATCGATGTCTGTGCTGTGACTGAAACCTGGTTCAAGGTTCCTGAGAGCACCCCGGCACTATCAGGTTTTACCTCATATCATGCATTCCGGCCCCAAAACCTAGACCACACCACAAAAGGAGGGGGTGTATCCATATTCATCAAGGATACCCACACCTCCAGGTTGGTGGCAACGCACGAAGCATCGAAAACCATCCAGGTGCAATTAACCATAGGCAAAACTGCTCTACAATTTGTAGCATGCTACAGGCCACCCTCTCAAACTCAGGAACCCCACACAGCCTTCCTGAAGACACTGGAGGGTATAAATGTATCTCCAAACACCATTATATTGGGCGACTTCAACTACCCGAATATAGACTGGGAACATTACTCAAGCCCCAACTTTCTAGCCCAAAGGTTCCTGGAGTTCTTAAATTCAAATGCCATGGAACAACTAGTCACCGTTCCCACAAGAGGAGAAAATATACTAGATCTCATCATCACAAACATGGGGACAAAATGCTCCACACCGGAAGTATATCTCTCATTGGTGAGATCAGATCATAAACTAATCTCACTGGAAATCCACATCCCACCCCCACCACAAACAAAAAAGACCACAGTGAAGAACTTCTCTAAAGCAAACTTCACACTACTCAAGACTGGTGTGGTATCCTTCAAGACCCCCGAGCCAGTGGAAACCACAACCCAAGCTGCGGAAGCCCTTACAAATGCCGTCTACGAACACCTCCAGGACTGCATGGATCAGGCAATCCCTAATAAAACCAAGACTCTTTCCAACAAGGGCAAACGTCCAGTCTGGTGGGCCCCAGCCATAAACAAACTTTACAATAAGAAGAGAAAACTATTACATGATAGAGCAAAATCCATAAAAGGGAAGACACCCTTGATCATTATTAGTAAAGAAATACGAGCACTCATAAAATCATCCAAGGCCAACTTTGAGAGAAAAATTGCCATAGATTCAAAAGACAATCATAAGGCCTTCTTCAGCTATGTTAGAAACCTGGGTGGAAACTCCCAGATATGCTCAGAATTAGTCCAAAATGATACAAAAATCACTGAACCCACAGACATCGCCAACATACTGGCAGACAGGTTCAATGCCAACTTCACCCCCCCCTCCCCCCCAAAAGGAGAGATAACTATCCCAGCGGAGTGTAGCCTCCCAGACATCTCAAATGCGCAGGTGAAGCTGCTCTCTCTAAAGCTAAAACACAGCCTCAATGGGACCGGATGGTGTCCACGGCTGTGTGCTACACGAACTCAATGAGGAACTAAACCCGCACATAAGGCAGCTGTTTAATCTTAGCCTTACCACAGGATACGTGCCCAAGGAGTGGCGTACGGCAACTGTGGTCCCACTCCACAAAGGCGGTGCCTCTACGGACCCTGGTAATTACCGCCCCATAAGCTTAACAAGCCTGGTCTGCAAAGCCATGGAGAGGATCATAATGGAACTCATAAACAAAGACATAGGGGACTTGCAGACATTGGACCCGACCCAGTTTGGCTTTGTTAAGGGCAGATCATGCCTTTTGAACTTGGTCTACTTCTTCGAAACAGTCACCAAGGCCATTGATGAGGGAAAGGCAGTCTATACAGCCTACCTTGACCTTGCAAAAGCTTTCGACACAATACCCCACTCGGGTATTATAGAGAAACTTACCAGCTTAAATGTAAACCCATATGTCACAAGATGGGTTGCAAACTGGCTAAAGGACAGAACCCACAGGGTTAGAGTTGCTGGCGCCATGTCAGACTCCAAGTCGGTCACAAGTGGTGTCCCACAGGGCTCAGTCCTTGGCCCCCTATTGTTCGGCATCTACTTCTCAGAAGTACAGGCAAACATAGGAGGACTATGGCAGACAAAGTTTGCAGATGACTGCAAACTGGGCGCCATAGTGGAAAGTACATCGGACACAGATATCCTTCAGAGGGGTCTCACGGAAACTGATAGCTGGTGCCAGAGCCATGGCCTGAAGTTAAACACCAAAAAATGTATAGTCATACCCTTCGGGAAAAACAAGGTAACCCCAAGCTACCATATAGGTGGCAATCAACCTCTTCTGTGCTTAGTGATCAGGGACCTGGGGACCCAGGTTGACAGTGGCCTTTCTTTTGACACCCACGTTGCTAAAGTGGTTAGAAAGACCTTCTACATTGCCCACCTGATCATGAAGGGATTCACATCCAGATCAAGTGAGGTCATTGTTCCCCTGTACTCTTCACTTATCAGACCAATGATCGAGTACAATGCCCCATTCGGGATGTATCTCACCTGACACCTGCAGCAATTGGAGAGACCCCAAAAGTTCCTCACCAAAAGGATAAAGGGACTCCAAAATCTGTCATATGCTGCCAGACTGAAGAAACTCCAGCTCTATTCAGTCGCATACCGTCTGCTCAGAGGTGACCTGTGCCTGACATACAAGGCCATGTCCAACCCGGAATGAATGGACATGCTCCACCTCAGAAAATCCAAATCCACCAGAACCACTAGAGCAAGCGACTTAAACCTTAGCACGGATATAAATAGGACGTGCTGGAGGGATAGATTTATCACCCAGAGACTCCCTATGCTGTGGAATAAAATCCCGGTCCATGTGAGGCAGAGCACCTCGCTGGCTCTGTTCAAGAGAAATCTTGACCGGTGGATGGGAGATCATAGGTTTACCCCAGGAGTCATCTCTGTGTCACTGCTGGACAGAGGCACAACAAACTAATGGGCACAGTATTTTTTAACATAAGGGGTGGCGTAAGCCACAAAACTTTGGGCTAGGCTTATAAATGCCTTAGGGCAGATAGCCTAGTATAAACCTATGAACCTATGAACCTATAAGCAGGTGTCTAAGGTGCACACAAGTGGCTGTGAAAGGTTTTGTGTGTGTGTGTAAGTGTGTAACAATACACTGCAAAACTTGTATAATGTTATGATGAGCAGAAGAAAACACTGAAAAAAATGCAAAACAGATATGTATATATTTTTATTCTGCAATAAGGTCAAAGATACATTTTAGGTATAGAGATGTAGGTATGCATCTGACAGCAGCATAAGGGTTGTAATTTTATAGGCTGTACCTCGCAAAAGGGAAATTTACACATTTGTGTCCTCACCCCCATATATGTATATTTTGGGAGATATGATTTTGGACCCTCTGTCATGATTTTGGTGGCCTCTTGCTATGATTTTGAAGGTTGAAAGGTATGGTCAAAGCTATTACTGCACTCCAGGAGCTCAGTACTTCAAAGATCTAGTTCTGCTACTCACCAGTGTCTGGTGTAGATAGATTTTTTTTTTATCCTGAATGTTGGAGAAATGTGTTAATGTGCTTGCTGATTTTGCTCAAAAGTATTTTACAAGCACAGTACAAGTGCAACTACCTGTTTTTGAATTTGTGTTGCCATGAGATTTTTTAAAGTGAGGTATTACCTTCACTTTAGGAAGAAAGGATGCTCTAGTTCATACTGTAACCCTATGTCTCTGAAAAATCAAGTGTGGTGGTTTAGAGGACAAGGTTTGAATCTGAAATTCTTCTGGCAGAGGTAATAGCTACCAGAACAATTGTCTTCCAAGAAAGGTATTTAAGGTCACATGTAGCTAATGGTTCAAACAGGGACTAAGAGTCTGCAGTACCAGACTGATGTCCCATGGGGAATAGGATCCCTAAAAGGGGGGCTTAGAACAAGAGTACCTTTCATGAAAGCTTTGCTCACCTTATAAGACGCGACAGAACTGTTATGACCAATGTGAAATCTGATATGGCTGCTAACTGAACTTTAATGGTTGATGAACTAGCTGCTTCTTTAAAAAGAAGGGTCAAAAGTTCAAGGATGCTATGTATCGGAGCTAAAAAATGTTCAGTATTATTTTGTTTAGTCCAGTGAACAAACCTTTTCCACTTGCTGGAAAAGAATTTCTTGGTAGAAGGTTTACGGAAAGATAAAAGTATTTGTTGGACAGGGGAAGACAGCATAGGTTTTTTGACTATTAAAGGATATGGAGAATATAACGAAGTTACACCATAAAAAGTTTATTCGATAAAGCTTTCGGGTCTACACCCTTCATCAGTATAAAATTACAACAATAGTGGCACATTTAAATAGGAGAATCTATTAAACACATGCTCCAGCCCAACCGACTCAATTAACAAACTAAAATTATTTAAAAGAGCAACAACGTAGAAAACATAAAAAAGTTATACACTCTATAAGTATATATATATATATATATATATATATATATATATATATATATATATATATGTATATATCACTTTATAATATATTAAAACCTTCACATAAAAAACTATATTAGTATAACACAATTAGTTTAGAACTGATTATATGTACTTATACCTATAAGAGTATGCCCATACTTACACATAATATAAATAATATAAATCTTATAATTTATAGTACCCAAATAAATCTGCCTACAGCTAGACTAATTGCTTTTTCATAGCTTTTCTTTCTGTTTTTTAACTAATAGGGGTTTCAAATTCACAGCATTATTTAAATTATTTAAATACATTAACAACATGTAATGAAGAGAAAATTGTGTATTTAGCCACGTGCTTAGCATGCGCTTCATTTTATGTAGGCAAAACTATTAGAAAACTCAAAGAGAGAATAATAGAACATAAATCAGACATAAGGAGAAAAATACCAACAAATGCTTTAAGCAAACATATTATGGAGAAAGGAGCAAATCATGCATTTAAATTTAGAATCCTGGCAGTAGTCAATACTAGTATAAGGAAAGGAGATACTAATAATCTCTTAGAGTTAAAAGAACTGGAATGGATTATCAGACTTCAAGCTGATGTAAGTCCAGGTTTAAATAATGCTGTGAATTTGAAACCCCTATTAGTTAAAAAACAGAAAGAACGGCTATGAAAAAGCAATTAGTCTAGCTGTAGGCAGATTTATTTGGGTACTATAAATTATAAGATTTATATTATTTATATTATGTGTAAGTATGGGCATACTCTTATAGGTATAAGTACATATAATCAGTTCTAAACTAATTGTGTTATACTAATACAGTTTTTTATGTGAAGGTTTTAATATATTATAAAGGGATATATATATATATATATATATATATATATATATATATATATATATATATATATATATACTTATAGAGTGTATAACTTTTTTATGTTTTCGACGTTGTTGCTCTTTTAAATAATTTTAGTTTGTTAATTGAGTGGGTTGGGCTGGAGCATGTGTTTAATAGATTCTCCTATTTAAATGTGCCACTATTGTAATTTTATACTGATGAAGGGTGCAGACCCGAAAGCTTTATCGAATAAACTTTTTATGGTGTAACTTTGTTATACGGTTTGATACTTGGTACTTGCATCACTGGTTTTCAAAGGATATGGAGAAGCCAGGCAGTCAGCCTGAGGTTGGTTATGTTTGGATGAACCATGCCTGTCAGGTGAGACAGAAGGTCTGGAGTCAGATCCAGAATCCAAGGTTGCTGAAGTAAGTGAGGCCACAGGAAGGGGAATCAAATTTGTAAAGGCCAGTAAGGTCCAATGAGGATGACTATGACTTTGCTCTTCAACCTGGCAGATTTCTGTAGGAATTTTGGAATTAGTGGATGTGAACAAGTGTAGAGAAGATCGGGGGCCAATCATGAAGTAGAGCATCCCTCGGTGATTCTCCCTATGAGAGGATTAGGGCAAAATAGCTGCTGCATTTGTTGTTCGCGGGGGAGCAAAAAGATCACAGCAAGGCTGGCCCATTGATGGAAAATTAATTCCGTAATGTTGTTGTTGAGGGATCATTCATGAGGTTGAAGAATGCACCTGCTCAATTTGTCTGCCATCATATTGCATTTCCGTGGAATGTGCATTGCTATGAGAAAGCAGTTGGATGAGAAAGACCATTGCCACACTCAGAGCTTCTCGACACAAGGTGTAAGTTTGGTCCATCCTTACTTGTTGATGTACCAGACTACTGAAATATTGTCCATTTGAACTGCAATCATTCCCAAAGGGTGAGTATCCCGGAAGACTTGCAATGCCAAAAGCACTGCTTTCATCTCTAGGACACTGATGTGTAACCTGGCCTTTTCAGGGGACCAAGTGCCTTAGACTGTTTTCCACAGAAAATGCCAACCCACCCTAGCTGGGAAGCATCCGTGGTCACTATGGCCTTGGGCTGAGGGTGAATGAATGGACGGCCTTGTAAAACGTGATCTGACTGAATCCAGCACCTGAGTTCTCTCTGCAAGTCTGAGTGATTCATATCTGAGTTGACATAGGTTGGTAAAGCATAGACCATTGTGTATCAAGCATCCACTTGAGAATTCTCATATAAAATCTGGCTAAAGATACTAGGGTCATGGTTGCCACCATTGATCCTAGAGCCTGAAGGACCAGGCGGGCTGAAATCTTGGTAGTGCAGATTATCTTTGACCTGTGATTTTATGGTCTGAATAATTAAGGGTGGAAGTGAGGCTATGATTGACTTTGTGCTGAGAATTGCTCCTATGAGTTCTAGAGTCTGAGATGGTTGCATCTGGGACTTTTGGTAGTTTATGGTTATCCCCAGAGCAAGTCTGGATAACTTGGTTCCTTGCCATTATGTATTGATGCCTGGTCAGAGTGGAAATGAGCCAGTTGTCTACATGCAGAAACACCCAGAATTCTTTCAGTCTCAAGTGAGCTGCTACAACTACCATGAACTTGGTAAACACCCTAGGGGCTGTGGTGAGACCAACGGACAGAACATTGAATTGGAAATGACTGGCTCCCAGCCAGAAGCATAAGTACCTTCTGGATCATCTGTTCTTCTTTATATGACAGTAAGCATCCTGAAGGTCTATCGAGCACATCCAGTCGTCCTTGCCCAGAAAAGGGAGAATGGACTGAACCTTGACCATCCAAAACTTGGTTTGTTGAATTGACTTGTTTAAGATGCTGAGATCCAAATTTAGTCTCCAGTTCCCTGTTTCCTTTGGCACTAAAAATAACCTTAAGCACATTCCACATTCTAGATTTTCTGTTGTGACCTTTTGGATGAATCTTTTTCTAGCAGCTTTTAAATTTCAATTGCTGCTTGTTCCCACTGACTGGGAGGAACATCGTGGAAATTTTTCGAGTTTGCAGGAGGAAGGGAAAAAGAAACTGTATAACTGCTGGAAATAATCTTCTGCACCCAAGTATCTTTTGTTAAACCTAGCCAGGCTCTCTGGTGCAGGAATAAATCACCCCCGACTGCCTCCAGAGGTGGACAATTGGGCCTCTTTTCAGGAATGCTGGAAGGGTCTGTCAGAGAAGGAATCTTTGGAACCCTGATTTTGGGAGCCTCCTCTGCCATTGGGGTGTCATCTTCCATTAGATTTCTCTCATGTGGCTGTGGGGGAACATCCTCCATGTGTGTCCTGGAAAGGAGACTGAGACTTTTTGAACCACATCTTTTGACCACCTCACTGATTCGTACAAAAGGATCTTTGAGGCCAAAAAACATGCACCCATGGCAGACAGGGACTTTCCATCCTTTTCACACCTGGATAGTGTGTCCTCACTTTGGGGCCAAACAAAAACATTCCATCAAAGGGAGTATTGATGAACGACAACTTGAAGGGCTCTGCAAAATCACATAAATGCATCCAGGCATGCTTTCTACTGGAAATGCCTGAACCTGCTGCCCTTGAGGTTCCTTCAGCTACATGTGAAACTAGCCGTACGGATGAATTGCAAATGGATTACGCTAACTTAGAAGCCACAGATGATTGAACTTCTTCAGAAATGGATCCTAAGAGGGTATTTGACAGTTGCTTAATCAAATCCCTCTGAAGTCTTGTAAAATGTGCCAAATAATTCACTGAACTTAAAGTGAAGGTCGCTAAAACATAGATACGCTTCCCAAATCTGTCCATCACCCAAGACTCCCTGTGGGGGGATGGACAGAGGAACTCTCCTCAGAAAGTTACTTTTTGGTGGCTACAGCTATGACCATGGCATCAACAGGCACCACTTTACCCCAAAACTTCTTGCCTACTGGTGGTGTCACAATCTTATCTGGTCTCCAAGGTATAGGTTCAATGGTGTTGCGTTCCTTCCATGCCCACTGAGAGATCAACTCAATGAGCTAGTTAGCAGGTGGAATCACCCAGGAGGTAGACAGGCTAGTACTGAAGGCCTCCAGGAATATAGATTCCTCAAATGAAGGGTTACAGGGTGTCTAGCCACCTCTCTGCTTAAGGATTTTGAGGATGTCTCCAAATGCGACATCTTCAGAAGGTAATTGTGGGGATCCTTCACCTTCATTGAAATCCATATCTTCTGTGATAGACTCCTCTGGTGAGTCCAGGTGCTTTCTGTCTTAGGGATATCCTCAGTGGGATTCCCTGGAATGGTATCAGAAGAAGAGATCAAGATTCACTGTGGGGAAGCCTGGAGGTTTGGTACTGGCTGTCCCTGTGGAAAGACTTGGTGAGGCTTTAATCGGAAAGACATCTGGGTTAAAGATTTAGGATCCATTAGGATTGGATCCATCCATTCTGCCGAGGCAGATAAAAGTCTTTTCACAGCCTCAGAAGCAAATCACTCCAGAGAAAGGAAAGACCCTGGATACAAAAAAAGAAAGCTTCTGGACTGCTGTCTTCCCCCACTCCCAGAGCAAAAACCCAGAGGTGGAAGCCAGAGCCGAGTTATCCAATGCCGAGTCTCCGAGGTGCAGAGATGACTGTGAAAGCTTTGGAGATGACTACAACATCTTGGAGCTGACAGGGAGACTAGGGTTCTAAGAGCTCTCTGGATCTGACAGGATTGGAGCACTCAGAGAAAACTTTGGATCTGAGGATAAAATAATTCTCAGATCCGAGCCAGACAGATCCGGACAGCTAGGATGCAGGAACTCTGAGACCACTGAAGGAGTCAGAGGAAGAGCCATAAGAGGTGGTGTAACAGAACAATGGACCTCCTGACCCAGAGAGGTAGGAGCCAAAGCGACATCCATCTGAGCCTGCTGCAAGAGAATCTTCCTCACAACTCTTTCCATGTCTTCTTCTGTAAGACTCCTGGATGAACAAGCAGGCAATACTGCAGGGGACCTGGGTCTGTCCAAAAAAAGGAGAATGTGCCCTAGAGGGTACTGGATCAACGAAGGTGAATACCTGTAACTTGGCAATGAAACCAGAGTAGAAGGACTAGCTACAGTAGGATCCAATGAAGACTGTCTAGGATCCGAGGTATTCAGGTCAATCTGTTTTAATTTCTTTGGATCTGAGGACATCGGATCAGATGGTTTAAATTTCTTTAGATCTGAGGACGATGGATCAAACAATTTAGAGTTCTTTGGATCCGATGAAGAAGGCAAGTCAAATCACTTTTTGATTTTTCTAAAGATTCTGAAGCCAAAGACGAAGAGGAAGGTTTCAGAGACCTTCATTTGGGCTGAGTTGTCTTTAATTGAGGAGATTTGTCTCCTGATATAGCCTCTCCAAAAGAGGAGGGTAAGAGTCCTTTCAGAACTAGTTTACTTTTGCACTCGACCAGAGCCCTGGGGTTGAATCCATGGAATATCGAGCAGTCTTTCTGCAAATGAAGAGGCGCTAAGTAGTACACACAGTGTGGGGGCATCCAATAATGAACACTTATGCCCACATTTTGCAGACTTCTTAAAGCCCACAGGCCCTTTTTCTGCCATATTTCAAAAAATAATAGAAGGAGAGAGAGAGAGACAGGAAAAATTCTAAAATATAAAAGTAGTACAATTAATCTCCTAACTATTAAAGTACTAAACTTTTTTTTAAGGAAAGGAAACTGATAGGATGAGGAAGAGAAAGAACTACCAACAATGGTAGAAAAGACCTGCTATACAAGTAGAATAGCACAGAAAAGAAAAATACAATAGTATTCAAAAAGTACGTACAGTACAAAGAAAGAAGTGCAAAGGTAAGGAAGAACTAGTCTCTACAAAAATTAAAGGTTTTTAGAAAAATAAATAGAAATATTAAACTTATCTCAACAAAACGTTCAAGAGTAACTAGTAACCACATCTTTCACTGAAATCAGCAAACGAGATCTGTGGTACTTGGGGATGGTGCACTGTGGATAGGGAAGAGCCTCGAGAGTTCTTGGTTGCCACAAGCTTTAGCAGCAGCCACGATGGATGCGAGGGATTGGATCAGGGCCCATCAGTTGAGGACTGAATGAAAACAGACATTAGATCTAAAGTTTTTTATTTATCATAACTTTAAATCCATGCTGTCTGATTTTTGTCTGCTTCAAACATGTAGATTGTCAGATCCTACATTATCCGACCTTGAGACCTATCTCAAAGCCTATCGGATCCAGAGCTCTGACTCTTTCCCTAAATATAATTTCCTAGATTGTACATCAGATGCTCAGATTGAGTTTTCCCCCATAAGTCTGAAATATATGATCAAATCTACCTATGGAAATAAAACCCATTACCAGAGAGGAAAATTATAAACTTGGTGATCTGAAATAGTTTATGAAAGGCATTACAGTCTAGTGTGATTGTACACCGATAGGAAGCAACATCCACTTAATCATATTGAAGCATAGGTTGCAATTTGAAGGGGTAGAAGGGACGGAGTTTGAAGCAAATGAAAATCAGACAACATGGATCCAACATTATGGTTAAGTACACAACCTTTTGTAGATAATGTTGTCTATTTTCGTCCATTCAAACATGTGGGACAGAATCCAAAGGTGTCAAACCAGGTGGTATCAGAAAAGGATGTTCTTGAGTATGGTGGAACCAAAGGATGAATATGATCTTGACTGAGACACAAAGATGTGTACAGTTGACCATGTGGCTGCCACACAGATGTTATCAATGGATAGTCTTCTGTTGAAGGTTGTTGAAGTAGAAACTGCTCTTGTTGAATGTGCCATCTGGATAAGGTTACTTTAGAAACTGCCTTTTTCAACTTTGTTTGACAAAGGAAATGAATAACTGAGCATCTCTTCCAAAATCTTTTGTCCTGTGTCCTATGAATACAGAATCTGGTATTCTCTTTTGTTTGAGAACCTTGGAAAGAAGATAGGAAGATATATTGACTAGTATAAATTAGTATCTGTTACCATCTTAGGAATAAAGGATACCTTTTAGTTCTAAGGGAAACCCCATCTTTGTGAAAAAAAAAGATAAAGGGCCTTTGAGGAGACTGAAATCCATGTGGTTAAGACTGCTGCAATCAGGAAAATTGTTTTCCATGTAAGAAATGTTAAGTCTGCTGTGCTAGAGGATTCAAAGGCTCCTGGGTTAAGGCTTGTAACATTATGGTGACATCCCATGGGGATACTAGGTCTCTAATGGGAGATCTCAGCAGACAAGTGCCCCTGAAAAAGACTTTACAGGTTTTTAGAGATGCAATTGACATATTACTACATCCCACATGAAAACTGGAAATAGCTGCTGATTGTACCTTAACAGTTGTAAAACTGGAGTCTTTGTCAAAGAGATTAGACAAAAACTCAAGTAAAGAAGGCACTAGTGCTGAAAAAGGTTCCAGACCTTTGGAGTAGACCCAAATTAAAAATCTCTTCCATTTACTATTCTAAACTTTCTTAGTTAATGGTTTCTGTGAAGTGGAAAGAATATCGATTACTGCAGGGGCAAGCCTGGCATCTCTGCTATAGTTAAAACTGGAGGAATCATGCAGTTAATTTCATGGGCTTTTGCTCCGGAGGAGGCAATCCAGACCGGTGAGTTATTATTTCTGAATAATGATCTAACATCTACAGGAGGTGTACTAAAGGTGGCCAAAAAAAAAAGAAGCTGTTCTGGTTTTTAAGCCCTAACTTTGATAGGGTTTCTGTCTTTACACACAGTGCAGACGGGAGTAGTTGTTGACCGCAACTGAGCCCAAAATATAAGTATCTTGATTTTTTTTTGATTATTTTTACAGATTACTGTTTTTAAAATTTAATATATATAAAGCACTTTGTTTATTCAGTATCTTTACAAATCCGTATCTGTTTAAAAACTTTCATTTGTCTCTCTAGTGCTTGCTGTCTGTAGGCTATTTTGTCCCACCCTCCCTCCCTTTTGGTGTCTTGCTCTTATACTTGGTGGCTTTGCAGTTGCCCACCCCTACTGTGACACACCTCCCAGTCTAGTGTCATTAGCTCATTCTGCCTAATACAGAGAGAACATTTGATAAGGCCTTCTGTTCCTCCTTTTTCCCTTTCAAAAAGTAAAGCAAAACTTTTTTTTTTTTCTTTCGCCTGAACCTTCTTGTGTTCTGACTGTCCTTCTCAAACATTTTGGAAATATACAGTATATTTCAGAGCATTTGTTATAACTGTATTTGCTATAACTGATTTAAGTATTTTTTTCTGGCATTTTGATTATTTACTGCTTAGCGACTGCATTTTCGCCTGTTTATACAGCTCTGCATTCTATTCAAAACTGTTTTTGTGTTGATTAACTGTTTTGCACTTTTAAAAAAGTTATTTGTTGCTTAATTTTACCTGTAGGCTAACACACTCAAGTGCGCTAGCCGTTTAAAAGCATTTATAGCATTTACTGTCTGTTTTTCCTCTGTTTTCTGCAAAAAAAAAAAAAAATCTTGTTTTCCCGCCTTACTGAACTAGAATAGTCCAGTATTCAGAGTTTGCTGATCTCTGGGCTTTGTCTTGGTTCCTGTGCTATTCCATATCCTTATTTGGATAAAAGGAAGCTTCTTTGTTCACCAGTGGGAGTGGGGAGCACTGAGCAGCCTATTTGTCCCTAGAGGAGTGGTTCCAGCCAGAAACTTGTAGTCTATTGGCCATTTTGGGTCAATTCCTAGCTCTTTTCAGCCCCCTGCTATAAAGCCCGCTTTAGCAAGCTTTTTCGCTTGTATTCAACTCAGCACAGCTCCTCGTGGTGTCCTGCAGAGTTCTACAAGCAGCAGAGAGCGAAAGAGTGACTTTTTCCTGATTTAAGTATTTTTTTCTGGCTTTTGATTATTTACTGCTTAGCGACTGCATTTTCACCTGCTTATACAGCTCTGCATTCTATTTAAACTGTTTTTGTGTTGATTAACTGTTTTGCACTTTTAAAAAGTTATTTGTTGCTTAATTTTACCTGTAGGCTAACACACTCAAGTGTGCTAGCCGTTTAAAAGCATTTGTAGCATTTACTGTCTGTTTTTCCTCTGTTTTCTGCAAAAAAGAAAAAAAAATCTTGTTTTCCCGCCTTACTGAACTAGAATAGTCCAGTCTTCAGAGTTTGCTGATCTCTGGGCTTTGTCTTGGTTCCTGTGCTATTCCATATCCTTATTTGGATAAAAGGAAGTTTCTTTGTTCACCAGTGGGAGTGGGGAGCACTGAGCAGCCTATTTGTCCCTAGAGGAGTGGTTCCAGCCAGAAACTTGTAGTCTATTGGCCATTTTGGGTCAATTCCTAGCTCTTTTCAGCCCCCTGCTATAAAGCCCACGTTAGCACGCTTTTTCGCTTGTATTCAACTCAGCACAGCTCCTCGTGGTGTCCTGCAGAGTTCTACAAGCAGCAGAGAGCGAAAGAGTGACTTTTTCCTGATTTAAGTATTTTTTTCTGGCTTTTTGATTATTTACTGCTTAGCGACTGCATTTTCGCCTGTTTATACAGCTCTGCATTCTATTTAAACTGTTTTTGTGTTGATTAACTGTTTTGCACTTTTAAAAAGTTATTTGTTGCTTAATTTTACCTGTAGGCTAACACACTCAAGTGTGCTAGCCGTTTAAAAGCATTTGTAGCATTTACTGTCTGTTTTTCCTCTGTTTTCTGCAAAAAAAAAAAAAAAAAAATCTTGTTTTCCCGCCTTACTGAACTAGAATAGTCCAGTCTTCAGAATTTGCTGATCTCTGGGCTTTGTCTTGGTTCCTGTGCTATTCCATATCCTTATTTGGATAAAAGGAAGCTTCTTTGTTCACCAGTGGGAAGCACTGAGCAGCCTATTTGTCCCTAGAGGAGTGGTTCCAGCCAGAAACTTATAGTCTATTGGCCATTTTGGGTCAATTCCAAGCTCTTTTCAACCCCCTGCTATAAAGCCCGCTTTAGCGCGCTTTTGCGTGATTTAGCGCGGAGTTACCCATAGAGCACCATCGGGCAGCGCCGGTTAAACAAGGTTAAACTATTTCTGGCCCCGTAAAGTCTGCTCTTCAATTTTTCCCTTAGAATTTCTCTACTTGCAATCTAAACAGTCTATTCTCTATCTCAAAAGCTCAGCACTTGCTCCTAAAGCATTTTTATACAGGTAAAGTACTTATATACTAAACAAAGTACTACATTAGCCTAGAATCCCCTTGAGTACCCATTTCCCTATAGGTCCCTTCTGACTCAGTTACACAGCAAACTTTTTCACTTTTTCTAGCATGTCGAAGGGTCAGTTGCTAGCGTCCTCTCCTGTTCAGCTGGTGAATCTGGGCATCTTGAGGCAATGTTACAATTGCCTCATGTACACAGACAACCCACTCTTTCTCCCACAAAACACAAATATATGTGAGAGATGCAACTATATAGCCAAAATGGAAGCTGAGCTCTCTCAACTCAGGACGGGCAAGACCAGACAGGAGGAGAAGGAAACCATGCACACCACAAACCCAGTTTCACATAGAACTATCACAATTGCAAAACAAACACATAAACACACAAAGAAATACTCGGAGGCACTGATCAAAAATCTACCAAAACTACAGAGGCCTCCAAAGCAGACACCCAAGCAACTGCCACCTCAAGACATAAGACATGCAACACATAGTGCTCAAAGTCAGTGTGCTAAACAGTCACAGCCCTTAAGGCCAAACACAATGCCAGACACACTTGTTATAGGTGACTCCATAGTCAGACACACTGACGTCCCACTCACCAGACTGAACAAGGAAAAGGTCACAGTAAGCTGCCTGTCGGGCGCTAGAATCCGCCACATAACACAAGCACTCAGGTCACTCCACAGCAAGTACAAGTATGACTCAGTCATTGTCCATGCCGGTGTGAACAACCTGAGACGTACCTCCCTGGACTACATAAAAAGAGACATAGAGGAGCTCTCAGATTATGTAGCCCAGGCCGGTATGACCCTGACCCTGAGCAGTATCCTACCCTCACCAAGAATGATGCCACAATACAGAGACAAAATGATCAGCTTTAATAATTGGCTTAATTACTGGTGTCATTCTAAGGGGATCCAATGTCTGTCTGCCTGGGATGATATGCTTGACAAGCCATGCTGCTTCACAAGGGACGGCTTGCACCTGTCACCCCTGGGCTTCTGGATATTGGCAAAGGCTCTTGCCACCCCCATAGTGCCTTTTTTAAGCAAGGCTCAAATGATAAACCTACCGCCCTAGAAAACAAAAATGGAAAAAAACTAAGGGTAATGCTGCTAAATGCCGGAAGTCTAAACCTCAAGATGCACGCCCTCGAAGCCCTCCTCAGTATGGAGAACATCGATGTCTGTGCTGTGACTGAAACCTGGTTCAAGGCTCCTGAGAGCACCCCAGCAGTTATACCTCATATCATGTGTTCCGGCCCCAAAATCCGGACCGAACCACAAAAGGAGGGGGAGTATCCATATTCATAAAGGATGCCCACACCTCCAGGTTAGTGGCAACGCATGAAGCATCGGAGACCATCCAGGTGCAATTAACCATAGGTAAAACTGCCCTACAGTTTTTAGCATGCTACAGACCACCCTCTCAAACTCAGGAACCCCACACAGCCTTCCTGAAGACACTGGAGAGTATGAATGTCTCTCCAAACACCATCATATTGGGTGACTTCAACTACCCAAACATAGACTGGGAACATTACTCAAGCCCCAAAACCCTAGCCCAAAGGTTCCTGGAGTTCATAAACTCAAATGCTATGGAACAACTAGTGACCATTCCCACAAGAGGAGAAAATATACTAGACCTGATCATCACAAACATGGGGACAAAATGCACCACACTGGAAGTATATCCCTCATTGGTGAGATCAGACCATAAATTAATCTCACTGGAGATCCACATCCCGCCCCCACCCCCAGCAAAATAGACCACAGTGAAGAACTTCTCAAAAGCAAACTTCACACTTCTTAAGACTGGAGTGGTATCCTTCAAGGCCCCCGAGCCAGTGAAAACCACAACCCACGCTGCTGAAACCCTTACAAATGCCTTCTACGAGCACCTCCATGAATGTATGGATCAAGCAATCCCTAATAAAATCAAGACCCTTTCCACCAAAGGCAGGCACCCGGTCTGGTGGACCCCAGCCATAAGCAAACTCTACAACAAGAGGAGAAAGCTACTACATGACAGAGCAAAATCCCTAAAAGGGAAGGCATCTCTGATCAATGCTAGCAAAAAACTATGATCACTCATAAAATCATCCAAGGCCAACTTTGAGAGAAAAATCGCTAAAGACACAAAAGACAATCATAAGGCCTTCTTTAGCTATATTAGAAACCTGGGTGGAAACTCCCAGATATGCTCAGAATTAATCCAAAATGATACAAAAATCACTGAACCCACAGACATTGCCAACATACTGGCAGACAGGTTCAGTGCAAATTTCTCCCAAAAGGAGAAATATCTATCCCAGCAGAGTGTAGCCTCCCAAACATCTCAGATGCCCAGGTGAGAGCTGCTCTCTCTAAAGCAAAAAACACAGCATCAGTGTGACCGGACGGTGTCCCCGGCTGTGTGCTACACGAACTCAATGAGGAACTAAACCCACACATAAGGCTGCTGTTTAATCTTAGCCTTACTACAGGATACGTGCCCAAAGAATGGCGTACGGCAACTGTGGTCCCACTCCACAAAGGCGGTGCTTCTATGGACCCTGGAAATTACCGCCCCATAAGCTTGACGAGCCTTGTCTGCAAAGCTATGGAGAGGATCATAATGGAACTCATAAATAAAGACATTGGGGACCTACAGACACTGGATCCTACCCAATTTGGCTTTGTCAAGGGCAGATCCTGCCTCTTGAACTTGGTCGACATTTAGAAACAGTCACTAAGGCCATTGATGAGGGTAAGGCAGTTCACACAGCCTACCTTGACCTAGCAAAAGCATTCAACACAATACCCCACTCGGGCATCATAGAAAAGCTCACCAGCTTAGATGTAAACCCATATGTCACAAGATGGGTTGCAAACTGGCTCAAGGACAGAACCCACAGGGTTAGAGTTGCTGGTGCCATGTCAGACTCTAAGCCGGTCACGAGCGGTGTCCCACAGGGCTCAGTCCTGGGCCCCCTCTTGTTCGGCATTTATTTTTCTGAAGTGCAGGCAAACATAGGGGGATTGTGGCTGACAAAATTTGCAGATGACTGCAAACTGGGCGCCATAATTGACACTCCATCGGACACAGACATCCTCCAGAGAGGTCTCATAGAAATGGATAACTGGTGCCAGAGCCATGGCCTTAAGCTAAATGCCAAAAAATGTATAGTCATACCGTTTGGGAAAAACAAGGCAACCCCTAATTACCACATAGGTGGTAATCCATTAAACACGGAAGAAGTTATCAGGGACCTGGGGACCAGGTTGACAGTAGCCTCTCTTTTGACACTCACATTGCCAAAGTGGTTAGGAAGACCTTCTACATTGCCCACCTGATCATGAAGGGATTCACATCCAGATCAGGAGAGGTCATTGTACCCCTGTACTCTTCACTTATCAGACCAATGATTGAGTACAACGCCCCATTCGGAATGACCCTTACCCGACACCTGCAGCAGTTGGAAAGACCCCAAAAGTTCCTCACCAAAAGGATAAAGGGGCTCAAACATATGTCATACGCTGCCCGACTGAAGAAACTCCAGCTCTATTCAGTCACATACCGTCTGCTCAGAGGTGATCTGTGCCTGACATACAAGGCCATGTCCAACCCGGAATTAATGGACATGCTCCACCTCAAAAAATCCAAATCCACCAGAGCCACGAGAGCAAGAGACTTAAACCTCAACACGGATATAAATAGGACGTGCTGGAGGGACAGATTCATCACCCAGAGACTCCCTACACTATGGAACAGAATCCCAGTCCATGTGAGGCAGAGCCCCTCACTGACTCTGTTCAAGAGAAATCTTGACGAGTGGATGGGAGATCGTAGGTTTACCCTGGGAATCATCTCTGTGTCACTGCTGGAGAGAGGCACAGCAAACTAATGGGTATAGTATTCTCATCCTAAGGGGTGGTGAAAGCCATACACACTCTGGCTAGGCTTATAAATGCCCTAGGGCAGATAGCCTAGTATGAACCTATGAACCTATGAACCTATATGGAGGGGAACTATGTCAGACATGGCAATGAGGATTACTCTGTTCATGCACTACCTTGTTTTCTGGATGAATGTGTTCATTAGTGGTAGGATGGGAAACGCATACAAGAAACCTAGGAGCCAATTGTGGACCAGACCATCCCTTGATGACTCTCCCTGAACAGGAATCAGGACAAAATACCTGATGCATTTGTTGTTTAAATAAGAGGCAATGAGGATGCAGCAAGGTTGGCCCCAGCAAGTGAAAATTGTTTGAATCACTGTAAGATTGAAGGACCAATCATGAGGCATCAGCACTGTCCTGCTCAATTTGTCCACAACTACAATGGAGGATCCTGGGATGTACATTGCTATCAGAAAGCATTATGAAGACATCACCCATTGCCAAATCCTCATAGCTTCTCGACAAACTGCATAAGATCAGATTCCTCCCCATTTGTTGATGTACCATACACCAATTATATTGTCAGTCACACCCTTGGGGAGTAGGTCCTGAAGTGCCTGCAATGATATAAGAACCACCTTCAGCTCCAAGACACTGAAGTGAAGACTGGTCTCTGTTGTCAACATGTCCTGCCTTCGCACAGAATGATACCACATTATAAGGACAAAATGATTGACTTCAACAATTGGCTAAGCTTCTGGTGTCATTCAAAGGGGATCCAGTATCTGTCTGCCTGGGACGACATGATCGACAGACCATGATGCTTTGCCAGAGCTGGTCTGCACCTGTCACCCCTGGGATTCAAGTTACTGGCTAAGGCTCTTGCCACCCCTATAGTGCCTTTTTTAGGCAAAGTTCAAAGGACAAACCCACCACCGTAACAGGTACAAGCATGAAAAATCTGAAGGTAATGCTACTCAATGCTAGAATGCTACTCAATGCTAGAAGTCTAAACCTCAAAATGCACTCTCTCAAGGCACTCCTAAAAATGGAGAACATCGATATCTGTGCAGTAACTTAGACCTGGTGCAAGGCTCCAGAGAGCATTCCTGCAATACCAGGCTACAACTCTTACCACATTTTTCGACCACAAAACCAGGACCGAAACACTAAAGGTGGAGGAGTGCCCATATTCACCACGGATATTCACACCACCAGGCTAGTTGCCCAACACAATGTGTCTGAAATTCTCCAGGTGCAACCAACACTAGGTAAGACTGCAATCCAAATTGTAGCTTGCTGCAGATCCCCGACTATGCACCAAGATTCTCACTGCACCTTTCTAAACATACTGGAAAATATTAAGATACAAGCAAACACCCTAATACTGGGTGATTTCAACTACCTGGCCATTAACTGAGAAAACTACTCATGTACTAACACCATTGCCCAATGGTTCTTGGATTTCATAAATTCCAATGCCCTGGATCAACTAATCCATAGTCCCACCAGGGGCTCCAATATCCTAGACCTGGTCATTACCAACATGGGAAATCAATGCTCCACACCTATGGTCACCCCCCCCCCATTAGTCAGGTCTGACCATAAGCTAATCAGCCTTGACATCCACATCCCTCCCCCACACCCCAGTAAGAAACCACCACAAAAACTTCTCCAAAGCCAACTTTATGCTACTCAAGTCAGAAGTGACAAACTTCATGACACCCATGCAGACAGGAACTGAAAGTTTGACTGCTGAATCCTGCACTAAGGCACTGTACGAACATATCCAGTCGTGTATGAATTGTGCCATCCCAAATAGAACCAAGATGCTCTCCTCGAAAAAAAGGAAGCCAATCTGGTGGTCTCCTGCCATAAACAAACTTTACAACAAAATGAAGAAACTATTGCAGAAAAGAGGAAAATCCCAGGATACAAAAAACTCACCAGCCTGAGTAAGAAGCTAAGATCCCTCATAAAATCCTCCAAAGTTAGTTATCAAAATAAAATTGTCTAAGATTCCAAAGACAACCACAAGGCATTCTCTAGGTATGTCAAGAATTTAAATGGCAATGCTCAGATCTGCTCTGAGCTACAACAGAATGGCATTAAATATACTGATCCCAAGGATATTGGCAATATCCAGGCAGATCGATTCAGTGCCAACTTCACCCACCCATCCCCTAAAGGGCCCATCTCAATACCAAAAGATTGCCAAATTCCGGTAATAACGGCCACATAGGTAAAAACCAAACTCTCCAAAGCTAAGAATACAACATCCATGGGACAAGACGACATCCCGGGCTGTGTACTACATGAACTACAAAATGAACTGGCACCTCACCTAAGTGTCATGTTTAATCATAGCTTCAACTCAGGCTTTGTGCCCAATGAGTGGTGCACAAGTACAGTTATCCCACTCCACAAGGAGGGATCCACCTTGGATCCTGGGAACTACCGCCCCATCAGTCTGACGAGCCTGATCTGCAAGGCCATGGAATGTATTATCATGGAACTTATAAACAAAGACAATGGCAACCTTCAAACACTGGACCCCACCCAATTTGGGTTTGTGAAGGGCCAATCTTGTCTACTGAACCTGACTGACTTCGTTGAATCAGTCTCCAGAGCTGTGGACGAAGGTAAGGCGGTCCACAGAGCCTATCTGGACCTCACCAAGGCCTTCAACACCATCCTGCACTCTGGAATCATAGATAAACTTACTAAGTTGGTTATTAATCCCCACATCACTCGATGGGTTGCCAACTGGCTTACTGACATAACCCACACTGTAAAAGTAGCCAACTCCAAATCCATCTCCAGACAAGTGGAGTACCTCAGGTGTCAGTCCTGGGACCACTCTTGTTTGGCATCTACTTCTCTGAAGTACAGGCCTACAATAAGGGACTCTGGCTAACAAAGTTTGCAGATGACTGCAAACTGGGAGCCATTATTGAATCCCCAAATTATGTGGATATTCTACAAAAGGGCCTAACAGAAACAGATGCTTGGTGACATAGTCATGGGCTCAAGCGCAGTGCCAAGAAATGTATAGTTATCTTCTTTGGGAAAAAAACATGTACCCATGAGTTACCACATAGGTGGCAGTACACTAAACACTGAAAGTGTGATAAAAGACTTAGGGACACAGGTGGACAGTGGTCTCAACTTCAATAACCACATCACCACAACAGTCAGGAAATCCTTCTATGTGTCACACCTCATCACTAAGGGCTTTCATCCAGAAAAAAGGAGGTCATTGTCCCACTGTACTCATCCCTCATTAGACCCATTATAGAATACAGTACCCTGTTTGGTATGTACCTCTCAAGACATCTGCAACAACTGGAAAGGCCTCAGAAATATCTCACTAAATGAATCACAGGCCTAAAGCAGATGCCCTATGCTGACCATCTAAAAAAACTCCAGCTATACTCTGTTACATATCGTCTACCCAGATCTGTTGGACATGCTACACTTAAAGAAATCCCAATCCCTCAGAGACACACGCTCCAGGGATCTAAACCTTGTCATTACAATGAACAAAACATGCGAGAGGGATAGGTTTCTGACCCAGAGACTCCTCAGACTCTGGAATAGACTGCCCATACATGTCAAGCAGAGTGCCTCTTTAGCCATCTTCAAAAGAAACCTTGACGATTGGATGGGAGATAGGAAATTCACCCTGGGGATCACGTCAGTTGCCCTGCTAGACAGGGGTCCAGGGAAGTAAATATTGTGGGAAGAAATAGCCAGGGAATTGTTATGGCTAGGCTTGTATAGGCCCTAGGGCCAATAGCCTAGTACCAACCTATGAACCTATGTAACTTGGACCATCTTCCCTTCATTATGCCCCCACCCATCCAAGAAGTGATGCGTCTGTGGTCACTGTTGCAATTGGTCAATCTGTTTGAAAATGACAGCCCTCGGTCACCGACAGAAATGTTATCCCCCAAGAGATGTGTTTTTTTGCAAACTTGAGTAATTCAAATGTTTTGGATGCAGAGGGTGAATGGACTGAGACCAATGTACTACTAAGGTCCACTGTAGTAGTCTCATGAAAAATCTTACTAATGTAATGATTACAACTGTGGATGCCATTACTCCCAAGAGAAGTAGGATTAACCTCACTGGTGGCACTGGGTGGTGTAGAAACTAATGAGCTGTTAGACTAAGTGATTGGACCTTGGGTTGCAGAAGACTATTTGAAGTTTGGTGTTTAGATGGCATCCTATGAATTCTATAGTCTGAGTTAGAGTCATTTGATATTTTAGTAGATTTCTGGAGATTCATAAACTCAGGAGTAACTGGAGTACTTGGTCTTGGTGAGTGAGTATAAGATGCTCGGTGTTGGCAGTGAGCAGTGAATCCTCAAGGTACAGGAAGACTTGGATTCCCAGTAGGCACAGGTGCACAGCTACTACTGCTATGATCTTGGTGAATATCCTAGGAGCTGTGATGAGATTGAATGCCAGTGCTGTGAATTGGAAATTAACTGGCTCCCAGCAAGAAGCAGAGAAACCACCCGGAGTGCTTCACTATTTTGACATGATAGTAGGCATCCTGGAGATCTATAGAGCACGTCCAATCATCCTTCCTCAGAAGAGACAAAATGGACTGAACTGTGATCATCCGGAACTTTGTCTGTTTTACGAACTGGATTAGGTGACAGAAATCCAAAAATGGCCATAGGTCCCCAGTTTTATTTGGTACTAAAAAGAACATGGAATAGACTCTGGATTCTAACTAGTCTTGGGAGACCAGTTAGAGTACTCTTTTTTTTTTTCTAGCAGCTTTGAATTTTCTATGGCTGCCAAGTCCCACTGATTAGGTAGAAGATTGGGAACTTCCTTATTTTACTGGGCAGGGGGGGGAAAGGAAATTGAATAGCCTCTGGATATTATTCTTAGCACCCATGAGTCTGATGTTACCTTTTGCCATGCTTGAGGGTGCAAGGAAAGATGTCCCCCAACTGCTTCCAGTGTGCAGCAGTCAGGCAACCGTCCATGACTGCTGAAAGGCTTTCTTGGCAAATGGACCACAAAAGCCTTGATTCTGCAGACTGCCTCTTCCTTTTGGGCATCGTCCATTAAAACTGCCTCCCGCTCTGCCATGGGGAGGTCTGTCACTTTGGGAATCATGGAAAGGACTCTGTGATTTTCAGAACCAAATCTTTTTCCTTGATCACTGGTTCCTAGACAGTGTTCTTTGTGGGGTGGAAAAATGCACTCCCACTGCAGAGAGAGTCTTGCCATCTTGTTGGCTGGTGATGAGAGTTGCTTTGACTAAGTCCAAACAAGATGGAACCATCGTAAGGGGCATTAGTGAAGGATGATTACATCCAGGCATGGCAGTGGAATGTGATGCTGGTGCCTGATGCCCGCTCCATACCATCAACTGCATTAGAGACCTGATGTATTGCCACATTCGAAGAAGATTGAAGGGTGGAAAGCTGACAGTCCACTATTTTCTGAACATCCACTGGTAGTACCCCTGAGAGAGGCTTGGTAATGTCTTTAGTCAAGTCTCTCTGGAACCTTGCTGAATGGGCAAGATAGTTCAGCGATCTGAAAGTGAAAGTTGCTGGTGCATAGCTACACTTCCCAAATCTGTCCATCTCCCTAGAGTCCCTGTTGGGAGGAAGAAAAGATGAGCTTTCTTCCAATAAGTCCTTCTTGGTGACTGCTGCCACCAACATAGCATCTTTTGGTAGACCTTTACTCCAGTGCTTCTGATCAGTCAGTGCTAAAATGATTCTGTTTGCCTTCTTAGGTATGGGCTCCACCACCAGGGTCCTTCCATGACTGTTAATACATGAGATCTATATGACAGTCAATGGGTGGTACCACCCAGGATGATGTTGGTCAAGCACCAAAAGCCTCCAAGAATACTGACTCATCCAGTGAAGGGTCTTGGGACAACCAATCCCCTCTCTGTTTCATTAATTCGAAAATGTCACCAAATGTGATATATTCATAGAGGGAGCACCAGGAGCCCTCTGCTTCTTCCAAGTCAGTATCTTCTGTGAAAGACTCTGGTGAAGAGTCCAGATACTTCCATTTGCATGTCAATTTTCTGGAAACACATTCTAGGGGGCATTAGAAGGGACAGAATCAGATAGGGAGCTGACAAGGCAAACTTCCTCAGAAGCTATTGGAATCGACTGTCCCTGTTGGATAGAATATGGGGGAATACACTGACTACAGATGAGGTTTGAGTGGAATTGAACTGGTTGAAGCCACCTTGTCTTTAGTATTTGTCAAAAGCCTTGAAGGTCGAGGCTGCCACAAGGTTGGAAGACTCCCTCCATTCCAAAGAAGTGAGGGTCATCTCCACACCAATAAGTCCTACCCCCAAAGTGAACCTCAGGTCCAAGCTATCCAGGGCTGAAGTGCTGCGGGGAAAAGATGGCTCCAAAAACTTTCGTGTTGACCTCCCCCCATATCACTTGGCCCCAACACTTCAAATCAGAGTCTTATATCAGTCTACAGGCATGACAATCAAGATGGAGAGGGAGATGCAGTCACTGTCAAAGACGTAAGCACCTCTGATACCAACAAAGATGCTCTGGTTCCAGTTGGTTCCAACCAACCTGAACCTGAAGGGTGAGTTGGTAAGGATTCCTGCAAGGGAGGGGTAAGTTGGCCCACACTCGGTACCTTCCCAGGAGATGGTACTGGGATAACCCCAAGCTTTATCTGTGTCCTCAAATACTTTCTTATCATCCTATTAGCACTGAACTCACTGAGACTTCTAGATGATCAACTGGATGATGCTACCAAAGATGGTCATGAATAACGTCTTTCCTGTAAAACTGGTGACTGCATCTGGAACTCATGAGTCATGGTGAATAGCTGGTGTGGGGAGGAGATTGGTCACAAGTTGGTGTAAGATCTGACCTTTTAGGAACCTTGGGATCAGGGCTGGTCGAGGTTTTCAGTTACTGAGACCTTTTCTTCAAAGTCTTGGGAGGAGACTTACTCCTTTTTTTCCTTTTTATCCCAACTGTCATCTATTTTCTTCCTTCTCTGAAGCCTTACACTTAGGCTTGTCTCATTTCAAGGGAGAAGATAGTGAAGGAGTAGCCCCTGTCTGTGCCAGTAGGAGAACCTTTAAAACAAGCTTGTCCCTTCTAGTTTGGAGGGACCTGGCACTGAAAGATGCACAAGACTGGAATTCAACATCAAGGTGCACAGCACCAAGGTAATAAACACACTTGAAATGTAGGTCTTGCGGTGGATGTTTGTGCCCACATTCTGAGCACTTTTTAAACCCTGTTGATTCCAACATCCTGAAAAGAGCTATAAAAAAGGTCAGATGAATTTTTTATATAAGTTATAAGAAGAGAACAGAAAGAGACAGAAGGCCAAAGGCCTTAAAGGCTAACTTTACCAAGATATGATAGAGAATACAAAATTTTTATTTTATTTTTATTTTACATTTGTTTACCAGGAATGTCCGACTGGACACAGGTCTTTTTTCAGGTCTTATTTATGCCACTAGTTACCACTTTTAGGTGTATGTATGTTAGTTTTTAAGTATCTTTTTTTAGTATCTTTCAAACATGGTCTTGAATATGTTTTTAAACACTGGTTCCTATTAGCTGTATACAGAAACTGTATGAAGTTGAGTCTGTTAGGTTATGATTTTTCGAGCCACTGTAGTCGCACTTTATGACATAAATTATCTTGAAACGCAGCCTAGGATAAATCTGAGCTGCTGCTGTTTTAATGTTCCTAACTTCAGTTTACACACATCCATACACAATTTGATTTGGATTTTTTCGTTGGATGTATTTGATGGTGGGGGTTTACAGATATGTATATGTATATGTGTATACCTGGAACAAGTAACGTACAATATGCAATATGTGGATCTTGTAATGAAAATTGCATTTATTTGTATATATTTACACAGGGTATTGCAGCGCTATATCTTTAAGGCTTACTAGCAGCTTATAGGGTGACTGTTGATTGATGTGAGTATAAAAAAGCCTTTGTTAATTAAAAGATTCATTCTGATGAAGTCTCCGTTGCAAGGAGACGAAAGCGCTTAATTTAACTGTTCTATGGTATGGTTTTTTGGTTCGTGTTTTTTCTTCGTATGTGCTGAGTTGGTGGAATAAAGTCTTTGAAGCTTTCGAGTTGCCTGCCTGTTTCTACACTACAAGGATAACCTTTATTGTGCCGGAGAATATATTTTTTATTTTTTGTTGGTGCTTCGTTTTTGGTTACAACTTTTTAAACCCTGTTGATTCCAACATCCTGAAAAGAGCTATAAAAAAGGTCAGATGAATTTTTTATATAAGTTATAAGAAGAGAACAGAAAGAGACAGAAGGCCAAAGGCCTTAAAGGCTAACTTTACGAAGATATGATAGAGAATACAAAATTTTTATTTTATTTTTATTTTACATTTGTTTACCAGGAATGTCCGACTGGACACAGGTCTTTTTTCAGGGGAGGCCCAGGGAGAAAACCTCCACATAATACATAATAACATAATATTTACATAACGTCATACGTCCATATGACAATATACAGCATTATGGTCCAGTTTTTGCTTAAAAATAAAAGTCAGTTTAAGATGCAATATTACATACTATAGCACATAGAAGAGGTAGAAAAGCAATAGTACGTGGAAAATGAACAATTAAAGTACATGCTTTCTTGTAGGTTGTGCAATTAGTATAAAATAGAACCGGAGAACAATTGGAATAGTACAAAATTATATAAAATAAGTAGTATAAGATAGTTAATTAGTTTGTGGATGTTCTGCATCCTCTGACTCTAAGGACATTAAGTTTTCCTATCTGGTTCTATGTAGTTGGAATCAAAAAGTTAGTCAGGATTTGTTTTTGGTTAAGGGAGTAGTGTCTATGGGATGAGTATAGGTTGTTGATTTAATGTTTATCCTGGGGAGATGCAGGAGCATAGCCAGATATTCATTAGGTGATCCTTGAAGGATTTTTTTAAATTGAATAGTGGAGGTAACAGAGGTAAGGTAGCAGGGCAGGTTATTCCAAGCTTTTGAGATGGAATGGCCAAAGAGAGCTTTCCCAGCTTCATTATTATGCTTGATGACTTGTAGGTGATTTTGGATTATTGATCTTAGAGTTCTTTTTTAGAATATGGTATAACTAGTTTTGGAGTGCTTTTAGTTGGATGGTAAAATAGTTTATGCACCAGTATTAACTGGTTTACTTTTAGTAGTTGAGGCAGTTCTATCCAGTTTAGCTGTTTTAGTGCTACACAGTGGTGGGTCCTATAAGAGATTTCCGTAGCAAATCTAGCAATTTTATTGTAACAAGATTCTAGCTTGTTTAGATTGGTCTTGCGAAGGTTGGTCAGTATTGGGGCAGCATAGAGGAGGGTAGACAGTAAACGTGTCCTAGCAATGGTAGTTTTAGTTTGGTTGGTGAGATATGATTTGTTCCGATAGAGGAATCCGAGTTTTTTAGGTACTTTTTTAATAGTCTCAGCTATATGAATATCAAATCTGAGGTTATTGTCTAATTCTACCCCTAAGAGTTTGGTATGGGAGGTGGGGGTGATCTTGGTATTATTCAAGGAGGTTATGGTGAAGTGATCAGATGGAGGGGATTTGCCTGGTCCATACATAAGAAGTTTTGTTTTATTTGGATTTAAGATAAACTGGGAGTTGGTGAACCAAGTTTCTGCAAGGGAGGAGCATTCTTGGGTTAGAGTATGGAGGTCATGAAGTGTACAGGCTGTACATATAAGAGTGGTGTTGTCTGCTTATTGAACGACTGAGGCACTGTGTATGACAGTGGAGAGTTGGTTAATAAATAGAGAGAAGAATAGTGGGCCGAGTATAGAGCCCTGAAGTACTCCTAAGGATACCACTAATGGGAGATAGTTGATTCTGCCATAATACTGCTTGTTGTCACCCTCTTAACTTACTCCTTTATTTGTTGACTAACAATCTACAATTAACCACTAAATAAAGAAGTTTGTGAGTGAAAACCTCTCATGGTATGAGAAGAGTTGCAGTAACAAAATAATAATAATATTACAGCCTACTGCTGAAGACAGCTCGTATGTACATCTGTACTTTTCAAGCAGCAAGTGAGATCCAAGCATCTGAAGTAGTATATAGGGAATTATGGTTAAGAGAGAAGTCAGAGCTCTGAATCCAATAAGCTTTGAGATTGGTGCCAAAGTCGGATCACATTGGATCCAACAACCCACATGTTTGAAGCAAACAAAAATAGATAACACTGGATCTTAGGTTAAGTGCCTCTGCCATTAAAGGACAGGAAGGGGGTACAGTTAATGGAGTGATACACTGTAGCATTCTTAATATCAAAGAAGGGGATAAAAGGCTGAAGAAGCAAATAAAGGAGTAAGGTAAGAAGAAGAGAATGATATAAAAGAGAGATCCAAATCTGCCAAGAGCAGACTGGGAGTTTCCAAGTTCCAGGGAAGGTGGGAGAGAGACAGAGAGAGAGAGAATAAGAGAGACAGAGAGTAAGAGCAAGAGTTGATTGAGGTTTTAGACCATGATGAGTTCAGCCATATGGTACATGATTATCCCAGAAAAAAAAAAGAATTCAGGATGTGATTCATACCAGTTTAGAGGGATCATGGATGGCTAGGTAAATGTATGGCTTGAAAAAGGGGAGAAGGGATAAAATACAAAGGCAATGAATTTGGTGTAGGATATTAGGAGAGTGGACTGTGTTATAATGGGGAAGAACATCAAGGATAAGTTGGTACTTGCATTACATTCATGGAGTCAACAAGGTACAGAAAGGGAGAAGGGAGGAGTACTCAATATGTACATGGGTGCACAAAGGAGGCAAAAAGAGCAGAGGCCTAATATGGCTACATAGAAATGTGAGGCTGGCAATTACAGCAAAAGAGGGACCTGTAAGAGGTAGAAAGTACAATCGGTGACACAGGAAAAAGTAAGCTAGTAAAAGGGCAGAAAAGATGGTGAGGGTATCAAAGGGGAATACTAAAAAGCAGCTAGCAGACAGGATTACGATAAGCAACAATTTGTAAAACATTTACAAGAATACAGAAAGGTAAGGACAAATTTGGCCAGGCCAAACAAGAATGGGAGGGAAATTACATAAGACAGGAGCAGGTACTGAACATATACCTTGCTTCAATCTTCACAAAGGCAAACAAGGAAAGGGTGCCATAATGGGAGAGAGGTATGACAAAAATGGAAAAACAGTGGTCACGTATCAGTTTAGAGCAGAAGGAGATGGGAAAGTAACTGGCTACTCTTAGGAAGAAAAAGTACAAGGATCAGATTTACTCCCTCCCAAAGATTAGAAATCTAAGTAGTGTGCTGGATGTTCAACAGATCACTGGTCAGTCCAAAAGTGTCTGAAGTGTAATAAACAGCAAGTGTTGTATACCTCTCACTGGAGGGGCATAGTGAGCTTTAAAAATCTGGGGAACTATGTCTGTCAGTTTAACTGCAATGACAGTGATAAAAACTGAAAGAACAGTGAAAAAACTGCTGATGGCTTTCCTACAGAGCAACAACCTCTGGGACCGCATCACAGTTTCGTGACCAGAAGGAAATGTTAGTCAAATTGATACAGTTTTACAACTGGGTTACAGATAAACTTGAAAAAGAAGCACCAGTGGACATGGCCAGCAAGTCCTCTGACTCGGTTCCATTCAGGCAACTGATATGAAACTTGATAGGCTGGAGGTTCGGAACAGGACAAGAAACTGTATGATTGCAAGGCTGATTGGTAGAATACAAGGGAGGTAAGGTGTCAGGAATTAAGAAAGTGACTATATGAGTACCACAAGGATTTCTCTTTGATCAAGTGCTCCTCCTCAGTGTGTTTGTCTCAGACAAACCTGTGGAAATATATAGCAGAATTAACTTCTTTGTTAGTAAGAAAAAGACAGCTGGGGCACTGGTGGGTGAAGAAAGAGACCAGGGAAGAATCTGGAAAAGTAGACCGAGTGAAGATAAAAACTATAATTTGGTTAATTTGTAAATGAATACAAGGTACCGTACTTTAGCCACAGCTACGCAGTTGTGAGGCTTACTAGTGCAAGCCTCTACTAATGATTTGAAGCATATGACAAAAGGGAAGAAAAATAATGAGGAATATTAAACATACATGGACTGAACCACCAGGAGTAGACTGACAGTCAAGCAGCAACAGCACACAGAATGCTGGGGGGCACCCTCATGGGGACAGACCCCCCCCCCGAAACAAAAAGGCAATACTTCCATGTGGCGCTAGTCAGACCACACTTTGGGTATATAAGAAAGATTGTATCACGCTGCTGGAAGGCATCCAGATGAAAGCTACTAGAAAGACCTTTGGAAAGGAGGGAAAGGAATATAATCAGAGGTTTTAGAAGCAACAGCTTTTCTCACTTAGGACCAGGAGATACAGAAGGGGAGGAAAATTATACTGTGTACCCACGCATGTAAGGAAGATATAAAGGGGTCCTCCAGAACAGAATAGAGGGGAATGACCATTAATTTGTAGGGATTATCTACTCATACAGGCAGAGTTGTAGAGCCATGGAAGATAATAGTGTATAGAGAAAGAGGGTATGAAACACAGAGGATAGGTAAGGGAAGGTACCAGTGAAGGACATGTAGAATGTTAAATGCACTTAAAGGATAAACTCTGGGCTTCTTCTGCTGTAAAGCACATTTAAAGTAACTGGCAAACAACAAAAGTGCAATCCTTGCATCTTGAAAATGCATGCTCAACAGACCTTGGCTGTGCTTTCATACCTTTCCTCGAAAATGGCAAGCATCGCAAGCAGGAAAGGGGAACAAAATACACCCTTGCTGAAGTTATACACCCTACCTTGAGCATATCTGACAACACCAACAGGCAGATAACAACTCTTCATCCTCAAATACAGGGAAAGAATAGGATGCAGAAGTAGCTCTGGGACCATGTACTGTGGTAGCACCTCCAACAAGACATTGTGAAGTGTATACAATTCTGTACCTTCTTAAAGTCCACAAAATACATGTAGCAGTACTAGCTATCTTGCATGACCCCTTCAATATTTGTGCAAGGACAGCTTATCCAGTGTTCCACAGCCACAGCAGAATCTTAAACTGCTGCTTCGGAATTATGACTTAAATTTTGTGTAATGTTTCCCTTCCAGAACCTGACATTGGTTTCCTCAAGATGGCTGAGGAATATGAGGCCTATCTAGAATGCATCCTTCTGTCCTCCTTTTTGGCAGTGGGGGCCAGTACCCAACTACCAATCTGGATGTACTGCTCTTGCCTTTCACATGACATCAAAAATGCATGTTACTTCTGATACCCCAACAATGTCCACTACCTTCAGCAGTTTTAGATAATTCTTTGCCACTCCTGCAGCCTTCACTCAACAAAACTGTGTATTCACTGCAATGATCTTGTTTATAGAAATTGAACCAGTTTCACTTTCTTCTTCTGATACTGCCTTTTCTGAGGAAAGCATGATCACCACAGTCTAGAGTTAATAAAACCATTCCTTCCACCTCTCAACAATGTCATTGATGAATCCATCAGTAAATACTTTTAGTGGGAGACGGTGACTGTACTTACAAGCAATTAACTAGGAAAGATCTAAACAATGTGTTCTGAATCATTTGTATTATAAACTTTATAATTAATATTTAAAGGGGAACTGGCAAACACTTCACTGAAAATAAATGAAGTTTGAAACTGTGGAAAGAGAACACTTTTGCAAGAAGTTTTATCCCCAGCAGCTTTAGTACTTAAATGCCTTAACTAACAGTGTATCATTTTGTTTATTCATTTAAGTGTAGCTACTGCATTTTTCCCCCTTAAGGTTAATAGTTTCTTTTTAACTGATAGTATGCAAGCAGTTTTTCACATCTGTGAAGGAAATATAGATAGGTGGTATATGTGAAAGAGGGAACAAAGGCTCTAGCATGTTATTTCAACATGATTAAACCTAACTTTAGAATGCCTGTAGGTACAGCTGTCTAACTGGGTCAACTGCCCCTATACGTAGTATAACTTCCCTTTTCGGAAATGGATATAGTTTTGTGTGCTTGCTGTGAGTTAAAATGATTTGGGGGTTAAAGTGCATAAAATATTTAGTTGTTTTCTGATTGTTTTTATTGAAGCAAAAAGCTTGGAAAAATGTGGCATGGGTTCAAACACAGAAGAGAAGCAGCAAATGCATATAAAATCATCTTGCCAAGCATGTGTGTGCATGCAAGTTTCAAGTACAAAAAGTTCACAAGAACTGTCACGCAGAATATATGAAAGTAAAAGCTTCTCTCAGAATGGCTGCCTTATTAAAATTAACATGAAATGGAAATGGCATGGCAGGAAGAGACAAAAAGCAAAAAGTATTGAATTATATTAAGACATGCAGGGTGCAAATGGATATGTTACAGAAGACACATTTGAATAGAGCTGAGCATACAGATTTGGCAAAGAAAGGATTTCAGACTGGACATTCAGAAGAGTGTCATGGACAAAAATGGTGAATAACAATAATGACTGCAAGAGGGATTCCAATAACAATAAGGGGGCAATAATGGTAGTTTTGTGGTAATAAGGGGTTATTGTCAGGGAAGGAGGATTACATTGGCATGTATTTATATTCCACCTAAAATTATTATGGAGCTTAAAAGAATTTTGATCAAAATAATTGACTTTCGGCAAGAATATTATTTATGAGTAGAGACTGGAACCTAATTTGCAATGAAAAGTATAGTCATATCAAGTTATGCAGAGGGAAGTAGGGTAGGAAGAAGTTAAGTTAGAAGACTCAGTTGTACTTTCTAGAGTTTTATAATGTGCTTTTAATTCTGATCAGAAAAATGGAGTGGGAAGAGCAATCTTTACGGAAAGAAGGGAGAGAAATTTCCAGAGTCTGGAACCAAAGAGTGAGAAAGCATGGTCTGTGTACTGAAGCCTAGTCTGGGGAGAGGACAGGACCTTAGTAGTTAAGATTTCTAAGTGTCGTTCGTCTCTCTCGCTCTCTCTCTCTCTCTCTCTCTCTTTCACATAGATGACAAGCAGGCAGGGTATTTTGTTTAGATGCTTTAATACATAGAAACACATCAGGATGGACAGCAGCATCATAAAATACAAACTAACTAGTTAACAGACCGACCTTACATACATACATGCTTACATCTCAATGGCTTACTACAAAATGGCAGTCTAGCTTGCATATGCCCAGTATTTATACACTTGTGTAAGTCCTTGGATAGCTTTGTAAAGGTACATACACACACACTGATCTACATCCTTCCTCTTAAAAAGACTGCCCTTTGTAAAACACAGTATCAGAGTTAGATATACATTACTATATACATCAGAAAAAAACAACGCTCATGTTCAAGTTGCTTTTTATCTGCTACACGGTTTATAGATGTGAAAATATCTTGTAACATAATAGTTGGGACTAAATTTAGTAACAGGGACAGTCTACAGTGCACAGCTCATATCATGAACATCTGGATTCAACACAGGAACAGGAATTTCCTCTGGAACTTTCTCTGAAATTGGAAGACAGGACAATTCACTCTGAGATAAAGAATCTTTCTCATAGGCTGTGTTGTGATATAGGCTTAGACAGCGGTCTCAAATGCTTCCGATTTCATCTACAGACTGCTCCGTGTGATTCCACAATATATGATCTCAGCTCTGGACAAATATTCTTCACAACAGCAATCTGATCTTAATCTTTGGACGTTTGCATCCTTACCACTTCTCCTCCTCGTAATGGATTGAGTGGTTTGCTGGTTTTATCGTAGTAGGATCTCTGGGTTAAGTTCTTCTTCAACAGATTGGCTTTCACTGACCTGTTATTCTTGACACATGGAACCAGCAATTGACTACTGATTGGTAATGTGGTTCTGGTTTGTCTCGACAGAAGTCTCTGAAGTGGTAAACCAAGATGTTTATCAAGAGGAACATTTCTGAGATTCAAGAGATTTAGAAAAACATCACTATTATCTCATTTTGACTTCTCTAGTAACTGTTTTGCACTTTGAACTGCACATTCTACCAAATCATTTCATTGCAGGTACTCAGGGCTACTTGTGACATGAGTAAAGTCCCATTCTTCAGCAAATCCTTTGAACTGTTGGCTTGTAAACTGCGTGCCATTGTCAGAAATAACTTTGTGTGGACTACCATGTACTGCAAAATGACATTTAATTTTAGTAATGACAGTACTGGATGCTAGGTTAAGAAGACAGTCGATCTCAAACCAATTGGATAAGAGCCTACTAACACCAAATAATGTTGACCATTCCACTCAAAAATGTCTGTGGCTACTGTTGGCCAAGGTAGTTTCAGAATCTGGTTTAGCTGAAGTGGTTCCTTCTGTTGATGTGGCTTTGTACTATTACAAGCTGAACAAAATGAAAGTGCTCTCTCAGTGTCTTGTGACACAGAAGGCCAAATTACTAGTTCTCTCACCCTTCTATTGGTAGAGTTGATACCTGGGTGACAACAATGCAAGATAGTAGTACTCTGGTTGCAAGGACTTTGGAACAATTACTTTCAGACCGTTCACAATGACAGAATTGTCAGACAAAATCTCATCTATGTATGGAAAATAAGGCTGCACCTCTTGAGATAAACTTGATTGCTTTGATGGCCATCTTTGATTGATAAAGTGATTGAGCCTTTGTAAAACTGGATCTGTGGCTGTGTGAACTCTCAGCTCATCAAGATGTGTGGAAGAAAAATTTCTCACTTCCATGACTTCAAAATCAAGGTTCTCATTCTCATGCTGTTCTGTGGTGTTTCTGGGTGATCTGGATAATGTATCAGCAAAATAAAGAAGTTTTTCTTTCCTGTAGACAAGACTGAAATTATACTTTTGCAATCACAGCATCATACATTGCAGTCTGGCTGGAGCTGAATGCATAGATTTTCTCAAGATAGTGACTAAAGGTTGGTGATCTGTTTCGATCTGGATAGGTCTACCATAAACATAATCATGAAACTTAGAACATGCAAACACAATTGCCAAAAACTCTTTCTTGATCTGGGCATACTGCATCTCAGTTTGGGTAAGAGTTTTTGATGCGTAGGCAACAGGTTGATCCTCTTGTAGAATGAGTGCACCAAGACCAAATTTTGAAGCATCACAGAAAAGTGTAACTGGCTTGTGAACATCATAGTATCTGAGAATTGGTGGACTAGAAATTCTCTGCTTCAAATGCTCTTTGGCGTTGCTCTAACCAAGACCAGAATGCATCTTTACATGTCAGCTCTCTGAGTGGTGCTGACAGTTGGCTCAAGTCTGGAATGAACTTGCCTAGGTAGTTGACCATACCAAGAAAACATTGCAGGGCTTGAACATTGTCTGGAGTTGGGTTTCACTTCATAATCTCGAATTACTGAAATCCCGAATTTCAGTAACCCGAGACTATAAAGTCAAACCATTCACAATACCAAAACCCACAATCCCGAATCACACAATCACGAACATATATACACCACACACCACATAACACACACACCATTCCACCCACAGCACACAAACCACACAACTCTACACTGCACCACCCCTACTTATATATGCCAACTCTGAGATTGCATATAACATAAAAAAAAAAACTCATACCACGGCATCCTCCACTCGCTCGCACACAAATACACATCACACACACACAAACACCAACAAATCCAACACTCACACTTATACCTCCCTACCCTTACCCACACATATAACACACAAAAACACACACAAACACTCACTCACCTGCAATTTCAGGCACCATAACACTACACGCAATGTACCAGAAATGCATAAGCGCAGATTCAAGATAATCAAATTCACTCTTATGCACCTTCGGCATTCTGGTTTTTGGCTTCATGGTCTCGGGTCACTGAAATTCAGGATTTCAGAAATTTGAGATTATGAATTGTAACCCTGAAGTTGGCATCTCAAGAATGGCTGTTTGCTTTGAAGGGTCTAGTCATAAGCCTTACACAAATAAATGACCAACATAAGTAACATCTTGTAGCTTTAATTTGCATTTGTGTGGATTGAACTTAGGATTCACTTGACGTTGCCTTTCTATAGAATTTTTCTAAGGTTTCTGTCGTACACTGCTTCATCATAACCTCCTACTTGTATATCATCTACTATAACAGCACAAGGATACCCAGAAAGAATTTGCTCCATTGCACATTGAAAGACTTCACTTGCAGAATTCATCCCAAATGGCATTCTCAAAAATCTGTATTTCCCAAACAGAGTACTGAACATAGTGAGCAATGATGATTTTTTTGTCAAGCTGAATTTGCTAAAATGAATTCTTTGCATCTAAGACAGAAAAAATAGTGGCATTTGGGATCAAGGCTGTGACTCTATCTTGCATGGCTATTGGAAATTTATGAGCTGGCCTGATAACTGGACTGACCTCTGGGTCTAACGTCATGGAATACACAACTAGAAATTTACCCATTTTGTCTTCAAAAAGATCAGTATAGGTAGAAAAAATGTACTGGGCAAAATTAGAGTAGTGGTCTTTTAAGCTAACATGATAAGACTTCCTTATTAAATGAAAGCAGTCCCATTTTCAAACTGTTTCTGAGCCCTAATAATGACTGGGCATTCCTCTTGACCACATAACATAACAAGTCATAGCTTCTTCCAGTAGAGTAACATGAAAGGTCGACTGAGCCGTTGGTTTGAATTTCTTCACCTCCATAAGCAACACACTTCACATACCTTGCCAAATCAAGCCTTTCACCATGACACACTCTCACAAATGTTTCTGCTGACATAACATTGCAGTTAGAATCTGTGTCAGTTTTGGGTTTGCCATTTATCCAAACAGTAGAAAATACTTCTTTCTTTGCTCTTAAATCTACTGCATTAACTGATCCATGAAGCACTGACACACCATCACCATTAAGAGGAGGGTTGCAGTTCTCTAACTAATCGACTCATTTCTTAACATGTTCCCTTTTAATAAAAGAATGTTCTTATAATGGAGTTAAGTTTCTTTGCCCTTCCCCTCTCTTCTGGGTCTGGTGGATTAGTGTTTAGGCACTAGCATAAGACAAGAAGAGTGGTGTATCATTTACCCATTCAATCTAAAGGGATCCCTACTTTTAACTATACTAAATTCTCAATGTGCCTCCTCAATATACCTCTACATATACCAGAATAGAATGTGGGAGATTGATTCATGGAATGTTAAGCAGATTCAGTTATTCAAGAAAAGAAAACTTCTTTCATTTTGCCTTTAAATCAAAAGCTAAAATAATATTAATACAGGAATCAGACATGACAAAGAAATAATGGGAAAAAATGGCTTAAGATGAAAATTGCTTCTGGCAAAGAAACAATTAGTCCTGAGGTAGTTATAATAATTAAGAAATCCTTTCAGGATAAAATAACACAATATACTGACACAGAGGGAAGGTGGTGTTATGTAACTTGCAAAAGCCCACATGTAAATAAACCAGTTTTGATACTAAATATATATGCCGCCTGTAGTAAACAACAGGATTTCTTCATGTCCTTATACAAAATTTTATCAGCTTTCCAGAATCATTATTTAAAAATAGGAGGAGACTGAAGAACCCTTAATGGATAGAACAAACTCAAGCAAACCATATAATATTCAAACGACTGTTGCATAATCATCCCACCACAGCAACTGCTGTCCATTCTCCAAAACTAAGAAATTGCACCTTTTCACTCCCTGTGCTTCAGTCCAGCAAGGAAAAGAAAGTATGTTATTTTAACCTACAGGCAATACAACTACTATTTCTTGTATTTATACCTCAGGTTTATTGTACACTCCCCAGCTAAGGCTACCAGCAGCAAAGACCCTTTTTCTACTCTCAATTTTCCCCACCTATTACACTTATCCTCCTGTACGTCTTTACTCTTTTTTCCCTCCTTGAATCCCCTGACCTGCTACCTCCCTAACAAAACCTTTAGCTTGATGTACTGCATCTTGCCACCAGGTGGCATTTTTCTCCTAGAAGCTATCCCTCTAACTACCTTTCCACTCCTCATGCTCACAGACTGACTCAACCTCTTGTACTGCAGCTCCACATTTCCCTTATACCTCTACTGAACTTTGTCACCTATCTACCCTGCTTATTTCACTATTTTCTAAGCCCTCTCCTTCCACCTACTCACATCCAAACTACCCTTACCTTTCATATCTCCACTGATTGTTTTCCTTGGGTCCACTCCCTCAGTGGGTTAACCCGCTCCGTTCGCCCTGCGGGCTCACTTCGCTTCCCTACCCTACCCCCAAATCCCACCCACCCCGTGTCTCCAACCTTATACTTGCCTTGCCACACCCCTAGTATCTTACCACCTATCACAATACTGACTCATTTCACACTTCCAAACATATCTAGCACCATCCACACCTCCCCCCTCAACACTCCCTCCAAACACCACACCCATTTTACTACTTCCAGCACTATGAAACCTAATACTTCAATTTACCTTAACATACTGTGTTCATTCACATTCCTAAATTTCCTGGTTATATCTTACACTCTTACCTACTATGAAAACCTAAGTCTGTCAGACTCCCTTACATTATCAAAGCAAACTAACCCTACTCTCCTCCCAACCACAATACCATATCCTACCCTGCCATCATCATCCCCATACATTCCTCCACAGTTTCACTGAATAAACCACAACAAATACTACAAAACCAGAAAGCTCTACCTCACCTACTCAAAATACGCTCAAATACTTCCCTCCCCTCTCCTGCTCCTACTAGTTCATGGGGACATACATCCCAACCCTGGCCTTAACAACTCCTTTCCACTTAGCCCCACTGACCAAAATACTAAATCCATGAAATCCCCCTTTTCTCCCAACTCACTTACAGTTGCTCACCTAAATATTCGTAGTATAACAAATAAAATCACCCAGCTCCATGCCCTAATTGACCTCTACTCATTTGACATCCTCTGAATAACAGAAACCTGGCTTAAACCAGCAATCAAAGACAATGAAATTACCCCACCTGGTTACAGTATCTTAAGACTCGATCGACCAAACAAAAAAGGTGCGGGAGTTGCCATACTTTATAAATCTGAATTACAAATTAGCCTGATAGACTCCCAACCTTCCTCCCCTACAAATGCTGAACTCCTTTGCTCCAAACTTCAGATTAATAAGAAAAAAGCAATGTACATTATGTGTTGCTACATCCCTCCCGGGAAAAATATAAACACACTTGAAAATATCCTTAGCTGGCTCTCTTCTACCATCCCACAGGAAACTATCTTCTTAGGTGATCTCAATATTGATTGGAACTCCTGCTGTTCCACTAAACCCACCTTTCTCATAAACCTCTACACGTTCCAACAAATCATAAATTTCCCTACAAGAATACATAAACCTAACAAGAAGCAGAGTATTCTTAAAACAGGTATACTCCTGGACAATATTAGTGACCACCTCCTTACATACATTTCCAAACAAAAACACAGTAGTCCTATGCAGTCAGTATATCGAACTATACGCAGTAAGAAAAATTTTAGCCTTCCCAACTTCCTCCTAGAACTTAAAGCTTGCAACTGGGCACCTCTCAAAGACCTTCCTCTCGAAGAGGCAGTCACTTATTTCAATAATAAATTCCTCCAAATTCTGGACAGCCATGCCTCATCTTGCCAAATTAAAATAAGGTCCAAAGCAGCTCCATGGCTTTCCAAAGAAACCAAGCAAAAAATGATATTAAGAAGCAAACTTTGGGCAAAATGGAGAATCACAAAAAACCCCACTGACCACCAACATTTCAAACACCTTAGAAATACCACAAAGAAACTTATACTCCTTGACAAAAAAAACTTCTACTTTAAATTTCAACAAAACCCCCAACAGAACCCTCAAAAATTTTGGTCTGGAATCAAGAAACTCCTATACCCTGGAAACTCCAAAACACCCACCCCTGCCAACCTATCTCAGACCCCTCCTAATAAAATTGCTGACATCATCAATAACTTCTTCTCAGAAATAGTCACCTCTCTTCCCAACACCTTAACTCCACCCACAACCCTTGAACTCAACCCTCCTAATAATAAAATACCCTCTTTAAAGTTGAACATAGTATCCACAGCCTTCATTCACAACCAACTCCGAAAACTTAAACCTTGTACCCCCTCAGCAGACAAACTGCCAGCAGAGTATCTGCAGCTAGCTGCAGAGGTACTTGCATTCCCAGTCTCCATCTTAATAAACAGAACCATAACCGAATCCACTATTCCATCTCTCTGGAAAATCTCCCATATCATCCCTTTACATAAAGGGGGAAATATAACTGAACTTTCAAACTACCGTCCTATAGCCCTACTCTCTCCTCTAGCTAAAATCATGGAACGATGTGTCCACCAACAATTTCTAGAGCACCTTCTCCATAATAACCTACTTGCTGACTCACAGCACGGCTTTAGACCATTCCATAGTACCACCACTGCCCTTCTCACCTTTACAGACGCCATCAACAAAAATCGCAACAATAATCTATACTCATCTGCATTATTTCTTGACCTCTCGAAAGCATTCGATATGGTAAATCACCATCTCCTGATTGATATGCTTAAATCCCTTTCTCTTGACACAATGGCTATTCAGTGGTTCAACTCCTACCTGTCAAATAGACAACAAGCAGTACTCTGGGATAGTCATTTATCCTCCCAGCTCCCAGTCTCCATTGGAGTCCCACAAGGCTCTATTCTAGGTCCCCTCCTCTTCTCCATCTTTATTAATAATCTGAATACCTCCCTCCCATCCTCCACTTGCATTCAGTATGCAGATGACTCTACACTCATCTGCACTGCAATGTCTCTTGCTGAACTACATTCATGTACCCAAAATGTTTTTACTGCAGCAGAAAATTGGTTCAAACACATCTGTCTCCTCCTTAATCCTAAAAAGACTAAGTTACTATTGATTACTCCAACTTATAAGTCCATCCCAATTTCCTTTACTATTGTCTCTAACAATGGCACACTTATATCACCCGACAGCACTACAAAACTGCTTGGTGTCACAATAGATAATCAACTAAACTTTGATGCTCACATCAATCTAACTATAAAAACAGTTAACAAAAAAATAGGTGCACTCTATAGACTTAATTTCTCACACCAGAGACTAGGATATCTTTAGCTCAAACACATCTCATCTCAACACTACTGTATGCCTCTCCAACCTTTATTAACCTATCAAAAACAAACCTATCAAAACTAGCCTCATCCTACCACAACATTATCAGGTTTGCTACAGGTGCCACATATCGGACTCATCATTGCTTAATTCTCAGACAGCTAGGTTGGCTTGAACTACAAAATCTCATTCTACTTCAACAACTGACTATTACCCACAGGATACTCCATTTCCCTTCTAATGCACCTATTCTTAATACTCTTATTTCCCCCTATAAGAATCTCACTACCCTACGATCAGCTAATAAACTTCTAGTAGCCACATCTAAATCTCAGAACAAAGCAGGTGACTCCCTTTTCTCAAATGCTGTGGGTACACACTGGAATAAGCTCACTAGTGAACTTACTACCTTGACCTCAACACCCCTTTTCAAGAAACATTTAAAGACCCACCTCAAATCACACTGGCTCTGCCCTTGCTCTTCTCCTGACTGACTCTTGTTTCCTACTTCCACATCTTTTCACCTCTTTTCCAATCACCTCTATCTGCACTGTACAAACCCATCATCTAGATAAGTATTACTTCTCCTTCTCTCACACTGCCTTGTCTCCATCTAGCTTATACCACTGCTCCCATCACAACAATTTTTTCCTCTTGACTCTCTTCAGCTTGTGACTTCCTCTTTCTTATGATTTTATCTCCTTTTACCACTACTTACTTTGCTTATGTTTTACCTCCTATCACCTCTACTTACTTTTCACTACCTAATGCCTTGCACAGGTAGTTTTTTTAATTATTTGTCTTCATGATAGGTCAAGTCCTAGCCAAGATGCTAAAAAAAATAAATAAAAAAAATTCAATTCTGTATTTAAATACTGCTGTTGTTGCTGTGTGTTTTTGTTACACTAATTGCTGTTCTGTTGTTCTGTATTCTAATTAGTTACTAACTCCTGCTTAGTAGTTTAGTTATCCTCTTGTATATATTTTTTCTTAAGTGTGTTACCGTAGACTGTTACAGTGGAGCTTTTCTCCTCGGGCCTCTACTGAAAATGGACATGTATCCAGTTAGACTAGCCCGGTCAACAAATGTAAAATAAATAAATAAAATAAATAAATAATAATCAGAAATTAAAAATGACTTTGGACTATTTGACCCTTATAATTGCCAAAATCATGTTTTAACAAAATAAAGGTTTATATGTTATTCTCAATGTCATAAAATGTAGTCTAGAAATGATTTTTTTTTAAATTATAGATTTGTTTCTGAATCTGAACATTAAATGTTACACTGATGTTAGATTCTTTTATGACCACTCCAAAATTATACTTAATGATAAACTGGTCCTATAAACAGAATTTGAGCTACAGGGGGTATAACTGGACTCTGAATCCTAATTTACTTTTAAAGTGAGATATTAGGGAACAAACTAATTTGTTGCTAGATGAATTAATGGAAAAGATAACCTCTTCCCAAAACCTCTTTGACATTGATTGGGCTCTCACTAAAGCCCAAATAAGATGACTCCAAATCAATAAAGCAACACACTACAAGAAATTGTACAATGATAAAGAAAGCTCAACTAAAAAAAGTATTTCCAAACTGGAATCAGAACTGCAAATACGCTTTAAAAAGGAAACTGAGAATCAGCTATTTAATCTTCAGAAATAACGTTACCTACTTAATGCCAACCACCTGACATTTCATGAAACTAAAAATTTAGCTAACTATGCAGAAGGGGCGCAGATCCTACCTAGGTTCCTGGCTCATTTAATTAACCAAAAAATGCTCACCTACTATTACTGAGTTAAATTACATGGATAAGACATATAGTTCTAATGAAGAGATTCTTAACTTTTTTGAGAATATATACTCGTAAATATACAGGGAGTAAAAGTCCCTTGTATCAGAACAAGTGAAAAGCCATTTTCTGCAAAACTTAAAATTTCCAAAGCTTGACCAAAAACAACAAAAAAGTCTGTCACTTCCTCTATCTCAACAAGAGATAATCATGGTAATAAACAACCTAAAAACCAATAAAGCACCAGGACCAGATGGCTTCACAGCAGAATTTTATAACATTTTTTGCTCAAGAGTTTCTAGAGTGCTACTATTCCTTTTTAATTACATAATTAATAATAACATTGCAGATGTCCACTTTAACTTTTCGAAAACTATTTTCATTCTTAAAGAAAATTATAACCCCAAGGATCCTAAGAGCTACAGACTCATTTCTCTAAGCAACTTAGACACTAAAATACACAACAATAATGGCGAACAGACTAAAACCTATAACAACACACATTATATCTCCAAAAAAATCAAGTTTTATTCCTTTTAGACAAACTTGTGACCATACACTTACTTTAGAAATGCTAATGAAATTTTTTCAACAAAATAATTACCCAATACCTGTGTTAGTTGTTGATGCATACAAAGCTTTTGACAGACTCAACTTAAACATTTTGCTATCAGTCCTTCCACATTTTGCAATTCCCCAAGTTTTATCCAATTTATTAAGATACTATATGATAAGGCATACATGTTTTTATATATAAATAGTAGCATGTCTAACAGAATTGCCATTAAAAACAGAACTAGACAAGGGTGTCTGTTATCCCCGCATCTTTTTAATCTATATATGGAACCTTTATCTTTACTTGTAAATCAAGCTACCTTTCAATGCCCCCCAACAATTTTTAATACCAGAATTACCTTAACAGCATTTGCAGATAACTTAAATTTATAATTTACCATACCATGTTCTGATATACCTAAACTACTGAAGTCAATCATAACTTTTTCGAATCTCTCCAATTATAAATTGAATCTTGACAAATATGCAATCTTCCCCCTAAATATGGCCAGTCTGCTATAATTATACCCATGCCCAACTATAATCAAAATAAAACAATCCATAAAATATTTAGCAATCTCATTCTATCAAGATACTGCAGAATTCTATCAAAATAACATTGCGTGTGCATGTCAAAATATAAAATAAAATTGTAGTACACGTAATAACCTTAACTTACCTTTCTTGTATAAAGTTGCAATTGTAAAAATAAATATATTGCCAAGGTTAATATACATTTTTATGACCTCTCAAGTAATAGTATACAACAAATTTTTTAAAAAAGATACACACTAATTTGGCTAAATTCATTTGGTCCCCTAAATCTGTCAGGATTTCTTATCACAGATTAGTGTGGCCAAAAGAAAATAAGAAGTTATGTACCTACCATAACGTTCCATGTTAGTTGTCTTCTCTCACTTTCTTTCTTGCTGGATGGGTTCAGAGCCGATCCTCGGCTCCGACTCGGCACTTGCTAAGCTCGAGAGCTAATTTTACCAGCTTGAGGCAACCCTATATCCCATGATGCAAGGCGTGACTACCCAGATCTCGTTTGGTAGCTACAGAAAAAATATACTAACTACATTCTTCCAACAAAAGGAAGAAGAAGTAACTAGAATGGAAAAACCCATAAACAATATAACATACCAGGGAACCAAGTTAACTAGCAACCATAAGATAACTGGTGTCCAGAGGAAGAATAAAATCCTCTTCGGAAAGAGGATAACTTCAAGGTCTGACCAGGCTGGGGGAAGGAGGGAGGGACGCAAGAAAGAAGGCGAGAGAAGACAATTAACATGGAACGTTATGGTAGGTACTTAACTTCTTAATGTTAAGTTGTCAAACTCGCCTTCATTCTTGCTGGATGGGACCGCGTCCCTAGCACCTCTATCCTGGGTGGCTCAATGGAACAGACTCTTGAGAACTGTGGAACCAAACCTAGCTCTGTCCCTGGAGGCCAAGTCCAATTTGTAATGTGAGACAAAGGTCTGAGGAGTGGCCCAAGTGGCTGCTGCACAAATGGTGTCGATAGGTAGCCTAGCCTGAAAAGCTGTAGATGTGGCTAGGCCTCTGGTAGAATGAGCCTTTGGTTTGGAGGGCAGCTCTTTACCCCTAAGGAGATAAACATAGGAAATAGTGGAAGGCAGCCATCTCGATAAGGTCACCTTAGAGACCGGAAGACCTTTTCTATTTTCTGCATAAGAAAGAAAAAGCTGATTATATTTTCTGAATTGTTTTGTTCTGTCCAAGTAATATCTGAGTTGGCGATGAACATCTAAATAATGCAGTTTTTGTTCCGCTCTGTCAGAATAATTCGGGAAAAATACTGGGAGATCAATAGACTGGTTAAGATTCATCTGGGAAGCAACCTTGGGCAAGAAGGATGGATTAGTTCTCAGAGATACTCTATCCTTGTGGAAGACCAAGTAGGGGGGTCTAACACAGAGAGCATGAAGTTCAGACACTCTTCTAGCCGAAGTAATAGCAACCAGAAAAATTGTCTTCCAAGAAAGAAATTTCAATGAGCATGTAGCCGCCGGTTCAAAGGGGGGAAGAATTAAGGATGTCAGCATTAAATTCAGGTCCCATTGCGGAGGAGGATCTTTAATTGGGGGTTTAAGAAGAAAGATTCCTCTTAGAAAGGCTTTGCAAAGCTTGTGAGACATAATGTTCTGGTCCGCTAAGCCAACATGAAAATTTGAGATTGCTGCTAGCTGGACCTTAACTGTTGAAGAAGAAGAGCCAGAGTGAAAAATCTCTGCTAGGAAGTCCAAAACTGACTGGACTGGAGCAGTAATGGGATCTATGTCCCTGGACTTTGCCCAGAAGGAAAAACGCTGCCATTTACTAGTATAAATCCTTCTGGTAGAGGACTTTAGAGAAGCTACTATGATATCCCGTACGGGATTAGAAATCATAGGAAGCCTGGCTAATGAAGGAAGTGGAGCAACCAAGCAGTGAGGTTGAGAGAGAAAATGGACTGGTGCAGGTGACCCGACTGGTGGGTCAGAAGATCTGGAACTGGGTCCAGATGCCAAGGCTGAAGCAAGAGATGGCGATGTAGGAACGGAAACCAAACTTGTCGAGGCCAGTAAGGGGCAGTGAGGCAGTGAGGAGCCAGTAGTCTAGATACGGAAACACCTGGAATCCTTGATGTCTCAGATGAGCCGTGACCGCTGCCATACATTTGGTGAACACTCTGGGGCTGTAGTGAGGCCAAAGGGCAGGGCTCTGAATTGAAAGTGACTGGTCCCCAGCCGAAAGCGGAGAAACCTTCTGGAGCGCCTGTGAATTTTTATGTGATAGTACGCATCCTGAAGGTCTACTGAGCACATCCAGTTGTCCTTGCCCAGAAAGGGTAAAATGGACTGAAGCGTGACCATTTGGAATCTTGCCTTCTTGACAAACTTGTTTAGTCTGCTGAGGTCTAAAATTGGTCTCCAATCTCCCGTCTTTTTGGGAACCAAAAAGAATCTTGAGTAGATCCTGGATCCTACTTGGTCTGCTGGAACTGTCTGGATGGCTCTTTTTGCCAGAAGTTTTGATACCTCCAGCTTTGAAAACTCTCTTAGACCGGGTGAAACATCTGGGAGGGATACCTTTTGAGAAACGGGATTCCTTTCGAAAGGTATTTTGTAACCCTCGGATAGGATCGACTGTACCCATTTGTCTTGAGAAAGGGAAAGCCAGGCTGTTGGGTACAGCGACAATCTTCCCCCGACTGCCTCCAAGGGTGGACAGTCGGGCAACACCTCAGGGATGCTGGAAGGGTTTGTCAGAGAGAGGCTCTCTGCTACCCTGATTATGCGGACGCCCTCTGTCCCTAGGGTGGCGTCTATTGTTATTACCCCCTCTGCCTCTGGGGGTAAACTGACCACGTGTGTCAGGCGTGACTCCCTGAGATTTACAGAACCAAATTTTTCCTCCCTTCTGACCTTTAGGATAAGGCCTTGAAGGGGTGGAGAAATGGACTCCTACGGCAGAAAGAGTCTTGCCGTCTTGCTCGCACCTGGTCAATGTGTCCTTCACCTGAGGCCATTGAAGGGAGTATTAGTGAAGGATGCCTTAAAGGGGTCGGTGAAGTTACAAAGCCGCATCCAGGACTGATGCCTAAGGGCCACTCCTGTGCCTGCAGCTCTACTCGCTCCATCGGCTGCATAAGAAATGAGCCGCATGGAGGAGTTAGTTATGGAATTTAGGATTCCCAGCTGTGAGGCAATCTTATCTTGAGCCCCAGCAGCTGACGGATCCTGTACTACCTCACCTAGTTCCCTGAGAATATCTCTCTGAAGCCGGGTAAAGTGACAGAGATAATTCAGCGAGCGCATAGCGAAGGTCGCTGAAGAAAACATCCGCTTACCGTACCTATCCATGGTCCTAGACTCCTTGTTAGGAGGATGGACAGGCACAGAAGGATCGGCAAGTTCCTTCTTGGTGGCAGCCGCCACCACCATGGCATCAATAGGGACACCCTTGGTGAGAGACTGTTTGTCTGCAGGGGCCGTGATGAATTTAGAAGGCCTCCTGGGGACTGGTTCCACAGAATCCGGGGCCGCCCATGCCTTTCGAGCCACCACTTCCATGAGAGGGTCGAAAGGCGGAGACACCCAGGAGGTGGAGGGTCGAGATCCAAAAGCCTCCAGGTATACTGACTCATCCTCAGAAGGGTTAATGGAAGGCCAGTTCCCCGTCTGTTTAAGGAGCTCCAGGATGTCTGAAAAGGAGACATCCTCAGAGGGGGACCTTGGGGTTCCCTCCGACTCATCTAAGTCAGTATCTGATGTCGTAGACTCAGGGGAGTCTATGTGCTTCCTCTTGCAGGTCCTCTTACGCGGGGGTTCCCCCGAAGGATCAGGAGAAACCTCGGAAGAGGAAGGTCTTCCCAGTGGGGAAACCTGGGGCGATGGATCTCTGGGTCCGGGAGCAAGAGAGTGGGAAGAGATATCAGCAGGCACCAAGGAGGGAGGAGCTAATGGAACCGACTGTTGACTCAGCTCAGGGGCCAGTACGCTCCTCATCACCTCAAAGGCACCCCTTCCGGGGAGGCCAGAGAGCTCCCGCTCCGAAGAAACCGGAACCTCCGGCCCCACCGAAAGAGAAGGCTCCGAGGCAGATGTCGGTGCCGAGCTCACCCACGCCAAAGCTCTGAGAGGGAGAAGGGGGTCGGACAAGGGTCCAATGCCACTCACCCCCTCGGAGCCGACGAGGGAGACCCGACGGCCAGATCCCTCCAAGGAAGGTCTCATGGAGGAAATCGGAGTCGAAGACGACGGAGCCGAAAGGGGAGGCATCGGCTCCGACGCACCAACAGTCAAGGTTCCAAGAAGCTCCGGCTCTGAACTCTGAAGGAGAGTCGAAGGAGGAATTTCAGGGGGATGTGTGATAGCGGTTGTCTGTTGAGAAGGGCTATGGAGCATCTGGGCCAGTGCCTGTGATTTCAGAAGTCTATTTACCACCCTCTCTAAGTCATGGTCTGAGAGCCTGGAAGACCTGGAAGATCGGCTCCGATGGCTCCGCTCCGAAGGCAAAGGAGATGCCAGAGCCAAACGAATCGACTCCAGGGATGGAGATCTAGATCTCTTTCTTGTCGGAGCCATTGGAGCCGAAGACCTCTCGGTTCCAGTCGGAGCCGATAAGTTGTCGGCTCCGGCCTGGGTCAAGGGTATGTCAGCTCCAGCCGGAGCCGACATTGACATGGTCACAGATGTATCGGAGCCGGCCGGCGCCGATACAAAGACTTCGGGATCAGCTCCGGCCGGAGCCGATCTTGACTTAGAAGAAATCGGAGCCACAGCCGAAGGCTTAGACACTGAAGCCAGGGGCTTAGGTGGCTTTGAGGGCTTCCCCGACCCGGACTTAGCCGGGGAGCTCTCAGGCTTTAATAAGCCTCGTAGAATCAGTTTGTTTCTACGCTCCTGCAGGACTCTCTGGCTGAAAGAATGACAAATAGCACAGGAGTCCTGCAGGTGTAGAGGTCCCAGGCAATAAACGCAAGAAATGTGACCGTCTGTCAGAGACATCTTCTGACAGCACGAGTCACACTTCTTGAAGCCTGAGACCTTAGATTCTTTAGAAGACATAACGGTGTCAAAAAACACAGTTCACACACAAAGTCCACACAAACAATTAGCTAAATCAGTGAACTTAACTACACATACACACTCCCTGGCAGGAATTACTGAAAAAGGGGAGGCTTAAGGCCTAAGGGGAAAGGGAATAAAATTAACCTTACACAAGTTAAGAGGGAAATAGGGTTGAGAAAAAAGGACCTAGATTTTAACTAACACTAAGCTATCAAACTTAAGACAAATTAAGGCAAAGTTTGAACTTTAAAAGAATTATTTTAAAGTGAAATACCTGAGCTGGCAAAAGAAGACACCTCGTAGCAATAGCGGCAAACGAGATCTGGGTAGTCACGCCTTGCATCATGGGATATAGGGTTGCCTCGAGCTGGTAAAATTAGCTCTCGAGCTTAGCAAGTGCCGAGTTGGAGCCAAGGATCAGCTCTGAACCCATCCAGCAAGAATGAAGGTGAGTTTGACAACTTAACATTGGAGAACTAAACCTACCAGATTTCAGACTATATTTTGACATTATTAACAGTAGCAGATTAATAAAAATTGCTGAATATGATTGGAATGAAAATTCCTGGTTGCCCTTCTGGTTAGAAAACCACCATAAATATGTTAACTCAATCAGATTTAACCCTAAAGCTCCCCCTTCTTTGATAAAAGGAACTTTAAAACTTATAAATTGCTTACCCCAAAACATTTTTTTATAATTAATCTACAAAAATTATTTGAAACGTTAAATCTATCTACTGCTTTTGCAACCTTGCAACCACTACACCTTAACCCAAATTTAAAACTTAATAACTTAATGTTAAACTTAACCAAATTTCCTCTTTTAAAAGAAAAGAGAGTGCTTGATTTTTATCCTTTTCGTAATCCTGCTATCATGGAGATAAGACCCACTCTAAATTTAGCTATGAGTTATATTATTATCCTAAGACAGCTCATAGAAATGTGTTCTAGCTACTTATCTAATAGTAACCTAGTATATTTTTTAGAACCTTCTGGAAACTAATGTTATTAAAGAAAAAAATTATTTCAAGTACAAATACATTGATTGTATTGATTAGACACCAGAATGATATCCAGTTTTCAAACTACTGGGTTAAGACAAACCCTTCTATTTCTACTAATCAAATAAACAATCTATAAACCTAACTTCCAAATTAATTCCCCTAAAAAACTTGCATATACATAGGTTCATAGATTCATAGGTAGGTACTAGGCTATCGGCCCTGGTGCCTATACAAGCCCAGCCAAAAAAGGTACCCTGGCTTTTACCACCCAAGAAAATGATTTTCCTGTCCCACTGTAGAGCAGAGCCACAAAGGTGATTCCTGGGGTGAATTTCCTATTTCCCATCCAATCATCAAGATTTTTCTTGAAGAGTGTTAATGAGGAGCTTTGTTTGATATAGATAGGTAGTTTATTCCAGTGTATGGGAAGTCTCTGGGACAGGAATCTATCCCTCTGGAATGTTCTGTTTATTGTGGTGACAAGGTTTAGGTCCCTAGAGCGTGTAGCTCGGAGGGATTGGGAATTCTTTAAGTGGAGCATGTCCAACAGCTCTAGGTTTGACATAGCTTTGTATGTTAGGCAGAGATCATCTCTGAGTAGGCGATATGCGACGGAGTAAAGCTGGAGTTTTTTGAGGCGGTTTGCATAGGGCATCTGTTTGAGGCCAGTAATCCTTTGTGAGGCATTTCTGCGGCCTTTCCAGTTGTTGTAGGTGTCTTGTGAGGTACATACCAAAAGGGGCGTTGTACTCTAATGGGTCTAATGAGTGATGAGTAGAGGGGAATGATGACCTCTTTTTCCTGGATGAGAAATCTTTTGTGATGAAGTGTGCCACGTAGAAGGATTTCCTGACTACTGTGGCGATGTGATTATCAAAGGAGAGACTACTGTCCACCTGTGTCCCAAGGTCTCTTATCACACTTTCGGTGTTAAGTATACTACCATCTATGTTGTAGTTCATGGGTACAGAGTTTTTACCAAAGGGGATGACATTGCACTTTTTGGCATTGAGCTTGAGGCCATGGCTTTGACACCAGGCATCTGTCTCAGTGAGGCCCTTTTGTAGGATGTCCACATCATTAGGAGTTTCAATTATGGCTCCTAGTTTGCAGTCATCTGCAAACTTCGTTAGCCAAAGACCTTCTGTCTTAGCCTGTACTTTAGAGAAGTAGATACCAAACAGGAGAGGACCCAGGACTGAACCCTGTGGTGCTCCACTTGTCACTGGTCTGAAGTCGGATTTGGAGTCTGCTACTTTCACCGTGTGGGTTCTGTCAGTGAGCCAGTTGGCAACCCATCTTGTGACATAGGGATTTATACATAGTTTAGTGAGTTTATCTATAATTCCAGAGAGGGGGATGGTGCTGAAAGCCTTGGCAAGATCTAGATAGGCAGTGTGAACCACCTTGTCTACAGCTGTGGTGACTGCTTCAAAGAAGTCTATCAGGTTTAGGAGACATGATCTGCCTTTTACAAACCCGAACTGGGTGGGGTCCAGAGTTTGGAGATTACCAATGTCTTTGTTTATAACTTCCATGATGATATGTTCCATGGCCTTGCAGACCAGGCTCGTTAGACTAATGGGGCAGTAGTTCCCAGGGTCCGTGGTGGTTCCCCCCTTGTGGAGTGGGATAACCGTTGCTGTGCGCCATTCAGCAGGCACAAAGCCTGAGGTGAGGCTATGATTGAACATGTAAGTGCTTATAAAGTGCAATTGTGTTGGATTCAGTAGTCGTAACTGTATTGTCCATCTGCATGGGTGTCATGAAGTTCACCACTTCTGTCTTAAGAAGCATGAAGTTGGCTTCTTGAAGCCTGAGACCTTTGATTCTTTGGACATGTCCAAAGAGAAGAATAAAGTGTAATCACAAACACACACACACACCGATTACACTTTAAAAATAATAAACTTTAAATTATAACTTACAAAGTTTAAACTAAAATTTCCCTACAAAAAACACAGACACTCCAACTACCAAGGGAGGGAGGAGTGGGCCTAAAGCCCAAGGGAAAGATTAGATAATTTAGGATAGGAAGGCTAATAAAAAATTAACTAAAAGGGATAAAAGTATTTAACTATATAAAGCTATAAAAGAGAGCTAACTTAAAGGGGGTTTCTGACTGACTAAACTGTCAAAAATTTTAAACTAACCTGAGCCGGTTGAAAAAAGCACCTCAATCGCGTAGCGGCAAACGAGATCTGAGGAAGTTACTGCCTAGCATTGTGGGATATAGGGGAGCCTCGAGCCGGTGAAACTAGCTCTCGAGCTTTTAGAGTGGCCGAGTCGGAGCCGAGGATCGGCTCCGAACCCATCCAGCAAGAATGAAGGCGAGATTGACAACTTAACATTATATCTTTTATTGCATCACATTAGTTTCTTATAAGGGGGTCTCTTCACTACTTTCTATCCCTAAAGTTTATGTTTTTGATACAGCTACACTGGGTGTTTAGGATAGAAGTACTTCCTTTATCACCTTTTATTATTTTTTTTTATTTTATTTTTTATTGTCTTGCTATGATGTAATATGTGCTTGTTACATGGTTGCAATCGTTTGTATAGCAAGAATGATAATTGTATATAATGTATTATGCTGTGTCTTGATAGTTTCTGTTTTTTTTTTCTGTTATAAATCTTGCAAAACTAATAAAAATTATATTTGAAAAAAAAATTCCACATCTTACATGCTGCATGCTATACACTTGTTATCCAGCAGGTGTCTGGACTGCAGTAAACAAAACAACCTAACTTAAACCAGGTTGCTCACTCCCATATTTCCCTACCACTCTTCAGTACTGTCCTAGGTTCCTAATCAGTCGTGGGTCAGCTGCATTGCAGCAAAGCTTTATCTTTCTGTGCACAAAGCTGATCACTGCTCAGTAATTCTAACTGCATTTTGCATTATGGGAGTCAGTATATTATGCACTGACTACCTGTTTGATAATGCAAGGTCGGTGACAATCACACAAGGGACACTACGGAGAAAAAAGAACTTATGTACTCACCATAACGTTCCATCTGTATTGTCGATTTTTTCATCTCTGCAAACATATAGTTCTGGATCCGATCCATCAGATCCGACTCGGATGTTACTAAGCTTGTTTCAACCAAAAAGTTCTTGGATATCTTCCCCACAATGCATCTCTTCCTGTTACCTCAGATGTTGTTTGATAGGATCATTACCATACAAGAAGGAATTAAACTTTAATGTTAAAAGGATTTTTAAGGAGCCCACTTCTGGGGTATTGGAAATAACAAAAAAATGACCTGAAATTCTCTTCCCGTTCAACCAGAAAACCAAAGGAAGGGGGCTGGAGGGAGAGAATGTGAGGAGAAATTAAAAAAAATTGACAGCATAACTTATTTATCTGATATTGTCAGTTTTTCATCTCATTCTCATATATGGGACAGAGTCCTCAACTACCTTTACTCCTCGGAGGATGTTTCAAAGAGCCATCAGACCAAAGGAGGTTCTTCCCCTGGATACCAAATCTAATTTATAATAAGTGGTAAAGAGGTATGATAGTTTGCCCTTGTGGCTGCTGTACAAATATCATCCCTGGAGGCATTTGTTTGGAAGACTGCAGATGTGGCCATGGCCCTGGTTGAGTGAGCTCAAATAGATTGCAAAGGATTTATGCCTTGTGAGATGTAAATGAAAGAAATACAATGAGACAGCCACTTTGACAAGGTAGGAACTTACCATAACCATAGATGTCCTTCTCTTCCATGTTGCAGTATTCATACCCTTTGGGAGTTTCTGCCTGCAGCACCAGATATCAAGCCAGTATACCAAAGTTTTAGAAGTAGGGGTATGTGCAACGTTGCATGCAGGGGCCATAAACTGACACTGGCTATATATGTGATGTCTGCATGAACCCAACTCAGAAATTAGCTGCTGTATAGAAAGAGAGAGACCCCATGAGCAGGAGGAAAGAACCCAAGCTTAAGTTCTCAAGGCACACCAAAATAGTGTTATAAATGTGCCCCAAAAAAAAAATGGTGGGGGGGTGGGTGTTACTGAATACTGCAACATGGAAGATAAGGGCATCTATGGTTATTGTAAGTTCTTACACAACTATTCTATGTCCTTCTATTCTCATGTTGCAGTATTCATAACCTAAGGCAGAGTACCACAGCTCCCTAGAGAGCTACATGGGAGGTAAGTAGGGGAGCAGAGTCAATGAGACCCTGCAGTATAGTCCTAGTAAACCCTGCTCTAGCCCTGGAGATCACATCCAATTTGTAATGCTTGGTAAAGGTATGTTCAGAAGACCAAGCTGCATCCTCTATAATAGAAGTGTAATCATGGCCCTTGAAGAAAGCTGCTGAGGAGGAAGCTGTCCTGGTGGAATGGGCCTTGACAGGTGAACTCAGTTGCTTTCCATAAAAGGAATAGCAAAAAGCTATCGCCTTAGAAATCCAAGAGGCAGTTGTGTGTTCAGACACTGCCTTGCCAAGGGCTCTAGGATGGAAGGAGACAAAAAGCTGGTCAGACTGTCTGACAGGTTTTGTCTTATCTAAGTAGAACCTCAGTTGCCTATGAACATCCAGGGAATGCAAAGCCCCTTCTGAGGAGTTCCTTGGCTGAGGGTAAAAGACAGGTAGATTAATGGTCTTGTTTAAGGAAATTTCATTAACTACTTTAGGCATAAATGAAGGGTTAGTTCTGAGACAAACCCTATCTTTACGAAAAATAAGAAAGGGAGGAGAAGCCATAAGAGCTTGGATCTCAGAGACCCTCCTGGCAGAAGTAAGGGCCACTAACAAAACTGTTTTCCTTGTACAGAAATTAAAGAAGGGCGAGTGGGCTGGCTAGAAACGGCTTGACTTCCAACCTGGAAGCTAGAGGTGGAGTCAAGGGAAGGCAAGCAGAAGTAGCAGAGAGGTGTACTTTTACTGAGGAGTACGTCAGCCTTGAATGTAGTAACTTACACAGGTAGGAAAGGACCAGTGGAACAGAAACTAGAAATTGGTCCTGTTTTCTCTTGAGGCACCAATGGGAGAATTTTTTTCCATTTTAATAAGTAGTTTCCTCTGGTATTTGGTTTCCTGGCCTCCTGCAGGTCATTGAGTATGCCCTCTGAGTATAGGTGCCTAAAGGGGATCAGAACTCTATCACCCACAGTGTCCTTTAGAGATTGAGTACGTGGGAGTGAATATGGGATCCCCTGTCTTGTGTCAGTAGGTCAAAGCGGTGAGGTAACCTGTGGTGTTTGCCCTGGGCTAAAAGGTAGATTAGGGGAAACCAATACTGCCTTGGCCAGAAGGGAGTCACCAGCAGTATTTTTGGTTTGTCCTTCTGTATTTTCAGGAGGACTTTGTGAATCAGAGGAAATGGAGGGAAGGCATAAAGAAACATTGCCTCCCATGAAGAGGAGAAGGCATCCACCCTCCATGCTTGTGGATGAGGAAGCCTTGTGCAGAACAGGGACATCTGTTCGGGGAGGAGGCAAACAGATCTGCCTGAGGAATACCCCAGCTGTGAATTGCATCCTGAAATACCTCCCTGTGAAGCATCCATTTGTGGGAGGGTGTTAAGGTTCTGCTCAGGGTGTCTGCCATCCCATTTTCTTCTGATGGGATGTAAACTGCCTGCAAGTGAATTTGAAGTGCTGCTGCCATGGACCCTATCTGTACAGCCAGACTGCAAAGGGGGTAAGACTTTGTTCTTCCTTGCTTGTTTATATACCACAGGACTGTCATGTTGTCTGTAATAACCTTCAGGGTGCCTGGCAGAAGGATCTCTTGAAAGGCCTCCATAGCCAAGGATAGGGTCTTTAGCTCTTTTAGGTTGATGTGGTCCTTCCTTTCTTGAATGGACCACTCCCCCCGAACTTTGTTCTGGTTGTTGGAATGGTGTAAAATGGCTCCCCAACCTAAATCTGACACGTTTATGTACAGATGCTATTTGGGTGGAGGAATCTGCAAGGGTACCCCTTGATTAAGGGTAATGGTGGCAATCCATATGGAGAGTTCTTTTTTTAAACAGGGAAGAAGAGGAAGTTTTATTTCCAAGGGATGAGAGTGTTGGCTCCAAGAGTTACTCAAGACTCATATAAACTTCCTCATGAGCATCCTGACTAGTGGGATCATGGGAATCAGGGAAGCCATGTACCCTAGTATCCAGAACAATTCCCTGGCTGAGATGGCAGTTAGAGGTAGCATGGAGTGGAAGAACAGAGAAAAAAATTCCACTTTCTGGAGAGAGACAAAGACTGACATCAAGTCTGTCCTTATCCTGCACCCCAGGAAGACAAGGTCTTGGGAAGAAGTCATTTGGGACTTTAGGCAATTCACTGTGTAGCCTAGACTCTGTAGAAACTTGCAAACCATGTCCAAGTCATGGGACAGGCTTAGTGGATCCTGGTGCAGTACAAGACGGTCATCCAAGTAGGGATAGATTTGCATGCCCTGCAGTCTGCAGTATGCAATGGCTGGGGCTAGGCACTTTGTGAATACTCTTGGTACTGTGGAGAGGCCAAAGGTAAGGCAGAGAACTGAAAACGTAATGAACCCACTGAGAAAAGTAAGTATTTTCTGTAAGGGGAAAGATGGGGGTATGTAGGTTAGCATCCTTCAGATCCAGTGAGGCCATGAAGGCTTGCTGAGGTATGAGGGGAAGGAGGTGTTGCAATGTGAGAAGTTTGAAGGTAGGCACGTTGAGGGAGAGATTGAGGTGGGATAAGTCGAGGATGGGTCTCCAAAGGACATCTTTTCTTGGGACCAAAAACATCCTTTATTAAAATCCCTTGGCTAACTGATTCTCTGGTACTCGTTCTATAGTTCCCTGAGATAGAAGTTAGCTTAGTATAGAAAAAAATAGTGGGAGCTGATTGTGAGGGGGTCGAGGTATTACCTGGAAGAGTAGAGTAGCCCACCAAGTCATAAAGTAGCCCCTCTGAATGATGGAAAGCACCACTTGTCTGAGGTGAGTTTCTGCCGAGAGGGTAGGAAGAGGGTTAGGTGTAGGGATATGAGGGTGGAACTGGTTAAGAGATGAGAGTCACAGTGGAGGAGTTCTGTCTGGGTCTGATTGCCTCCAAAAGGAAGACGGTGTGGAGGTGGTTGAAGACATAGGAGCAGATTGTTTCTTGGTATGTCTCCGTCCCCTGGACTGAGTTGCAGAGGGATGAGAGGACTGCCTCTTGACAAGGGTAGGTTTTTGAGGGTAATTTCTACGAAATCTAGGAACAGGTGGGACTAGTAAATGTTTTAAATTTTGTAAGTCTTTACCTTTTTCCTGTACACACTCAAGTAGCTCTGCAGTGGCAGCTCCAAAGAGGGCTTTGCTGTCCAAAGGTGCATCCAACAACTTAGCTTGGACAGCCAAAGGTAAGGGCTGAAGTCTCCACCATGAAAACCTCCTTAACACAGAGCCAGAAGCAGCAGACTTAGAAGAAGCTCATACAGTGTCATAGCTGCACTTAATGGAGTGTCTGGTAACTTGAGAGACCATGGACAGAAGGGTACTTAATTGAGCTTTAACTGGTGATTCTGGAACCTCTAACAAAAGAGTAGAGGCCTTAGTCAGGGAATCTAAAGCAAACTTGGCCATATGGGTCTGATAATTAATAGCCCTAATGTCCAAGGTGGAAGAAGTATATACTTTCTTCCCTAACCTGTCCATACATTTACTATCTTTATCCATTGGAAAAAGGAAAGAGGAAGGTAGTTGCCTAGAGGACTTATCAGGAAACACAGCAATGACTGCAGGATCTACTGGAGGGTTTTTGAAAAGGTACTGCTCCTTAGCAGATGCTTTGTAAAATATGTCTGGTCTCTTAAAAGCAGGAGGGTGTGACTCTGGGCTTTGTGATGCAGCAGAAAAAGTATCCTGGAATGCTGGAAGTAAAAGTGAGACTGCAGATAGTGAGGGCTGCTCCATCTGCAAGAGTTCAAAGTATATCTTTTTTTGTCTCAGAGACATTGCAGAGTTACCACATGAAATGTTGTCTAAGCATGGAAATGGTATCCTCAAAGGAGAAATATTCTCCAGGGGAGTCAGAAGTAAGAGACTCTTCTTCTTCTGAGGTAACAAAATCTTTGGAAGAATCCAATTGAGAGCAGTAAGTTAAGGACTCATCTGAGGAGGAAGACTTCTCCTCTTATAGTACCTGACGAACAACTGCTGGGCCTGCCTGGGGGATCTGGGTCTGAAGAACCTGAAGGGCCTTGAACAGAGTCTGGGAGAAGGTCTCCAATGGTGGAGTAAGGTCTTTTGAACTGTGCTTCTCCTTTTGCTTCCTTTTTAAAGGAGCGGAGGGGTTCCCCCTCACCATCAGGTTCTGATGGTTGCAAAACCTCAGCAGACGTACTCTGTGTATCTGCAGACTCGGCTTCCATTTCAGTTCCTGGTTGCTGTGCAATACCCAACATCTGGAGTGACCTTGGGCTGATATTCACCTTGAGGATCTCACTGGACATCTGCAGCGCAGCTTGGGCATCAGGCCTAACTTTTTTGGCCTTCTTCCTAGGCAGCTCCTCAGAGGGGCCTGCTCCATCTTCCATTCCAGATGTCAAATGTTGGAGGCGCTAATTTTCTAAATAAAGTTTAAAAACTGCCAGACGGCTTCTAAGGGTTTTCAGAACAAAGGAATGGCAGATGTTACAGGCTTTGAAATTGTGAGCCTCCACTAGACAAAATAAACACTGCTCATGTGTGTCCTTATATGCGATTTGTCTGGCACAAGCACACTTTCCCTTAGTAGAAGACATGTATGTCTGAAAAAAGGCAAAGAAATACAGAAAATTCCCGCAAGGGTATGTATCTAAGTGCAGACAGCCAGAAAACGATCATCAAAAATCAGATGGCCAATGTTGAGCAAACGCTGGATTTCTGAACTGGAGGTCAGATGTCTGAATCTCGCTGCAGCAGAAAAGTTCTGAGTTGGGTATATGCAGACATCACATATATAGCCAACATTAGTTTATGGCCCCTGCATGCAATGTCACACGTACCCCTGTTTCTAAAACTTCAGTATACTGGCCAGATGTCCGGTGTTGCAGGCAGCAATTCCCAAAGATTATGACTACTGCAACATGAGAATAGAAAGACATCTTTGGACACTGGAAGGCCTTTTCTAGGGCCTGCAAAGGCAATAAACAATTGATTTGCTTTCTGAAACTCTTTAGTATTATGTAAATAGAAACGTAACTGTCTATGAATATCTAACAAATGTAGAACATATTTGCCTTTAGTGCTGAAGTTAGGAAAGAAAACAGGAAAATGTATGGTCTGATTAATAATTGTTTGTGAAATAACTTTGGATAGAAAGGAAGGGGTGGTACACAAACAGACTCTGTCTTTATGAAAAATCAGATATGGTGGCTGAGAAAATAGTGCCTGAATTTCTGATATTCTTCTCATAGATGTCATAGCCACCAAAAAGATAGTTTTCCAAGACAGAAACTTTATATCACAAGTGGCTGCAGGTTTGAAAGGCAGTTGAACAATCAGATGTAGTACCAAATTAAGGTCCCAAGGGGAAATGGGATCCTTATGGGAGGCCTTAACAACAGGGTCCCTTTTAATAAGGCTTTGCAAAGTTTGTGGGAAATGAGAGATGTTATCTATCCCAATGTGAAAATTTGAGTTGGCTGCTAATTGCACATTAATGGTAGAAGTAGCTGCTCCATTATTGAAAAGGTGGGCTAAAAATTCTATAACAGAGTGAATAGGGGCTGTGAGAGGATCCACATTCTGTTGTTCAGCCCAAATTACAAACCTCTTCCATTTATTCCTATAGAGTTTTTGAGTGGATGACTTATGAGAGGACATCAAAATATGACAGACCAGCAAGGACAGCATAGATTGTCTGACAATCAATGGAACTAGAGGAACCAAGCCATCAGTTTGAGGTTATGAAGGTTGTGATGAAGCATTTCTGTCAGACGTGACAGAAGGTTCATAGGTTCATAGGTTGGTACTAGGCTATCAGCCCTAGGGCCTATACACGCCTAGCCATAACAATTTCCTGGCTATTTCTTCCCACATTCTGGAAAGGGTTCAAGAAACCAGGGTTCCTTCTGTAGATAAGGCCAGAGGAAAAGAAACCAGATTTATTGAGGCCAATATGGGGCAAATAGGATTAACTGTTCTCTTCAATCTGTTTGATTTCTGAAGGAATTTGGTAATCAAGAGAATGGGGAAAGCATACAACAGACTAGGAGGCCAGTCAGGTATTTGACTATCCCTTGGGGACTCCCCAGTGGGGGGATTAGGGTAAAGTTGCTGCATTTGTTGTTTAGGGGAGAAGCAAAGAGACTGCAGTAAGACTGGCCCCATGTGCAGAAAATGTTCTCCACTACCTTTTGGCTGAGGGACCACTCATGAGGCATGAGAATGGCTCTGCTCAACTTGTCCACTATGACGCTGTCCTTTCCCAGAATGTTCATTGCAATAAGAAACTGGTCGGATGAGATCGACAATTGCCATACTCTGAGCACTTCTTGACATAGAGGGTATGATCTGATTCCTCCTTGCTTGTTTATGTACTAGACCACTGACATATTGTCTGACTGAATCGCTAGCATTCCCGGAGGAACAGCAGTCTGAAATGCCTGCAACACTAGAAGCACTGCCCTCATCTCTCTAGGATCTTTACGTGGAGATTGGCCTTGTCTGTGGACCAGGTTCCTTGGACTGTTTTCCCCAGATAATGCCCCCCCCCCATCTGGGAAGCATCTGTGGTATTTTCTGCCTGTGGTTGAGGGGGAATAAAGGGTCGACCCTACATTAACTGTTCTGACTGAATCCACCATGAAAGATTCCTTTTGCATATGTCTGTTATAGGAATTTGGTGAGACTATCCATTTTTATATGGTAGTACGCATCTTGAAGCTCTATAGAGCACCTCCAATCATCCTGTTCCAGAGATAGGAAGAATGGACTGCACAGTGACCATTCAGAACTTGCAATGTCAAATTGACTTGTTCAATCTGCTGAGATTCAGGACTGGTCTCCAGTTCCCTGTTTTCTTTGGAACCAAAAAGAACCTCGAGTAAGTTCTGATTCCTCTCTGATCTTGGGAGATCTCTTGGATGTCTTTTTTCCAGCAGTTTTTGAACTGAATGACTGCTTGATCCTTTTGACTGGGTGACATGTCTGGAATTTTCTTGTTGGGAGGGGGTTGTTGAGAAAAGGGAATTTGGTTCATAGATAGATACTAGGCTATCTGCCCTAGGGCATTTATAAGCCTAGCCAGAGTGTATTTGGCTTCCACCTCCCTATTAGATTAGCCTACTGTGCCTCTGTAAAGTAGGTCACAGAAGGTACCCTTTTAAGATTAGTTTACTGTGCCTCTGTCTAACAGGGACACAGAAGAGATCCCAGGGGTGAATTTGCGATTTCCCATCCACGTATCCAGATTTCACTTGAAGAGGGTCAGCGAGGGGCTATGTCTAACATGAATTGGGATTTTATTCCAGAGTGAGGGGAGCCTCTGGGAAATGAATCTGTCCCTCCAGCATGTCCTATTTATTTTTGTGCTGAGGTTTAAGTCCCTGGAGTGTGTAGCTCTAAGGGACTTGGATTTTGTTGAGGTGGAGCATGTCCATTAATTCTGGGTTTGACATGGCTTTGTAAGTCAGGCATAGATCGCCTCTGAGTAGACGGTAAGCAACTGAGTAGAGCTGGAGTTTCTTTAGTCGAGCTGCATAGGACATCTGTTTGTAGCCCATGATCCTCTTGGTGAGGTACTTTTGGGGTCTCTCCAGTTGCTGCAGGTGTCGGGTAAGGTACATCCCAAAAGGGGCATTGTATTCAATTATGGGCCTGATGAGTGACGAGTAGAGGGGCACAATGACCTCTCTTGATCTAGATACGAACCCTTTCATGATAAGGTGGGCTATATAGAAGGTCTTTCTAGCCACTTTGGCAACGTGATTTTCAAAGGAGAGATTACTATCTACGTTGGTCCCCAAATCTCTAATTACTTCTTCTGTACTTAATGGATTAGCACCTATGTGGTAATTTGTGGGCACTTTGTTTTTCCCAAAGGGGATGACTATGCACTTTTTAGCATTTAGCTTCAGGCCGTGGCTCTGGCACCAAGCATCCGTCTCTGTGAGACCCTTTTGGAGGATGCTTGTGTCAGCTGGAGATTCGATTATGGCCCCCAGTTTGCAGTCATTTGCGAACTTTGTCAGCCATAATCCCCCCGTGTTAGCCTTAACCTCAGAGAAGTATATACTGAACAAGAGAGGGTAATCCCAGGATATTATCCTCTGCACCCACATATCAGACATTATCTTTTGCTAGACTCTCCAATGCAGGGATAGTTGACCCCTGACAGTCTCCACAGGTGGACAATTGGGCCTCCGTTCAGGAGCGCTGAAAGGGTTTCCCGAAGAAAGACTCCTGGGATCCTTGGTTCTGCGGACCTCCTCTGCCGTGAAGATGGTGTATTCCATCAATCTTCTCTTCTCTGCCTCTGGGGGAAACTCTCCATGTGTCTCTTTGTAAGATCCCTAAGACTTCTTGAACCACAATTTTCTGTTGCCTCTCTGACCTTTAGGATAAGGCCTCTAAGGAGCCAAAAATGTATGCCCACAGCAGAAAGAATCTTACCTTCCTTCTCACATCTGGATAATGTATCTTTGACTTTGGGACTGAAAAATGAAGTGCCGTCAAACAGTGCATTCACAAATGAGGACTTAAAAGGCTCCACAAAATCACATAGGCGCATTCAGGCATACATCCTCATAGAGATGCCGGAACCCACCACTATACTCATTTCTTCAGCTGCATGCGCGAAAAGCCTCATGGAAGATTTAGCTACAGAATGTAGGGTGGCTAACGGGAAGCTACCTTCTCTCTTGCTCCCTCAGTTACTGCTCCTTCATGGGTAAATGACAGCTCCTTGATCAGATCTCTTTGCAACCTGGTGAAATGAGAAAGATGATTTAGCGATCGCAAGGCAAAGGTCACGGAGGAAAACACTCACTTCCCGCAATTATCCATCTTCCTAGAATCCCTGTTAGAAGGATGAATAGTTGAACTCTCCTCAGAAATTTTTTTATTGTTCACTGCCGCCATGGCTATGACATCTACTGCAACCCCTATTGTTCAGAAGGCCTTACCAGACTGGGAGGCGATTATTTTATTCGGTCTCCAGGGAATGGGTTCAATGGAATCCAGGGTCTCCCATACCCGCTGAGAGAGCAAACCCATGAGCTCATCGGTGGGCGGAGTTGCCCCAGGAGGTAGATGGGCAGCAACCAAAGGCCGCCAGGAACACCAACTTCTCAGGTGAAGGATATGGTAGCCACCTCTCTGTTTCAGGATCTCCAGAATCTCCCCAAAGGAAACATCCTCAGGAGGTGACCATGGGGATCCTTATCCCTCGTTGAAGTCAGTGTCTTCTGTGGTCAGCTCTTCTGTGGAGTCCAAATGCTTCCTCTTGCATAGTCTTTTCCTAGGGACCTCCTCAGTGGGGTAGTCTGGGGAGGTATCGGAAGAAGCAGGGGTACCCAGATGGGTATCCTGGCACCTGAGGTCCCGCTGTACCTGTGGAACATCCTGGTCAGAAGAGGAACGCAGGGTACCTTGATGGGATTGAGGATCTGAGGGGGAGGGTAACCTTCTAGATGCAGTTCCAGCTATAGCCCTCTCTACAGCCCCAAAGGCTGACTGTTCCTAAATGGAAGAGGACTCCTGCTCAGACAAGCCATGCTTTCGGGATGGAGTCCCCTCCAGTCCAGAAGACAGCTTACCAGGGGTAGAAGCCAGAGACGAGCTCACCTATGCCAAAGCCCCAAGGCTTATCAACTGCTCCGAAGACCTGGGAGTCAAGCTCACTTGAGATTCTTGAGGTTCACTGTGGCTTGGGAAACTCTCCAGCTCCAAAAATGCCAAAGAGCTCCTAGCAAAGGTCTGATCCAAGAAAGAGAACATCTTCGGATCTGAACTGAAAGGCACCAGATGTATCGGATCCTATGACTCTAAAACTTGCCCTAAATTTGAAGGAGGAGGAGGAAGAGGTGGAGTAGATGGTGTGGGCTAACCTGGAACAGCATGGGTAGAGGCCAAGGGGGACTTGTGATGCCCTGCACCCAAAAAGTCTTTTGCACCATCCGTTCCACATCTTCTTTAGTAAGGCTCCTGGTTGAATGGGAAGAGGATGCTGATGGGGATTTTGGTCTAGATAAAAATGGAGATGGTACCCTCAATGGAACTGAATCAAATGTCAGGGAGTACCAAGTCCTTGGAAGTGTCAATATTGGCTTGAATGGACTTGTTGTCATATCTGACATCAATGGATCCAATCTATCCTTACTTGATATAATCGGAGCCAAGGAAGCCAGATTCAACCCAGGAGTGATCAGCGCCAAAGGATCTGACTGTGTCAGTGTCCACAGACTTAGAAGAGTTTGAAATTTTAGCTTTTGGCTCAGAAGGATCTGTTGGAGCCAAAGAAGGCCTTTTCTTTCCTCTGTCACCAGATTTTGAGGAAAGGGAAAAAGCAGGGGTCAAGCGACCTGATTAAGTTTTGGTGGAAGATCCAGATTTGGTCTGACTGCCAGAAATAGCCTCCACAAAAGTAGATGGCAGCATGCCACTCAAAATGAGTTTATTTCTTCTCTCAAACAAAGCTTGGTGGTTTTAAAGAATGGCAGATCACACAATCTTCTTGTAAATGAAGGGGTCCAAAACAATAAAACACACAGGGAGTGCGAGTCACTAAAAGGAATGTTATGACTGCACTTTGTGCATTTTTTGAAGCCTGCAGGTTTATCAAAAACACTCACATTGACACATGCACACTAAAGAGCAAAAACAGGGAAAAAAGGAAGGAAAGTTTATATATATATATATATATATATATATATATATATATATGTGTGTATATATATATATATATATATATATATCAAATACAGGTGTAAAAAGAAGCAAGGGGGAACTACTAACAACAGTAATTAAAGAGATACTTTAATGGTAAAAGGGAAGGCCAGTAACCTATAAAAAGCGGTTACTAGTGGGAAAGGGTGAGAGAGAGAGAGACAGAAAATGAAAGTAACCCAATAAAAAATGGTTACAGTTAAAGAAGTGTTTTTTATAACAAGGGGGGAGATAGAACAAGGATAAATACGCTAACAAGATATAGAAATGAGACTACAGAAGGAAATATTATAACAATATGACCTGATAACCCAAGAGGTAGCTGATCGGACCACATCTTCGTGAATGACAAATGAGATCTGGGTAACAGGGACTGATGCATTGTGGGTAAGGGCGGTATCCAAGAGTTTTTTGGCTGCCACGAGCTTAGTAACAGCCAATCCGGACCCACATGTGAGGATGAGATGAAAAATTGACAATATCACATTGTATGTTTCTTCTGGGGTGCATAAACCCTGGAGTTGATTATATAAGTATAGGACTGCATGGGAGTATGTGGGTCTTTTCCAACCAGAGAACATGGGTATCTATTTTCAATTGGATGTGGAATTTAACCAAAAAAGATAGAATATGGACACATTAAACTTTGTCATTTTATACAGTATTGTAATTTATATTCCCAATAAAGATCTATGAATAAGATGCTACATTTGCAACATTATGAACACAAATGCTTTAACTGGAGTCCCACCTCTAGTGTCTAGTGAACACACAGATCAAGACTTTTTTTTACATCTGTTCTTATTGTACAGCTCAAAAAGTCCAAAAATAATTTTTACACCTTGCCTCATAAGTCACCAGTAATCTGCCTGTTTCTACTGAAAGATGAGGTTTACTGAAATGCATTAGGTATAACAAATGAAGAATCAAGTGAAACCAGCACAGAAAGAATATCATTTAAAAGTACTGGCTCTCTCCTAGATTCCTCTTCATAGTCCTACATTTCAAAATCCCGAAACTCAAAATACTGAACAGAATAAATGAAAAAAAGGCTGAAATGTGACAATCATGAACATGCTTATATCTGATTGACACAGACATTATTTTATGCAGCTGGCTAAGGTGACATACACCCATACTTTATATGTACTTATTTTACCTCCAAGGTCTCACAAAGCTAGTGAAAAAGAAACCCCTGTTTTCCAGAGATTAAATATTTCTTTACATCCAACACAGAGTAAACTTGATTTTAGAATAAATAAAGGGGATATGAAATGCAACCTCTAACTGGGATTTGGAGGACACTTGACCTCATCAAAATTATTTTTATTTCAATTCACGTTCAGACATTCAGAATTTTTATATTTCAAGAGTTTCTACTTTCATTCTTTTATTTTTTTCTTCATATTTTTGCTGTTTCAAGATTTTGAAATTATATTATGAAGCACAACCATTTGTTTTTATAACTATCAATGAAATAATCTTTAAAGGTAATAGTTTCACCATCACCCCCCCCCATTAATTGCTCTATACAATTCAGTACATATCCTGAAGCCTTTATTCTGTTGTACAAATACAGTGTTTTTCCTGCCTCATTTATAAATACATGCAAATGTTTTCTATGTTGCTTACACAGGTAAATTTAAATCATAAAGAATACGGTATTTTTCTTTCCAGTTCAAATTTCCCAGGTCACCATTGCAAATGGCCTAGACCACTAGGGTTAACCTAGTCAATAAAATGTAAACAGATATGATAATGATGATAATAATACAGTTCAGACTGTTTCACCTAATAGATCCCTCTCATTGTTACATTTACCATGATCATTCCACAAGTCTTTCTTTTTTGTAGCTCCATGCACAATTTCAGCTCATTAAACGTTCCTTAAATTATTTTCTAAACCTGCTGTTCCTTTTAGCAATTATGGTATAAAGTTATATCAATACTCTGTTTTTCATTACTTTATACTTAGCAAGTTACTGTTAATCTTCCCAATTAAAACTATGTCAGCTAACTAAATTTTAGTCCATACCAATGCTTACTCATACCTACTTAGAGCATGACACACTTCCCTGAAAGAAGAAAGGTGGCAAACTCAACACAGTGGTAAGATTTAGAAACTGAGGGTATTAAAGAGACAGTCTGCCATAACAGAAACAGACCTTTGTATAGGTGAGATGAACAATTTTTTGTTTTGTTTTTGTTTTTGCAAATACTGAAGGGAAGTAAAAGCAGATGTGATTAAGTCTCTCTCCCTGCTGTCCTAATGTGTACATCAAATAAACATTTATTGAAAAATGGAAACACATTAGGTGCTAACACAGGTTCTGTTATCAATCAAGTAGCAAAGTATTCTTACCATGTGATAGAAAATTATTTTCTTGGTGTCACTGCTGAGCTCTTCTTGCAAAAGCTTGAAATTCACGTTGACCTTTACATCAGTATTACAATTTAGCTTTCCTCGTGTAGGTTGTATGTACAAGTAGCTCTTACTTAAAGAGACCATGGGCTGAACATGCTTGTATGCATCTCTGTAAGAAGGAGTCACTATTTCATAACTCCATGGGGTTCTCTCTTTCTTCAAACTTGCCTGCATGCAAATCAAAAGATATAGATATAGTTGTTTGAAAAAGTCTCATAAATTTATTCATCTATTTAAAACATTCAAAGTGTGGTGAAAATGAAATTAATATCTGCAATGGAAAATAAAGAAAAATAAAAGTAATGCAATTATTCAGTGTTTTAAAAAATAAGTAAATCAAACCAAATAGTGGTGTCTTTGCTTTGCAAAACTGATACTATTTGAGAAAATGGTAGTTACTAACTTACCATAATGCTGGATCCTTTCATCCAAGCTTTGAGCTGCTTGTGAGATTTGATCTAGCATTACTAGTGCTCCAGACTTGATCTTCATTAAACTTTTCCCTCCTATAATTCCCCAGTATAATTATTCTCATCAGATCAAGTTTGCTGCTTACCTAGGGATCAGTTAGTTACTCCAGAGGAGAAAGGAACTACTGGAGAAGAGCTTCAAAATGGTCTTTCATATCCTCAGATGGTGGATTGAGGGATGTCACATTTGGTGGAGCAGGATGAAATGATCCTGTGTTATGGTAAGCACATAACTAACGCTTTTTATCTAAACCATCCAATGTGACTAATGGATCAGAATCCCAGTCTACCAAAATCCTGGGTGGTATGAAAACAGGAGACCCTTAAGAATTGTGCCTCAAAATATAATAGCTGACATTTAATGTCAGGCAAAGGTGAGCAACTTAGACAAGGTTACTGAAGCACAAAATTTGCCCCCTAAGGAATTCTTGAAAAAAGCCATCTTCTCTAATTTATTAGGAACAAAGGAAGCAAAAGCTAAGAATCTTTTCTAAATTATTTAGTTTTGGAGAAAGAATCTTAGTTGCCTGTGTATATCTAGTGTATAAAGGGTTTATTCTCTCTCTCTCTCTCTCTCTCTCTCTCTCTGTTTTCTCTCTCTCTCTCTCTCTCTCTCTCTCTCTCTCTCAGAACCATACGAAGTTAATAGTTAGAGTGTCAAGCCATCACAGCTTTCTTGCCATTCAAATGCTCTCTCCTTGTAAGCTTGAATGATCAGCAGTTGACTAGCACTTCTCCAAGGATGAGCAGATAAGTAGTATTCTGTGAATAACCTTCCAAGTTACCTATTTATTTGAGAAAAATTGTATTTTTTATGGAAAAGTTTATATCAACACTGACAGTCACTAAATATTTTTTCAAAAAGTTAATTTTTTTAAGATTTCCTGATTTTGGAAAACTGTTTTAAAATGACTTTTTGTGAAAAAATAAGTATTTTGTGTGGAAAATCATAAACAGAGAATTGAACTAGTGGTTTGAGGGTTGTCACCAAAGTTTTTACCTTAAAACTGTAAATGTCCTATCAGGAGATTTACTGAAGTTTCTGAGCTAAACCATGGACCAGGCTTTGGGATTTCCAGTTCTTCCCTCTCCAGTCCACAAAAAGAAGATGTTCATGGGAATCTTTGGTAGTCAGGCCAGCATCCTCACTGCCTTAGCCACCAATGAGTGACTCTGCTGTGTCCAAATCAGGTACCTCAAACAGCTCATCATCTTCTCTTGATCTTGCTGGTGTTGCTCTTTAAAAAGTCACTAAGGACCATGACTTACATACATCCTCTGCAGCTGATGGGTTGTCCTTATTGGGCAAGGGAGGAAAAAAAGATCTGATGTTGTCAATTTTCATTCTATTTTCAACAACTAGGTTTGGATCTGACACTCAGATCTGACTTGGCCGTTGCTAAAGCACATGGTAACCAAAAACTCTCGAGCTTCTGCCTTACCCAAAATGCAAAACCCCCAGCTACCTCAGATCTTATTTGCCACTTCTAGCTAACAAACATGGTCTACCATCTCTCTCTTGAGCTGTGAGATATTGGATAAGTAAAACTGATATATTCTTCTGCCTTTTCTATATTTTATAATTACTATTCTTCAAAACTTTATTTCCCTGTCTGTCTCTTACTGCTGCTTTACTTCTTCTGTAATTTCCTTTCTTACCTGTGTACATTTATGATACTATCACTAGTATCCTTCCCCTTTTATGACTCTGTTGTAGTCCGTTTTTTACTATTGTTGGTATTCCCCTTCCCTCTTTGTTACTTTATATAAAAAAAAGTTTGTCTGTCATACTTGTATTTCATATTGTTGCTAAATTTCATAGTTTTCTGTTGTTGACTGAGTACATGATGGCGATTAAACCTGCAGGTTTTTAAAAATGTTCCAAGTGTGAGCATAAACCACTAGTTTCAGATGCCCACACTCTTTGTGTATATTGTCTGGGCCCCCTTCATTTGCAAGAGGATTGCTCAGTTTGTCATGGGTTTAATCCTCACACTCTTGTCGAGCAAAAGAAAAAAATTAATATTGAAAGGCCTCATTCCTTTGGCTTTTGGAGAAGCCATATTGGAGACCCCCAAGTCAAAGGCCTCCAAAACATCTTCTCTAAAACTTTCATCTTCCTCATCTGACTCCTCAAAAAACAGATCTCAGAAGGACCTGGTCTCAACCCTGGATCCAAAAAAACTGTGACTACAGGATCTGACTGATTTCAAGGATCTTGCAGACCCTAAACAGACTGATTCGACCTTATCGGAGTCGACCTTTGCATGTCATATCAGAGGAGATTAAAACCCTTGGATCCTACCTTGTTGGGTCCGCCCATGACAAAAATTATGGCGCATTCTATGATTCCAACCACCAGATATTCCCCTTGGCTGGAACCAGTACCTGACAGACTTCCATCACCTTTCTTAGAAAGGCGTAAGACTCACTCCATTTATTTCACTCATTTGTCCAGGAGCCTTACAGAAAAAGATGTGGAGAGAGTTGTGTGGAAGATACTCTTGGCACAGGGGCAGATTGGTTTTCCTTCAGCTCCTACCCCTCTGTGTCAGGAGATTTAGCCTTCTACAAAACACCCTTCACAAATTCCTCCTCTGACATCTTCTGTTGTTTCAGAGTTCCAGGATCCCATTCTAGTCATCCATCCATCAGTCTCAGAGATGAAGACTTCCGTACCTTCAGATTCGAGATCTTCTCTGAGATCTCTGGTCCACTCGGATCCAGACAGCTCTAGGAGTTGAAGTCTGCCCATCTGGTCCAAGCTGCAGCATTCAACTCTGATATTGTTGGAGCCTTCTCTGCTCCTAGGAGCCTCAGCACTGGACAGTTTGGTTCCAGCTTTCACCTCAATGATACTGATATCTGAGTGCAGAAGCTCATCTTTTTGGATCCAAACCTCTCTTATGCTCCATTAGGCTCTGCCTTTGAGGCTGAGAAGAGGGTTTTCTCTGCCTCAGCAGATCTGATGGAACCTTCCCCTTGGATCCTAAACATTCTACAATTATGTCACTGCATCCAGAGCCTCACCATATTCTTCCACAAGGACAACCAGTACCAAAGACCCAGATTCCCTCTCAGGGAATTTTGATTTGCTCTTCCAAAACCTCCTCAATGCATCCCACTGAGGAGGTGCCCAGGAAGAGGATATGCAAGAGGAAACACATAGACTCCCCACAGAAGTCCATCACTGAAGACACAGATTTTGATGAAAGGTGACGGGTCCTTGCCGTTACCTCCTGAAGATGTCTCTTTTGGAGACATCCTAGAAATTCTTAAACAGAGAGGTGGCTGGACCCCCTCCAACCCTATGTCTGAGGAATCCGTTCTCCTGGAGGTATTTGTTACTGGACCCTCTACTTCCTGGGTGACTCTGCCCGCTGATGAGCTCATTGGTATGGTCTCCTGGCAGGTGTGGAAGGAGCCCGACAGCATAGAACCCATACCTTGGAGATCAGACAGAATAATGGAACCACCTATGGACAGACAGTTCTGGGGGAATGGGGTTCCAGTTGATACTATGGTCACTGTGTCTGCCACGAAGAAGGAACTCACTGACAAGAGTTCCACTGTCTATCCCCCCAACAAGGAGTCATGTCTTTGCTTCAGCAACCATCGCTCTTAGGTTGCTGAACTACTTGGCACATTTTATTAGACTTTAGAGAAATTTGACTAAGAAGCTGTCAAATACTCTCTCAGGAGCCATTTCTGAAATGGTTACAGATTCTGTAACTTCTAAGTTGGTCACCCTACAATCCATATCCATTTCTTTTAAGAGGTTGGTTTCCAATATAGCAGAAGGAACCTCAACGGCAGTGGGTTCTAGCATTTCCATGAGGACCTTATGTGATTTTGCAGAGCGGTTTAAGTCCTCTTTCAGTGCTCCCTTTGATGAAACTAATATGTTTGGCCCCAAAATGAGACAAACACTGTCCAGGTATGAGAAAGATGGCAAGACCATGTCTGCCGTGGGTGTACATTTTTTGATGTCCCCAAAGATCCTTTTCCAGGAATCAATAGAGTAGTCGAAAAATGTGGTTCATGAAATCTCAAGGTCCATTCCAAATCACTCATGGAGGAGGTTCCCCCAAAGGCAAGGGCTAAACTCTAACAGACAACAATGCCCATGCTACAGAAATGGCCTGCAGAAACAAGGTTCCAAAAAATCTTTCTTTCTTTGACCAAACCTACCAGTGCTTGTGACAGGAGGCCTGATTTTCCACCTCTAGAGGCAGTTGGGGAGTGATTATCTCTGCACCAGAGAGCCTATAGTACCTTTTTTAGGCAAGGTTCAAATAACAAATTCATCACTGTAACAGGTACAAGCAAGCAAAATCTGTGGGTAATGCTACTCAATGCTAGAAGTCTAAACCTCAAAATGCATTCACTCAAGGCACTCCTTAAAATGGAGAACATTGACATCTGCGCAATGACAGAGACCTGGTTCAAGTCTCCAGAGAGCACCCCTGCATTACCAGGCTATAATTCATAAAACACCTTTCGGACACCTAACCTGGACCAAAACAGTAAAGGCAGAGGTGTGTACATATTCATTAAGGATATCCCCACCTCCAGGCTAGTTGCTCAGCATAATGCATCCGAGATTATCCAAGTGCAACTAACTCTGGGCAAGACCGCAATCCAAATTGTAACTTGCTACAGATCCCCCACCATGCCCCAGGGTTCCCACTCCTCATTTCTTGATACAATGGAAAATATTAGGGTGCAACCCAACACACTAAAATGGGAGATTTCAACTACCCCACCATTAACTTGGAAAACTACTCATGTACCAACTCTCTTGCTCAACATTTTCTGGAATTCATAAATTCCAGTGCCTTGGATCAATTTACCTACAACCCCACAAGGGGCAGCAATATCCTAGACCTGGTCATTACCAACATGGGCAACTGGTGTTCCACACCAGAGGTCAATTCCTCGTTGGTCAGATTCGACCACAAGCTAATTACCCTAGACATCCACATTCCGCCCCCACCCCCCATTAGGGAAACCACCGTAAAAAATTTCTCTAAAGCCAACTTCACGCTTCTTAAGACAGAAGTGTCAAACTTCACGACACCCATGCAGATGGACAACAGAGGTACAACTGCTGAATCCTACACAAATGCACTTTATAAGCACTTACACGAGTGCATGGATCATGCTATCCCTAACAGAACCAAGATGCTATCCTCCAAAAAAAAAAAAAAGAAGCCAATCTGGTGGTCCTCTGCCATAAATAAACTACAACAGAAGAAACTGTTGCAAAAAAGAGTAAAATCCCATGATTGGAGGAACTCCCTGGTGAGCCTCAGTAAGAAGCTGAGATCCCTCATAAAATCCTCCAAAGCTAGTTACAAAAACAAAATTGCCACTGATTCTAAAGACAACCACAAAGCATTCTATAACAAGAATCTCAATGGAAACACTCAGATCTGCTCTGAGTTACAGCACAATGGCACTAAATATACAGAACCAACTGATATTGCCAACATCCTGGCAGATAGGTTCAGTGCTAACTTTACCCCCCTCTCACCCCCTAATGGGCCTATCTCTATACTGGAAGAATGCAAAGTTCCTGTGATCATGGCTGTACAGGTAAAAACCACACTCTCTAAAGCCAAGAACACAGCATCCATGGGACCTGACAACATCCCAGGCTGCATTCTACACGAACTACAGAATGAACTGCACCCCACCAAAGCACCATGCTCAGTCATAGCCTCACCTCAGGCTTTGTGCCCACTGAATGGCGCACAGCGATGGTTATCCCACTCCACAAAGGGGGAGCCACCACAGACCCCAGGAACTACTGCCCCATTAGCTTAATGAGCCTGGTCTGCAAGGCCATGGAACAAGGAATCATGGAATTATAACAAAGACATTGGTAATCTACAAACTCTTGACCCCACCCTGTTCGGGTTTGTAAAAGGCAGATCATGTCTCCTAAACCTGATAGATTTCTTTGAAGCAGTCACCAAAGTCATAGACAAGGGTAAGGTGGTTCACACAGCCTATCTAGATCTCGCCAAAGCTTCTGACACCATCACTAACTCTGGAATTATAGACAAACTCACTAAACTAGGTATAAATCCCTATGTTACAAGATGGGTTGAAAACTGGCTACAAATCCAACTTCAGACCAGTGACAAGTGGAGTACCACAGGGTTCAGTCCTGGGTCCTCTCCTGTTTGGTATCTACTTTTCTGAAGTACAGGCTAACACACAGAAGGTCTTTGGCTAATGAAGTTCACAGATGACTGCAAACTAGGAGCCATAATCGAAACTCCTAACGATGTGGACATCCTACAAAAGGGTTTCACTGAGACAGATGCCTGGTGTCAAAACCGTGGCCTCAAGCTCAATGCCAAAAAGTGTATTGTCATCCCCTTTGGTAAAAACTCTGTACCCATGAGTTACCACATAGGTGGTAGTGTGCTTAACACTGAAAGTGTGATAAGAGACCTTGGGACACAGGTGGACAGTAGTCTCTCCTTTGATAATCACATCACCACAGTAGTCAGGAAATCCTTCTACGTGGCACACCTCATCACAAAAGGTGTCTCATCCAGGAAAAAAGGGGTCATTGCTCCTCTCTACTCATCACTCATTAAACCCATTATAGAGTACAACGCCCCTTTTATAATCTACCTCACAAGACATCTGCAGCAGCTGGAAAGGCCACAGAAGTACCTCACAAAGAAGATTACTGGCCTCAAACAGATGCTCTCCGTAGACCGTCTCAAAAAACTCCAGCTTTACTCCGTCGTATATCGCCTATTCAAGAGGTGATCTCTGCCTAACATACAAAGCTATGTCAAACCCTGAGCTGTTGGACATGCTCCACTTAAAAAATCTGAATTCCTCCGAGCTAAACGCTCTAGGGACCTAAACCTTGTCACCACAATAAACAGAACATGCTGGAGGATAGACTGTTGACCCAGAGACTTCCCATACTCTGGAACAAAATACCCATCTATATCAAAGTTCCTCATTAGCACTCCTCAACAGAAATGCTGATGACTGCATGGGAAATAGGAAATTCAGCCCCGGAGATCACCTCTGTGGCACTGCTCGACAGGGGCACAGGAAAATACTTTTTTTGGGTGGTGAAAGTCAGTGTACCTTTTTGGCTAGGCTTATATACGCCCTTGGGTCAATAGCCTAGTACCTACCTATGAACATATACTTGGGTGTGGAGAATTATTTCCAGAGGCTATATAGTTCCCTTTTCCCTTCCAATTCCAGTTCCAAGAAAAATCCCCAATGTTCCACCGAGTCAGAGGGATCAAGCAGCAATGCAAATACAAGAGCTGCTAGAAAAAAAAAAGAGTCATGCAACAAGTCCCACCAGATGAAACAGGATCTGGAACTTACTCAAGGTTCTTTTTAGTGCCAAGGAAAATGGGGACTGCGGAGCTATTTTGGATGTCACCAATTTAAACAAATCATTTCAGCGAACCAAGTTTCAGATGGTCATTGCACAGTCTGTTCTCCCTTTTCTGGGGAAGGACAACTGGATGTGCTCTATAGACCTTCAGGACACCTATTATCATATAAAAATGAACAGGTGATCCAGACAGTACCTATGCTTCTGGCTGGGAGCCAGTCATTATCAGTTCAGAGTACTGCCCTTTGGGCTCTCCACAGCTTCCAGGGTGTTTAGCAAATGCATGGTAGTAGTTGCAGCTCACTTCAGACTGCAGGGATTCCAGGTGTTTCACTAACTAGATGATTGGCTCATTACTGCTGTGACCAGTCATTAGCTCATATGCGCAAGGGAGAAGGTTCTTCAGACTTGCACTCTTCTGGGGATAACAATAAACTACAAGACATCACAACTACAGCCAACTCAAACAATGGAATTTGTAGGAGCGGTTCTAAACAAATTCTGTCATCGCTTCTCTTCCACCACACAGAGTTCAGACAATAAAGTCACAAGTCAGAATAATTATGATGAGCACTTCGGTTTCAGCCCATCTAGTTCATCAGGCTCTAGACTCAATGGCTACAACAATAACTTTACTTCCACTAGCCAGATTTCACATGAGGATCCTTCAGTGGATGCTAGCTACTCAGTGGTCAATCCTTTATTATACCATGACCCTCCCAAAACGTGCACGCTGATTGGCCAGCGTGCACATTGTAAATCGAGTTATACTAATGGAAAAAGGTCCGTCGCCGGACTTTTTCCATTAGTATAACTCGTTACTTAAAACACTGTCTCGCTATGTTAAATGGGTTTAACATAGCGAGACAGCTTTAAAATAAGCAACGGAGATCTCTGTTGCTTATTTTAAAGCTGTCTCGCTATGCTAAACCCATTTAACATAGCGAGACAGGTTTTAAAAAAAAAGCAACGGAGAAAGCAAGATCTCCGTTGATTTTTACTGTTTCGCTATGTTAAATGGGTTTAACATAGCGAGACAGTTTTAAAATAAGCAACAGACATCTCCGTTGCTTATTTTAAAGCTGTCTCGCTATGTTAAACCCATTTAACATAGCGAAACAGTAAAAAAAAAAAGCAACGGAGATCTTGCTTTCTCCGTTGCTTTTGCTCAACTCTGATGTACCGCGCAGGCACGCAGTACATCAGAACTGCCGCGGATGCCAGACATCTGCAGAAGGGCAGTAAACAGGCATTATACTATGCCATTATTTAAGAAAAGCAATAGTTTATTTTCTTAAATAATGTCATGGTATAATAGCAATAACCCACTTCTGGGTGTGGGTAATGCTGTATTTACCCACGGTTGGCTTTGTTTGGTCCCGAGGGCTTCGCCCTCGGGACCAAACCACGCCAACCGTGGGTAAATCCAGCATTACCCACACTCAGGCATGGGTTATTGCTATATCAACCAATATCTTTTCAGATAAGAATCACCCAGACATGCAAAACAGATTTAGATTGGTGGATGTGATCCGACCAAATACTTCAAGGCCATCCTTTCATTCTCCAACAACCCAATGCCATGGTGACCAAGGATGTTTCCCAGATAGGGTGGGGAGAGGACTTTATCTGGGAAAGACAGTCCAGGGCACCTGGACCCCTGAAGAGGTCAATTTGCACATAAATATCCCAGAGATAAGAGCAGTGCTGTTAGCATTGCAGACATTTAAAGATGCTCCCCCTCTAGGATGAGTGCGATTCAAACAGGCAATATGTCTGTTGTCTGGTGCATTAATACACGAGGGGGAACCAAATCCTACCCATTGTGTTGAGAAGCTCTCGGGGTCTGTCAGTGGGTGATCTCTTCCCACTGCTTTCTGTCAGCAATGCACATTCCAGGGAAATCCAGTGTGTCAGCAGACAAACTGAGCAGGTGCATTCTTCTTCCTCATGAATGTCCCCTCAACAAAACTGTGGCGGACATGATTTTCTGTGAGTGGGGCCAGCCTTGCTGCAACCTCTTTGATTCTCTCCTAAACAAAAACTGCAGCAACTACTTTGCCCTAATTCCCCCACAGAGAAAATCACTGAGGAATGCTCTATTTCACGATTGGCGACCACGGTGTCCTCTACGCTTATCCACCGTTTCCACTGATACCAAAATTTCTACAGAATGCTGCCAGGTCAAAGAGCACAGTAATCATCATTGCACCATTTGAACTCAACAAATTTGATTTCCTTTTCTCTGGCCTCACCGGGTTCAACCATGTGGACCCTAGATCTGACTCTGGACCTGCTGTCTCACCCGACAGGCATGATACATCCAGACATAATAAATCTGAAGCTGACGGCTTGGTTTATCCAGTTGCATTAATAGCCAGACAATCGGTGCTCTCTTCACCTGTTCAACATATACTTTTATCTTCCCATAAACCCTCAACAAGAAAGATATATTCTAGTAAATGGAAAAGGTTTGTTATTTGGAACCAACAACACAATACTGACCCTTTTTCAGCACCTATCAACTACATATTTGACTTTCAAGGGCACCTATTTCTAGACAGTGCTAGTTCTTCAACCATTAAAGCGCAGTCAGTAGCAATTTCTAATTACCACACATGATTCAATGGCTATTTCATAGCTTCTCATAAGTTGAGCAAGGCCTTCTTAAAATGTACTCTTAGCCTAAGGCCTCACTTTAAAGACCCTACTCCTCCATGGGATTAGAATCTGACATTGTAGTCTCTCACTCAATTCCCCTTTGAACCAGCAGCTACATGTGACCTTATGTGCCTTACATGGAGGACAATTTTGTTGCTTGCTATAACTTCTGCAAGAAGAATTTCCAAAAATCCAAGTGTTATCCTCTAAACATCCATGCTTAATTTTCCATAAGGATAGAGTGACCTTACGTACTTATCAGTCCTTTCTGCTGAATGTGGTGCCAGAATCCAGCATTAAACAGGCCATTAATTTACCAGTGTTTTTTCCTAATTTTACTAGCACAGGAGAATATATCTTACATTTACTGGATATTCATAAACAGTTACGCTTCTGCTTACATAGGACTGACATGATCCGAAAAGCTGTCCAATTGTTCATTTCATTTTCTGAACCAACCTTGGAAAAACCAGTTATTAAAGTTACATTGTCAAAGTGGTTGACAAATTGCATTTCCTTTCTTATACTAAACTGGGCATTACTCTTCCACAATCCTTAAGAGCACAGTCCATTAGATCCATGGCTAACTCCACAGTTATTCAATCAAGAATCTTCATGGATGACATATGTGCAGCAGCAACTTGGGCTACTCCCCATACCTTTGTCACTCATTGCAAGTTGGATCTGGTCTCCAGAGGTCAGGCATCATTTGGTTCTATGATGCTCAGGAATATTCTTCCTTGAGTCCACCCTGGAAAACAGGTAGCTAGAGACTCTTTCCCAATAGTTGTTGATAGAATGAAAATTGACAACATCAAATAAAGAAGTTATGTCCTCACCATAACATTCCATCTGTGTTGTCCATTTTCATTCTTCCTCAACTCCCCTCCCACCAACCCCCATCCATAAGACTTCTGGAGGAATGAGTGTTTACAGGATAGCTGTATACTTCATTTTTATATGACCTCTAGATATGGCTTCTCCATAATTTTTCCATCTTTTACTAAAGCAGCAAACAAGATCTGAGGTAACTGAGCTTGGTGCATTATGGGTAAGGCAGAAGCTCAAGGGTTTTTGGCCGAGTCGGATCTGTGGGTGGGATCCGAACCCAACAGTTGAGAAAGAATGAAAATGGACAACACAGAAGGAACATTATAGTGAATACATAACTTCTTTTTATGTACTTAGCATAACAACAGAGCCATGTTGTCTGATTTTCGTCTGGCTCAACATATGGGTTGTCAGATCCAACAGGGTTTGACCTCGACACCCATTTCAAAGCTTCCACAGTTCCAGGGTTCTTACTTCTCCCCTACCCATAATTCCAGAAATCCACCCTAGTACTTCAGATCGAGTTTGCCCCCTACAGTACAAACAAGACATAATTCTGACCATACATTAGAAGGAAGAACATCAAAAACAGAGAAGCAGACAGGGAAAACAGTCAAACATGACTGTTCACAGACAGGTTGTAGAGTAGCAACCACCCAGTCACATTGAAGTCATATGTGTCAGTTTGATTTGGGGGCAGGAACAAAGGAGGTTGAACTGAACAAAAATCAGAAAACATGGATCTATCATTATGGTAAGTACATAACATTCGTGTCCATTGTCCTTTTCATCTGATTCAACATATGGGACAGAATCCCAAGCTGTCTTTCTGGGTTGTATCAAGTAAGGACATTCCTGAACTTAGTGGAAGCAAAGGAAGCATGAGATCTAGAATGTACATCTAGTTTATAATGAGACACAAAGGTTTGGACAATGGATCAAGTTGCTGCAGCACAAATGTCATCAATGGGAAGTCTTGGAAAAGGCTGCTGAGGTGGTTATTGCCCTTGTTGAGCTTTTGGTTTGGATTGTAAAGACAAACCCTTCTTGTTATAGACAAAGAAAATGCAGTCTGCCAGCCATCATGAGAATGTAACTTTGGCAACAGCACTAACAAGTTTTGGTTTTGAGAAAGCAATAAATAGTTGATTAGACTTCCTAAATTGTTTTGTTTGATGAAAATAGAACCTGAGATGACAATCTAGCTTGTGCAAGGTGTATTCCCCTTTGTTTGTGAATTTAGTAAAAAATATTGCTATATTTTAACACTGATTAAAATTTGTCCCTGATGCCACCTTTGAAAGGAATGATGCATTAGGTTTCGGAGAAATCCCTGTCCTTATGGAAAATCAAATAGGGAGATGTGCAGGAGAGTGCCTGTAATTCTAAAATCCATCTGTCTGACACGATCACCACTACAAAATTGTTTTCCAAGTTAGGTATTTAATGTCACAGTGGCTGCAGGTTCAAAGGGGGGGCTGTGTCAGAGCTTGGAGCTTGACAGTAATGTGCCATGGGGGAGCCAGCTCTTTAATGGGAGGGCATAAAAGAAATTCCCCTCTCAGAAAGTCTCTACAGATCTTTAAAGAAGCTACGGAAGTGAAAATTCAAAACTGCTGCCATTCGAACTTTGATGGTAGAATAACTAAAGTCTTTGTGAAAAAGTTCAGACAAGAATTCCAAGATCAAACAAAGTAAAACACACCTTGGAGCGCTAAAGGCAGCTTTTGCCAATATAAACTACTGTGTGTAAACAAAGTAAAGCTGTGCCACAATGGTAGAGGTTAAAAGCTAGTTTAATAGACACAAGCAATACAATCTATAAAAAATATGAAACAGAGTAAAAATAAAGATAAAAATAAAAATAAATATAAGTGGATAAGGGCTTTTGGCAGTTACCTTCTTCAGATCCTTTCTTCTTAGCAGAACTTGCTGGTTTTGAAAGGTAATGATCTGTCAATCTTACAGTCATCTCAGAAGTCTCCAATCCTTGAGAAAAGGCTTTAAAGGGACCATCCAGCTCAAGCCACGCAACTTGTCAGCCTGTAAGCCAGCAATCCATCCAGTCTCAATAATTTCTGTTCTGCTGAATATATCTCCTCCTCTCAAACTTTCTTCAATAACTTCCAAGGCCATGAAAGAAAAAAAGAAGTTATGTACTCACCATAACGTTCCATGTGAGTTGTTCCATCTCACCTTGATTCATCACTGATGGGTTTGGAGCTGATCCTCGGCTCCGACACGGACGATTAGCAAGCTCAAAGTTCTCCAGTTGCTCGAGACCCCAACCCTTATCCCATAATACACTGCTGAAATTACCTCAGATCTTGTTTCCTGCGTACCATATAATAGTACAATAATTATTCTACTTAAGAATGAATACACATTGAAAAACCAGGATGAAGACAGCCTTCAGGTCAACTGTCAGCCAGGAGGAGGAAGGAGGGAGGGATGTGAGAATGAAGGCGAGATGGAACAACTCACATGGAACGTTATGGTGAGTACATAACTTCTTTATGTGAAATTGTTCAATCCCGCCATTCATTCATCACTGATGGGTAGTGTCCCTAGCACCCTGATCTTGGGTGGCTCACGGAAGTACACTCTTCAGAACCATAGAACCAAATGAAGCCCTGTCCCTGGAGGCCTTATCCACTTTGTAATGAGTTATAAAAGTGTGAGGTTTAGACCAGGTGGTTGCTGCACAGATGTTATCCAAAGGCAATCTGGCTTGAAAGGCTGATGAGGTAGAAACTGCTCTGGTTGAATGAGCCTTTACCTTACTAGACAAGGGCGTATTATGACAAGCATATGTGTAGGTGATGCAATCCGACAGCCACATAGACAGGGTTGTTTTAGCAACTGGTTTACCTTTCCTGGTCTCAGTAAAAGGACACAAAGAGTTAATCTGACTTCCTAATGTCTTTGGTTCTGTCCAAATAAAATCTAAGTTGTCTATGAACATCGAGTATATGCAACATATATTCCAATTTGTTGGTGTGATTAGGGAAGAAAACGGGCAACTCAGTGACTTGATTAATGTTAACCTCATAACATACTTTGGGCAGAAAGTCCTGAGAGATACTCTGTCAGTATGGAAGACCATGTAAGAGGGCTTGATGGAAAGGGCTTGGAGCTCTGACACTCTACGGGCTGAAGTGATGGCTACTAAGAAGATAGTTTTTCCATGACAAGAATTTTAGTTCACAAGATGATGCAAGCTCAAATGGAGGAAGAATGATATGACATAACATAAAATTCAAATTCCAGGGGGAATAAGGTGTCTCCACTGGAGGTCTTATGTGAAAGGAACCTTTTAGAAAAGCCTTAGACAATTGGTGAGCCATAATATTCAATCCATCAATTCCTAGATGGAAATTAGATATAGTAGCTAATTGTACTCATACCGTAGCTGCCGCTGCTCCTTTGTTGAAGATTTCTGTCAAGAATTGCAAGATAGAAGGCAACGGGGCTTGATAAGGGTCAATGTTGTGGGAAGAAGCCCGAATGGAAAATCTCTTCCACTTACTACGATACAATTTTCTGGTGGAAGGTTTGTGGGAAGCCAACAAAATCTGGCTAGTGTCATGGGAAAGATTATAGAGCCTGGCTATGCGGGGAATTGGAGGAACAAAGTGGTTAGCTTCAGTGTCTGCAAAGACGGGTGAAGAACCCCTGACGGATGTGTCAACAAGTCTGGAACTGGGTCCAGGATCCATGGATCTTCCAGAATATGATGGTAAAGAAACGGGAACCAAATCTGCCGAGGCTAATGAGGGGCTATGAGGATGACTGTCTGTCCCAGCAGCTTTGCTTTCTGTAAGAATTTGGATATCAGGGAAATTGGTGGAAATGCAAAGAGGAGACCCGGGGACCAATCATGGACAAGATTATCCCCCGGGGAGTGACCTGGCATGGGAATTAAGGTAAAATACCTTCTGCATTTGTTGTTGATGCAACTGGTGAAGAGGTCGCAGGAAGGCTGGCCACATTTGCGGAAGATCCTATCCGCAATCTCTTGTTTGAGGGTCCATTTGTGGGGCAACAAGATTGCTCTGCTCAGTCTGTCCGCTATTACATTGGATTTCCCCGGGATGTGCGTTGCCAACAGAAAGCACCGAGATGACAGTGCCCACTGTCATACTCTGAGGGCCTCTCGGCAAAGGGGATAAGACTTGGTCCCAACTTGTTTGTTCAGATACCAGACCACTGACATGTTGTTTGTCTGTATTGCAATTGTCCCTAGAGGAAGAGAGTCCTGAAAGTATTGCAACACTAGAAGTACTGCTCTCATCTCAAGGACATTGATATGCAGATGTGATTCTTGATCTGTCCATGTACCTTGGGCAGTCTTTCCCTGAAATAGCCCCCCTACCCCATCAGGGAAGTGTCTGTGGTCACAGTGGCAACTGGAGGGGGAAGCATGAAAGGACGTCCTATTGTGACATGAAGAGACGTCAACCACCACTGAAGATCCTTCTTGCAGGAATTTATCAGGATCATGTGACTCATTGGAAGTTCTTGGTAAGACCATTGTGTGAATAGAAGCCATTGAAGGATTCTCATATGCATCCTTTCTAACGGGATTGCTAGAATAGCTGCCACCATCAATCATAGAACTTTCAGTACCTCTGCTGCTGATGCTCTGTTCTTTGATATTAAGGACATGATGTGTTTGCAAAGAATAGAGATTCTTTCTGGCAGAAGGTGGGGAGTGGTGGTTGACGTGTCTAGTTCTGTCCCTATAAAAACGATATGCTGCGATGGCAACAAGGCAGACTTTTCGAAGTTGATTGTAATGCCTAGCTGATCGTCAGAGTAGCCTCTCTCGCTTGAAGAAGTTGATGCCTGGTGGTGGAGGTAAGGAACCAATTGTCTAGATACGGAAACACCTGTAATCCTAGATACCTCAGGTGAGCCGTGACTACTGCCACGCACTTGGTGAACACTCTGGGGGCTGTAGTGAGACCAAAGGGCAGAACCTGGAATTGATAATGATTGGCTCCCAGCCAAAAACACAGGTGATCTCTGGATGGTCTGGCCATCTTTATGTGGTAGTATGCATCCTTGAGATCGATCGAGCACATCCAATTGTCCTTCCCCAACAAGGGGAGTATGGACTGTAGCGTGACCATTCGGAATTTCTCTTTTCTCACAAATTGGTTGAGTCTGCTGAGATCCAAAATGGATCTCCAGTCCCCTGTTTTCTTTGGAACCAAAAAAAACCTTGAGAAGTTCCGAATCCTGTCTGGTCTGCTGGGACTGGCTGGGTGACTCTTTTTTCTATCAATCGGCGTACTTCTATTGCTGCTTGTCCCTCTATTGCTGCTTGTCCCATGTGACTGGGTGGAATGTTCAGGATTTTTTTGACGGGAAGAGGCTGGGTGGAGAAAGGTATGAAATACCCTCTGGACATTATACTTTGTACCCCACTGTCATTTGTTATATTTAACCAGGCTTTGGGGTACAAATATAAGCGACCGCCAACTGCCTCTAGAATAGGACAGCCAGGCCTCCCTTCAGGAGCACTGGTAGGATTGACCAGAGAAGTGATCTCCTTCACCCTGGTGTTGCGGACCTCCTCTGCTGCGAGGGCGGCGTCTTCCACTGAAACTCCCTCCTCTGCCTCTGGAGGGGGGCTCTCCATGTGTGTCTTAAAAGGCTCCTTGGGTTTCCTGGGACCACATCTTTCCACCCCCTGACCTTTGGGAAAGGGTCGAGTGGGGGTGGAAAAATGAACTCCGATGGCAGACAGAGTCTTTCCTTCTTGCTCACACCTGGTCAAAGTCTCCTTCACCTTTGGCCCAAACAAAGATGAGCCATCAAATGGGGTATTAGTCAAAGAAGACTTGAAGGGTTCCGCGAAGGAACAGAGTCACAGGCAGGCATGCCTACGGAGAGCGATTTCTGTACCTGTGGCTCTACTCGAACCATCAGCTGCATAAGATACAAGACGCATGGACGAGTTGACTATCGAATTGAGGGTAGAGAGCTGAGTGTCAATCTTATCGGATACACTTGAAGGTATAGCACCCTGAAGAGTATCTCCCAACTCCTTAAGGAGATCTCTCTGCAGTCTGGTAAAATGTGTCAAGCAGTTCAGTGATCTGAGTAAGAAAGTTGCTGAACTGAACATGCGTTTCCCATATCTATCCATGATCCTAGATTCTCTGTTAGGAGGATGGATAGATGAGGAAGTCTCAAACATTTCCTTTATGGTGGATGCTGCCACCACCATGGCATCAACAGGGACTCCCTTGGTCAAAAAGGACTTATCCACAGGGGCTGAAATAAACTTATTAGGCCTCCTAGGAACAGGTTCCATAGCTTCTGGAGACTCCCACGCCCTACGAGAGACCAAATCCATAAGTTTATTGTAGGGCGGAGATACCCAAGAGGTGGAAGGTTGAGACCCACATGCCTTCAGGAGAACCAACTCATCCTCAGTAGGGCTCTTGGACTGCCAATCACCCCTCTGCCTAAGAATTTTAAGAATCTCTGCAAAAAAGATGTGCCCAGAGGGGGATCTGGGGGATGCTTCTGATTTATCCAGGTTGGTGTCCGATGTGATAGACTCATGGGGGGAGTCCAAATGCCTCCTCTTACATAATCTCTTCCTGGGAACCTCTTCAGGGGTAACTTCTGGGGCTACCTGAGGCTCTGGGTCTCTACGCTTGGGAGGACTGGAGGAAACAGAAACAGACACAGGCACTTAAGGGGATGAAGAGACCAGACCTTGAGATGAGGAAGTCTTGGGAGACAACACTCACCTCATGGCATCGAATGCACCTCGGCTCTGATGAGAAGGCGTTGATGGCTCTGATGGAGCCACGATCACCTCTCGCACCGAAGCTGTGGACTCAGAGCCCGAGGTAGGAGCCGAGCTCACCCGAGCCGAGGCCCCAAGAGGAAGAGTCGGCACCGACAATTCGGTGAGGCTATCCTCACCGGGCCCGACCAGAGAGTGTCAGCTCCTAGAGTACCCGGTCGGCGCCGAGAATGTCTGAGCAGATGGAGCCAATGACACTGGAGCAGGTGTCGGCTCCAAGGGATCCACAATCATCAGGTCAGCCTCCTCTGGCTCCAAAGGTCCAATATGGCGCAGAGGAGGAGCAGACAATTCAAAGGTAGTGGTCTTCTCCGATGGCTGTGTCTGAGCTGACAGCCTGGTGCCTTCAAGAGTATCTGAACCAGCCGGTCCATATCCAGATCAGATAGGCTGACAGAGGACTTGGAAGAGTGGACAGATGAAGCCGACGTTGCAATATGGAAGTTTTTCGGCAACCGGTTCCAAGGACGTGTCCCGGTTCCGAAAAGAGTAGACTGTCAGCTCCAGGGCAGTGGAGCCGAAGTCACCACACTCTCTGACCTCTTTTCTTTTTTTGATTTAGAATCAGTGGAAGACTTAGAAGATTTAGATGATTTACTGGCTCCATCCTGGTCAGACAATGCCTCAGAAAAGGGGTGTTTAATCATACCCCTATCAATCAATTTCCTCTTTCTTTCAGCTAATACTCTTGTGGAAAAGGAATGACATATGCTGCAAGACTATTGCGGATGTACCTCACCAAAGCAGTAAGCACACTGCACATGGGCATCTGTGACTGACATTTTCTGTCCGCAGTCTGGGCATTTTTTAAAACCAGACTTTGGATGCCTGTCCTTATCTTCAGACATTACACAACTAAAGCACACTGTTTAACTATGAGCTGTTTTAAACTAAGCAACTCAAACAAACACACACACAGCCCAAAAGCGGCACTAAGAACTAAATAACTACAAACAGTAATAAAATATCCAAAACAAAAGTCCCAAAAGGGATCACTGACTAATCACTAATTCTAAGGCCAGAAGGCCGAAGGCAGGATACATACAACTGAGGAAGGGGGTATAAACACAGAAAAAAACTACTAACTACTATATATATATATATATATATATATATATATATATATATATATATATATATATATATATAGTGTATATCTGCAACTAAGACTAGAACAAGGGTACATAAAAAAGAAAAAATATAACTTGCTGAAAGTTGAAAAACTCCCAATAAAGTCTCGAGCCAAGCTGAAAACCAAGAGATCAGTGCCGTGGCAAACTAGTTCTGAGGTAATTCCAGCAGTGTGTTATGGGATAAGGGGTGGGGTCTCGAGCTACTGGAGAACTTTGAGCTTGCTAGTCGGCCATGATGAATGAACGGCGAGATTGAACAACTTCACATTTTGTGATCAGGGTATTTGGCAATATGTTGAGACAGAGCACTAGTTTTATTGTGTAATCTCAAGTGACACAGAATTAGTTCCTTAAAGGGTCTGTTGGCCTTGCCAACATAAAATCCATTACACAGACAGCAGGTGGCACCATATATAATATTTTTAGTGTTACAATCCGCAAACACTCTGAATCTGTATGTTTTCAAGGTAATTGGATGCTTGAAAATATTGCTGGAATTTATGGAGCTGCAAGCTCAACATTTGCTAAAAGGAAATGTACCACATCTCAAAGTAACTGGTCTAACTCCAGATCTGTGTTTATCCTGGCACAATAACCTCTTTAAGTTCTTCTTATTCTTGAAGCAGAATCTAGGTGTCTCACCAACTATACATCTAATGTAATCATCAGCTATGAATATCCTCCAGTTCATCCTGTTAATCTCACATACCTGTTGAACATCATTACTGAACATCAGCAAGTACCTCAGGTCCCCAGTTTCACCTTTTTCTCTGGGATTTGGTTCATCTTCCTTGTGTGTCTCTCTCCATCCAAAAATTAAGGCTAACCTCTCATGATTCTTAGACACTTGATTTCCAGGACTCCTTTCTGGATTTCCCTCTTTTTATATCCACGTTTGTGGAAACATTGTATCAAGTGATCCGTCTCTTCCTTATATGCGTCCTCACTGGTACAAAGTCTGGATGTTCTAAGAAGCTGACCTTTAATGACATGTGGATAAACATGCCCAGAGAGCATGCTGGTCCTATGTAATAAATGATTTCTCCAGCAATCTTTCCTATGTATTTGAGTATTGAGAGTTCCATCCATTCTATACTGTAGTGTAACATCTAGAAAAATCTGTCTTCTCCCTGTAACTACGAACCTCAAATTCAAGGAAGAATGTGGTGTCGCCATGGTATTCAATAAAATCAGAGAGTTGTTGTTCATTCTCTGCCACACCTTTAGGCCACTGTAGTAGACTATACATGTCTTCCGTGTATTTAGACTACTAAGGACACAGTCAGTTTCCCATTGGTCCATAACAATGTCAAAGTAACTGTTAGCACATGAAGTGCCCATCGGTACCCCCCCATTTCAGCCAATAATGTTCATTCCCATAGATGAAAATGTTGTTCTCTAGAAAAATATCCAGTAACATACAAATCTGTAAAATGGTAATAATATCAGAGATGTTCCCTTGCCTTAGAAACTGCTGTATGGCCTTGATACCAAAGTCATTAGGAATTACTGTTAAATCTGAGATGTACCTCTCGGGACTACATGAAAGGAGACATGGAGGAGCTCTCCGATCTTGTAGCCTAGGCAGGTATGACCCTAGTCCTGAGTACTGTAGTATCCTGCCATCACCCAGAATGAAACCACAGTACTAGGACAAAATGATTGACTACAACAATTGGCTAAGCTTCTGGTGTTATTCTAAGGGGATCCAGTATCTCTCTGCCTAGGATGATATGATGATCGACAGACCACAACGCTTTGCCAGAGCTGGCCTGCACCTGTCGCCCTTGGGATTCCAGATATTGGCTAACGCTCTTGCCACCCCTATAGTGCCTTTTTTAATCAAGGTTCAAATAATAAATTTACCTGTTAATGCTACTCAATGCTAGAAGTCTAAACCTCAAAATGCAGTTACTGGAGGCACTCCTTAAAATGGAGAACATCAACATCTGTGCAGTGACAGAGACCTGGTTCAAGGCTCCAGACAGCACCCCTGCATTACCAAGCTATAATTCATACCACACCTTTCAGCCATCTAACCTGGACTGAAAAACTAAAGGTGTAGGCGTGTCCATATTCATTAAGGATATCCACACATCCAGGCTAGTTGCTCAGCATAATGCATCCGAGATTATCCAAGTGCAACTAACTCTGGGCAAGACCGTAATCCAAATTGTGACTTGCTAAAGATCCCCTACAATGGCCCAGAATTCCTACTCCTCATTTCTTGATACACTGGAAAATATTAGGCTACAATCCAAGACCCTAATAATGGGCGATTTCAACTAGCCCACCATTAACTGGGAAAAATACTCATGTACCAACTTTTTTGCTCAACGTTTTCTGAAAGTCATAGATTCCAATGCCTTGGATCAACTTATCCCCACCCCCACCAGGGGCAGCAATATCCTAGACCTGGTCATTACCAACATGGGCGACTGGTGTTCCACACCAGAGGTCAATTCCTTGTTGGTCAGATCTGACCACAAGCTAATCAGCCTAGACATCCACATCACGCCCCACGCTCCCATTAGGGAAACCACCATAAAAAATGTCTCCAAAGCCAACTTCACGCTTCTTAAGACAGAAGTGGCAAACTTCACTACACTCATGCAGACGGACAATAGAGGTACGACTGCTGAATCCTACAAAAATGCACTTTATAAGCACTTACACAAGTGCATGGATCATTCTACCCTAACAGAACCAAAATGCTATCCTCCAAAAAAAGGAAGCCAATCTGGAGGTCCCCTGCCATAAACAAACTCTACAACAGAAGAAATAAACTATTGCAAAAAAGAGTAAAATCCCATGACTGGAAGAACTCCTTGGTCAGCCTCAGTAAGAAGCTGATATCTCTCATAAACTCCTCCAAAGCTAGTTATGAAAACAAAATCACCACTGATTCTAAAGACATCCACAAAGCATTCTATAGCTATGTCAAGAATCTCAATGGCAACACTCAGATCTGCTCGGAGTTACAGCACAATGGCACTACATAAACAGAACCAACTGATATTGCCAACAACCTGGCAGATAGGTTCAGTGCTAACTTTAACCCCCCCCCACCCCCTAAAGAGCCCATCTCTATACCAGAAGATTGCAAAGTTCCTGTACTCACGGCTGCGCAGATAAAAAACACAACCCCCAAACCCAAGAACACAGCATCCATGGGACCTGCCAACATCCCAGGCTGCATTCTACATGAACTACAGAATGAACTGGTACCCCACCCAAGCACCATGTTCAATCATAGCCTCACCTCAGGCTTTGTGCCCACTGAATGGCACACAAGTGACAGTTATTCCACTTCAGAAAGGGCTCCCGGGAACTATCACTCCATTAGCCTAACAAGCCTGGTCTGCAAGGCCATGGAATATAGCATCATGGAACTTAAAAACAAAGACATTGGTAATCTCCAAACTCTGGACCCCACCAAGTTCAGGTTTGTAAAAGGCAGATCATGTCTCCTAAACTTGAATGACTTCTTTGAAGCAGTCACCAAAGCCGTAGACGAGGGTAAGATGGTTCACACAGCCTATCTAGATCTCACCAAGGCTTTTGATACCATCCTCTACTCTGGAATTACAGATAAACACACTAAACTAGGTATAAATCCCTATGTCACAAGATGGGTTGCCAACTGTCTCAGTGACAGACCCCACACTATCAAAGTAGCAGACTCCAAATCCGACTTCAGACAGTGACAAGTGGAGTACCACAGGGTTCAGTCCTGGGTCCTCTCCTGTTTGGTATCTACTCTTCTGAAGTACAGGCTAACACAGAAGATCTTTGGCTAATGAAGTTCACAGATGACTGCAAACTAGGAGCCATAATTGAAACTCCTAACGATGTGGACATCCTACAAAAGGGCATCACTGAGACAGATGCCTGGTGTCAAAGCCATGGCCTCATGCTCAATGCCAAAAAGTGCATTGTCATCCCCTTTGGTAAAAACTCTGTACCCATGAGCTACCACATAGGTGGTAGTCTACTTAACACTGAAAGTGTGATAAGAGACCTTGGGACACAGGTGGACAGTAGTCTCTTCTTTGATAATCACATCGCCACAGTAGTCAGGAAATCCTTCTATGTGGCACACCTCATCACAAAAGGTTTCTCATCCAGGAAAAAAGAGGTAATTGTTCCCCTCTACTCATCACTCATTAGACCCATTATAGAGTACAACGCCCCTTTTGGTATGTATCTCACAAGACATCTACAACAACTGAAAATTCTGCAGAAATACCACACAAAGAGGATTACTGGCCTCAAACAGATGCCCTACACAGACCATCTCAAAAAACTCCAACTTTACTCCGTCACATATCACCTACTCAGAGACGATCTCTGCCTAACATACAAAGCTATGTCAAACCTAGAGCTGTTGGACATGCTCCACTTAAAAAAATCCCAATCCCTCCGAGCTACATACTCGGGGGACATAAACCTTGTCACCACAATAAACAGAACATGCTGAAGGGATAGATTCCTGTCCCAGAGAGTTCCCATACTCTGGAACAAACTACCTATATATATCAAACATAGCTCCTCATTAGCACTCTAATTTGAAGTCCATTGTTACCATCATCAGATTGGTTTTGTCATTCAAGGACTGAAAATAGTGAAATAACTTCTGTAGAAATTGGGGGGGGGGGGTTGTCCTTCAATACAGTTGTGGCTTTAGGGAGTGCTGATTTTAACTTTTGTTCTACAAAAATAGATGCTGGCTCTTCTATCCAACCTCTTCCAGAAACTGTAGGACGTGTTGTTGGATTACGTCTTTCTTTTTTGATTTTTATCAGGCCATTAATAATTGGGGTTAATGGATGTGTTACCATCTAATAATCATATAAATCCTGCATAAAAACAATGGTCATTAACAAATCATACAGAGTATCATTCACTTTATTGATCAGCATGTTCACCTCCCATTTAGAAATGTTCATATATGTCTTCCTATCACTCAGCATATCCAATATTCTGTTGTTGTAATCAGTCCTGTCTAGAACATTAGTTTCCCCTTTATTGTCTGGTTTTATCACAATGTTATCATTATGTAATAGTTCCTGTAAGGCATTCTTTTCTTCAGTAAAAGCAATGTCTTTCAGTTTTTCCCAGTTAGGGGTTGCCACAGCAGATCACCAGTCCACAGATTGATTGGCAGTGAAGTTTTTACAGTGTCAAGTTGCCAGTCTGGTGCCCAGCCATCACAGAAGGCACACACGCACACACACACGCACACACACACACACACACACACACACACACACACACACACACACACACACACACACACACACACACATGCAGCTATCTGCATGTCTTTAAAGCTCACTTGACTGCAGGGAGGACATGCAGACTCCGCACAAAAGGCTCTCCAGTGAAAGTGGAAATCTTTCTCCTTTTCCTGCCTCTGCTGATGGAACAATCCTAGAACCTAATACCACTGACAAGAAAACTGATAAAATTAGAAGCAATAATGAAGGGGATGTCATCGCAGGGGCTAGACTAAAGACTCTGTATTACACATTCTGTTTTTTTCCAGAGCTGCCTGCACAACTGAAACACAACCAACCATACAAGAAGAATCATTCTGTCAGTAAAGGCAGGAAAAGAAGAAAGATTTCCACTTGACAGCAGAGGAAACAGATGAAAGAGAATCCCTTGAAGTTAACATTTCACAATATACACTAAATGGAGCACAAATGTCTGTGCCAAATAAGGGACTCTCTTTTATTCCTGCACTTCCTCCAGACTTAATGAGCTTGTAATGGACATTAAGTACTTCATCAGGAATATACTACTTAAAAATATGTTTGGTAAGAAGAATGATAGTAATGACTTGACTAACATTCTGAAGAAGCAGAGCACATATGTCCCCCTGCCCTATCCGGCAGCATAGATGTTCACCAGAGTCTGCGAGATGGAAGTAGCTCAGCTTCGAAACAAAAGGAGTCACAATGACTCTTATAACCTGAATACTGATGAAAAGAATGCTTTACAGGCACTATTACATAATGACAGCATCGTAATAAAACCAGACGATAAAGGGGAAGCTATTTGTTGTTCTAGACAGGACTGATTACAACAAGAGAATGTTGGATGTGCTGAGTGATAGGAAGATATATATGAACATTTCTAAATGGGAGCTGAACAAACTGATCAATAAAGTGAATGATACGATGTATGATTTGTTAATGACCACAGTAATAATGCAGTATTTATATAAAAATTTGATGTAGCACATACAATAATCCTGATTATTAATGGCCTGCCGAAAATTCACAGAGACAGACGTAATCCAACATGTGTCCTATAGTTTCTGGAAGAGGTTGGATAACAGACCCAGCATCTATTTTTGTAGAACATAGGTTAAAATCAACACTCCCTAAAGCCACAATTGTACTGAAGGACACCTCCTAATTTCTACAGAACTTATTTCTCTGTTTTCAGTCCTTTAATGACATACCAATCTGACAATGGTACCAATGGACATCAAAAGTATTTTTATGGTAATTCCTAATGACTTTGGTATCAAGGCCATACTACCATTTCACAGATTTGTATGTTACTGGATATTATTCTACAGAACAACATTTTCATGTATGGGAATGAACATTATTGGCAGAAATGGGAGGTTGTGATGAGCACTTCATGTGTTATTCCAGCATTGTTATGGCCCAATGGGAGACTGGCCATGTCCTTAGTAATATAAATACATGGAAGATATATATAGCCTACTATGGGATATTTGTGGATGATATATTCCTCCTATGAACAGGGAATGAACAACAACTCTCTGATTTTACTGAATACCTTGGCAATAGCACCTCCTTCCTTGAATCTGAGATTTGTAGTTCTAGGGAGAAGTTAGATTTTCTAGATGTTACACTAAATTGTGGAATGGATGGAAATCTCAGTACTCACATACATAAGAAAGATTGCTGGAAAAAATAATTTATTACATAGGACCAGCATGCACCCTGGACATGTTTATCCACATGTCATTAAAGGTCAACTTGTTAGAAAGTGTAGACTTTGTGTCAATGAGGACACATACAAGGAAGAAGAGATGGTCGCTTAATACAATGTTTCCAGAAAAGTGGATATAAAAAGAGGGAAATTCAGAAAAAAGTCCTGGATAACAAGTGTCTAAGAAACACAAGAGGTCAGTCTTATTTTTTGAATGGAGAGACACACAAGGAAGATGAACCAAATCCCAGAGAAAAAGGTGAAACTGGATGGCTGAGATGCTTGCTTACATTTAGTAATGATGTTCAACAGGTATGTGAGGTTATCAGGAAGAATTGGAAGATACTGATAGCTGATGATAACATTAGACATATAGTTGGCAAGATGCCTATATTCTGCTTCAAGAATAAGAAGAACATAAAGAGGTTATTGTGTCAGGACAAACATGGATCTGGAGTTAGACCAATTACTTCGAGATGTGGTACATTTCTCTGTAGAAAATGCAGAGCTTGCAACTCCATAACATCCAGCATCTATTCAAGCATCCGATTACACTGAAAGCATACAGGCTCAGAGTGTTTGCGGATTGTAACACTAAAAATGCTACATAATGTTGCCACCTGCTGTCTATGTAATGGATTTTATATTGGCAAGACCAACAGACCATTTAAGGAATGAATTTTGAGTCACTTGAGTGACATCAGATTACACAACAAAACTAGTGCTCTGTCTCAACGTATTGCCAAATACCCTGATCACGTTTTCTTTCATGCCCTTGGAAGTTACTGAAGAAAGTTTGAGAGGAGATCTATTCAACAGAACATAAATGATTGAGATTGGATGAATTGCTGACCTAGAAGCTGACAAGTTGCCTGGCTTGAACAGGATGATTCCTTTAAAGCCTTTGGTCAACGGGCAGAGACTTCTAAGATGACTGTAAGAATGACAAATTATTACCTTTTAAAACCAGGAAGCTCTGCAAAGAAAACAGGATCTGAAGAAGGCAACTACTGAAAGCGCTTATCCACTTGTATTTATTTTTATTTTTATCTTTATTTTTACTCAGAGTTTTATAGTTTTTACAGATTTTATTGCTTAAGTCTATAAAACTAGCTTTTAACCTCCACAGTGGTGGCACAGCCTTACTTTCGTTTACACACAAAAATTTCAAGTTGGATGGCATAGCTGGAGAAAATAGGTCCAAATCCTTGGACACAGCCCAAATAGAAAATATTTTCCATTTGGTGTGATATACCCTTTTGTAACTGGTTTCTAGGACGCTGATACCATAGTGGGAAGTCTGTCATCTCTTGCTATGGTCAGAACTGGAGAAACCAAGCAGTTAGCTTATGAGGGACTGCTTCAGAGGAGACAATCTGGATGGCTGAGATAGAAGATCTGAATACTGATCCAGCATCCAAGGGGAATGTACTAGTAGAGGTCACAGGAAGGGGAAACATGTTTGTCAGGGCCAGAAGGGGACAATGGAGATTACTTTCGCCTTGCACTGTCTGGCTTTCTGAATGAATTTGTTCATGAGTGGTAAAGGGGAAAGGCATAAAAGAGGCCCAGGGACCAACTGTGGACCAGACCTTCCCATGGTGATTGACCCTGTGAAGAGATCATCAGGGCAAAGTAACTGCCACACTTGTTGTTAGGTAGGAGTTTAATAGGTCGCAGCAAGTTTTGTCCCAGTGACAAAAATCAAAGTTGCCACTGTTGCATTGAGGGACCAATTGTGAGGCTTTAGGATAGTCCAACTCAGTTTGCCCACCAGAACACTGGAAGATCCTGGGATGAGCATTGCTATCAGAAAGCAACGTGAAGACATCACCCACTGTCAAACTCTCATGGCCTCTTGACACAGGGGGTAAGAATGGGTTCCTCCTTGTTTGCTGATGTACCATACAACTGCCATGGTTTCTATCTGTATGGAAATCACACCTTTGGGGAGGACATCCTGGAATGCAGGCAGTGCTAGGAGGACCACTCTCATCTCCAAGATACTGATGTGAAGATTGACCTCTAAAGTTGACCATGTGCCTAAGACCATCCTCCCTTAGAAATGACCCTCCACCCAGAAGAAGATGTTCGTCATTACTACCACTACCGGTAGAGCTGTTTGAAAAGGTTGTCCTTCTCTTTAATGAAGGGGAGGTTATCCACCAAGCGATGTGCTGCCTGCAAATGTGGGTGAGTTGAATCTTCATATCTAATGGGTGAAAGTTCTGGGACCATTACACTGCTAGAGCCACTGAACCACTCTCATATAGTAGCAGGCCAGCTGAATAATTAGAATTGTGGATGCCACTACACCTAGTACACACAGAATAAATCTTGCTGTAGGACAAGGATGACAAATTACCTGTATGGCTATTAGACATAAAGATGTAACACTATGGTGAGGAAGGCTGACAATCTGTAGAACTATGTTGAGATGGCATCCTATGAAATCTATCTGTTGGGTTATTAACAAGTGGTATGTAGAGAGATTTACTGTTATACCTAAATCCAGTAACAATCAGAGCACAAGCTCTAAGGGATGTAGTAGCAGATGCTCAGAAGCAGCAGTAAGGAGGCAATTGTTAAGGTAGGGGAAGAAGTGGATCCCCAGTAGACACAAGTATGTAGCTACCACTGCCATTATCTTGGTGAACACCATGCGAGCTGTGGTGAGACTGAAAGGTAGGGCAATTAACTAGTAGTGATTGGATCTTAGCCAGAAATGAAGCAATCTCCTGAAGTGTTTCTCTATATTTTACATAATAGTAAACATCCTAGAGATCTATTGAGCATATTCAATTTCATTCCTTGGCAGAGGCAATATGTACTGAACTGTGACCATCTGGAATTTTGTCCGTTTAATGAACTGATTCGAGTGACTGAGATCCAAAATTGGTCTGAGGTCCTCCATTTCACTTGGCACTAAAAATAACCTTGTGTGGACTCTAGATTCTAACTGGTCTTGGGGGACTGGCTGGATGACTTTTTTTTTAGCAGCTAGGAAATTTCTGCGGCTGATAGTTGCATTGATGGGCTGGAATGGCAGGAATGACCTTCCTTTTCATAGGAGGAAGAAAAAAGAGACTAGAATTGTTGTGTTGTGTCTTTCGGCTTTTCCCAGTTAGGGGTCGCCACAGCGGAACTCCGGTCTGCTAATGATTGGTAGTCGATTTTTACGTGTCAAGTTACCGGCCCTGATGCACAACCTTCAACGAAGGTATGCCCATTCACACATGTCTCCATGCAGAAGACGGTCTAGCTGAGAATCGAACCGGACAGCGTCTGACTGTGAAGCAACAACGCTACTGCAGCACCACCACCAAGAGGGAAAAAAAAAGAGACTAGAACAGTCTTTGGAAATTATCTTTAGCACCCAAGAATCTTTTGCTATGCTTTGACAGGTTTGTGGGAACAACGATAAGTATCTCCTGACTACCTCCACAGTATAGCAGTTGGAAAACCATTCAGGGGCACTGACAGGGCTTCAGTAAAAGGACCGCAGAAGCCCTGATTATGCAGTCCACCTCTGTCCATTGGGCAATGTCCATTGGAGTTTCTTTCACCTCTGCCACATGGAGGACTATCACCAGGAGAGTCATGATAAGAACTCTGTGACGTACAAAATCACATCTTTTTCTCAACCCTCTGATTCCTACAAAAGGATGAAAAACAGATGCCCACTGCACAGAGAGTCATAGCATCCTGCTGGCACCTGCTCAGTCTGCCTTTAACATTAGGTCAAAAAGTGATGAGCCATCATATGGAGAACTGATGAAGGACATGTTGAAGCCTTCCACAAAAATCATAAAGACACATCCAGGCATGTTGGCATATGTTAAGATCTGTGCTTGCCTCTCTGGCTGATTCATCAGTTGCATTAGAAAGCAGATGCAATGCCATGTTAGAAGCTGACTGTAGAGTAGAGAGCTGGGAGTCCACCTTCTTCAGAACATGCACAAGCAATACTCCAGAGAGAGAGATAGAGAGATTCAGAGAGTTCCTTACACAAATCTCTCTGGAATATGGTAACATGGCACCACGTAGTTCAGCGATCTACATAAGTAGAAAGGTCGATGAGGTGTAAGTCCATTTCCTAAATCTGTCCATCACTCTAGACTCCCTGTCAGAAGAAGGAACAGTGGAACTTTCCTAGGATAATTCCTTTCTGGTGGCCACTGCTACTATCATAGCATCAACTGGTGGACCCTTGCTCCAATGTTTCCTGTCCTTTGAAGCAATTAAATCGTGTCCAGCATTTTGAGTAATAGTTACACCATGTCAGGGTCCTTCTATGCCCACTGCACCATGAGATCAATGAGGGGATCAATGGGTGGCAAGGGATCTCTGGTGGGCCATCCTCCTCTCTGTTTCATGAGTTCAAAATTTCACCAAAGGTGACTCCTTTTGAGGGGATCAGGGGGACCATTCACCATCATCCATATCTGTATCCTCTGTAAAAGACTCAAGAGAGGAGTCTATGTGCTTCCATTTGCAAGTCTGCTTCTTATAAACCAATTTTGCTGGGAAGTCAGAGGGTTCAGAATCAGGTTGGAAGCTAATGTAACGTAGTTCCAGAAGCTTGTGATGCCAGTTGTCCCTGTCTGGCAGGAGGATGAGAATAAAAGAAAGAATCAGGATCTAGCTGATATTTGGGTAGACCCAAACTGAGTGAAAATGCCTTCTCTTTGGGCATGGCCAAGACACTTTCAACAGCCTCAAATGCTGAAATCATTATCAGAACTAAGGGTTTCCTGCAATCCAAAGATGAAAGAGAACACTCTGCACTGACAAGCCTGGCCCCAAGGCTGATCTCAGGCCCAAGCTGTCTAGTGCCGATGCCCCAAGGGGGAGGGATGGCTCTGAAAATCTCTTGAGTATAACTTTCCCAGATGGCTCCAACTCCAAGACTCTTCCTGATTGGAGCGTATCACCATTGAAAGAGAGAGGGAAGCTGTCAGTGTCTAAGTAGATTATACTTGGTTCTGACAAAGGTGCTCTGAAGTTGGCTGGATGCAGAACCACCAGAAACGAAGGATGGACCGGAACGGGAGAGATGATTAGAAAGGTAGTGTGTCCAACAGTGTCCAACACATTCCAGGGGATGGTACTGAAAGAACCCCAAGCTGAATTTGTGCCCTCAGAAATTCTCATCTGTTGGGTTATTAACAAGTGGTATGTAGAGAGATTTACTGTTATACCTAAATCCAGTAACAATCAGAGCACAAGCTCTATGGGATGTAGTAGCAGATGCTCAGAAGCAGCAGTAAGGAGGCAATTGTTAAGGTAGGGGAAGAAGTGGATCCCCAGTAGACACAAGTATGTAGCTACCACTGCCATTATCTTGGTGAACACCATGCGAGCTGTGGTGAGACTGAAAGGTAGGGCAATTAACTAGTAGTGATTGGATCTTAGCCAGAAATGAAGCAATCTCCTGAAGTGTTTCTCTATATTTTACATAATAGTAAACATCCTAGAGATCTATTGAGCATATTCAATTTCATTCCTTGGCAGAGGCAATATGTACTGAACTGTGACCATCTGAAATTTTGTCCGTTTAATGAACTGATTCGAGTGACTGAGATCCAAAATTGGTCTGAGGTCCTCCATTTCACTTGGCACTAAAAATAACCTTGTGTGGACTCTAGATTCTAACTGGTCTTGGGGGACTGGCTGGATGACTTTTTTTTTAGCAGCTAGGAAATTTCTGCGGCTGATAGTTGCATTGATGGGCTGGAATGGCAGGAATGACCTTCCTTTTCATAGGAGGAAGAAAAAAGAGACTAGAATTGTTGTGTTGTGTCTTTCGGCTTTTCCCAGTTAGGGGTCGCCACAGCGGAACTCCGGTCTGCTAATGATTGGTAGTCGATTTTTACGTGTCAAGTTACCGGCCCTGATGCACAACCTTCAACGAAGGTATGCCCATTCACACATGTCTCCATGCAGAAGACGGTCTAGCTGAGAATCGAACCGGACAGCGTCTGACTGTGAAGCAACAACGCTACTGCAGCACCACCACCGCAGGGAAAAAAAAAGAGACTAGAATAGTCTTTGGAAATTATCTTTAGCACCCAAGAATCTTTTGCTATGCTTTGACAGGTTTGTGGGAACAACGATAAGTATCTCCTGACTACCTCCACAGTATAGCAGTTGGAAAACCATTCAGGGGCACTGACAGGGCTTCAGTAAAAGGACCGCAGAAGCCCTGATTATGCAGTCCACCTCTGTCCATTGGGCAATGTCCATTGGAGTTTCTTTCACCTCTGCCACATGGAGGACTATCACCAGGAGAGTCATGATAAGAACTCTGTGACGTACAAAATCACATCTTTTTCTCAACCCTCTGATTCCTACAAAAGGATGAAAAACAGATGCCCACTGCACAGAGAGTCATAGCATCCTGCTGGCACCTGCTCAGTCTGCCTTTAACATTAGGTCAAAAAGTGATGAGCCATCATATGGAGAACTGATGAAGGACATGTTGAAGCCTTCCACAAAAATCATAAAGACACATCCAGGCATGTTGGCATATGTTAAGATCTGTGCTTGCCTCTCTGGCTGATTCATCAGTTGCATTAGAAAGCAGATGCAATGCCATGTTAGAAGCTGACTGTAGAGTAGAGAGCTGGGAGTCCACCTTCTTCAGAACATGCACAAGCAATACTCCAGAGAGAGAGATAGAGAGATTCAGAGAGTTCCTTACACAAATCTCTCTGGAATATGGTAACATGGCACCACGTAGTTCAGCGATCTACATAAGTAGAAAGGTCGATGAGGTGTAAGTCCATTTCCTAAATCTGTCCATCACTCTAGACTCCCTGTCAGAAGAAGGAACAGTGGAACTTTCCTAGGATAATTCCTTTCTGGTGGCCACTGCTACTATCATAGCATCAACTGGTGGACCCTTGCTCCAATGTTTCCTGTCCTTTGAAGCAATTAAATCGTGTCCAGCGTTTTGAGTAATAGTTACACCATGTCAGGGTCCTTCTATGCCCACTGCACCATGAGATCAATGAGGGGATCAATGGGTGGCAAGGGATCTCTGGTGGGCCATCCTCCTCTCTGTTTCATGAGTTCAAAATTTCACCAAAGGTGACTCCTTTTGAGGGGATCAGGGGGACCATTCACCATCATCCATATCTGTATCCTCTGTAAAAGACTCAAGAGAGGAGTCTATGTGCTTCCATTTGCAAGTCTGCTTCTTATAAACCAATTTTGCTGGGAAGTCAGAGGGTTCAGAATCAGGTTGGAAGCTAATGTAACGTAGTTCCAGAAGCTTGTGATGCCAGTTGTCCCTGTCTGGCAGGAGGATGAGAATAAAAGAAAGAATCAGGATCTAGCTGATATTTGGGTAGACCCAAACTGAGTGAAAATGCCTTCTCTTTGGGCATGGCCAAGACACTTTCAACAGCCTCATATGCTGAAATCATTATCAGAACTAAGGGTTTCCTGCAATCCAAAGATGAAAGAGAACACTCTGCACTGACAAGCCTGGCCCCAAGGCTGATCTCAGGCCCAAGCTGTCTAGTGCCGATGCCCCAAGGGGGAGGGATGGCTCTGAAAATCTCTTGAGTATAACTTTCCCAGATGGCTCCAACTCCAAGACTCTTCTTGATTGGAGCGTATCACCATTGAAAGAGAGAGGGAAGCTGTCAGTGTCTAAGTAGATTATACTTGGTTCTGACAAAGGTGCTCTGAAGTTGGCTGGATGCAGAACCACCAGAAACGAAGGATGGACCGGAACGGGAGAGATGATTAGAAAGGTAGTGTGTCCAACAGTGTCCAACACATTCCAGAGGATGGTACTGAAAGAACCCCAAGCTGAATTTGTGCCCTCAGAAATTCTCATCATCCTGTTGACATCATGTTGTTTTAGGATCCGAGAAGATCGAGCAGAAAATGTCACCGATGAAGGCCTGGAATACCTTCTTTTTTGAAGGCTTACAAAATGCAATGTCGGACTCACTGGTTCTGATAAGAACCAAGTTCAAGGAGATGCAGCACATATTCGAGAAACTGACGGTTTCAGCCTACGGTTGCATTTTGGATCAGGGACAACCGGCACTGTCTAGTCCAGAAAATGCTTCTTAGGTACACTAGAAGGAGACTTGTCTGGTTTCCCTAATTCTTATTGTTTTCTTTTCCTTTTCCTTTTGTTTGTCTTTTTTTCTTTCTCTTTCTCTTGGGACTTTTCCTTTGAATTGGACCTGTCTAGCTTCCTGGCTTTAGAGGCAGAACAGGAAGATCCCACCAAAGATGACCATGTCTGTGGTGGGGAAGTCCTTTAATTATTAATTTCTTGTGCCTAGTTTGTATTGCCCTACATCTAAAAGAGGCACACAACTGGCAGTCAGTATCTAAATAGGCAGTTCCCAAACAGTCATCATCTTCTTTCGGCTGTTCCCGTTAGGGGTCGCCACAGCGGATCATCTGTTTCCATTTCTTCCTGACCTCTGCATCTTGCTCTGTCACACCAACCACCTGCAAGTCCTCTCTCACCACAGCCAAAAACCTTATCTTAGGCTTTCCTCTTTTCCTGTTACCTGGTAGCTACAACCTTATCATCTTTTTCCCAATATACTCAGCATCCCTCCTCAGCACATGTCCAAACCAATGTAATCTTGCCTCTCTGGCTTTGTCTCCAAACCTTCCAACCTGGGCTGACCCTCTAATATACTTATTCCTAATCCTGTCCACCCTTGTCACACCCAGTGCAAATCTTAACATCTTTAACTCTGCCACATCCAGCTCAAACTCCTGCCTTTTTGTCAGTGCCACTGTCTCCAACCCATATAACATAGCTGGTCTCACTACCCTCTTGTAGACATTCCCTTTCACTCTTACTGGTACTCGTCTGCCACAAATCACTCCTGTCACTCTTCTCCATCCTGCCTGTACTCTCTCTTCTTCACCTCTCTTCCACACTCACCGTTACTCTGAACTATTGATCCCAAGTATTTAAACTCATCCACCTTCACCACCTCTACTCTTTGCATCCACACCATTCCTCTAGCCTCCCTCTCATTCACACACATATATTTTGTCTTAGTCCTGCTGACCTTCATTCCTCTTCTCTCTAGAGCATATCTCCATCCCTCCAGGGTCTCCTCCACCTGTTCCCTACTCTCACTACAGATCACAATGTCATCTGCAAACATCATAGTCCACGGGGACTCCTGTCTGATCTCGTCTGTCAACCTGTCCATCACCACTGCAAATAAGAAAGGGCCAAACCTCCCAACTGTCCCGAATTACTCGGTTTTTACCGAGTTTTGGGGTCCAAAACTGGGGTGCCACGATTCCCGAGTGGCACCCCTTTAGTTCCGATTTTCTTTCACAGTGTTATTATTATTTTTTTTTAGTTTTCGCGCTGTCAGCTGACGTCATCACGTGCGATGACGTCAGCTCCGTCAGGGTTGCCAGCCTGTCAGAATTGAGCTTGCGTACATATTCACACATATTTCCGGCTCAAAATTAAATACTTTCTGAGCGGGAACGGTTTATTTGCTGATGCAAGTCGTAGTCGCGCCTGGCTGATCATTACAAGTGCTCGTTTTCATTTATGGTCTGGACTCTGGATTATTTATTAGCTTCTAGTTCTGGCTGCTTGTTTGTGGATTTAAGGCTGATTTTTGTGACTGAATTAGTGAAGGCTCATCAGCTGCTGCAATGCCGATGTATTATCACCACCTGGCTGCAAACAAAGTAAGGTAGGTGTGTATGTATGTGTGTGTGTGTGTGTGTGTGTGTGTGTGTGTGTGTGTGTGTGTGTGTGTGTAGATAAGGATGTAGTGTTACTATTTTCTAGCTAAATTACCAAGGTTAGCTTGTTAGAGTATGTAAAAGGCTTAGGCAAACATTTTTTAAACTACATTAAAGTAATGTACTATGGTCTCTCGTGTGTGTATGTGTACATTTGCAGAATGCCATATACCTTACAAGAACGTTAGCTTGTTAGAGTATGTAAAAGGCACTTCAAAGCCTGTAAGTTAGTTGGCTGGTTCTAGCCTATCCTTTCAGAACTGAGAATGCATTAAATATTGCTGGCTTTGCATTTTGTATTAAAAAAGACACTGGATTTATGAGATTAAAACAATCAAGTTTTTATTTATTCCAAATCAAAATGAAATCTAAGATGCTGCTTTCACTTTGCACAATTTGTGTGTGTGTGTGTGTGTGTGTGTGTGTGTGCGTGTGTGTGTGTGTGTGTGTGTGTGTGTGTGTGTGTGTTGTGTGTATGTGAGAGAAGGAGAAGAGTGAAGAACAGTTTGCAAAATGATCGAATGAAATCAGAAAGCATGCAGTGGTTTAGGTGTATGAGATGTCTTTGCTTTGTATTAGAAGCTCCATCCTATCAATGTATCATACAGATGTAAATAGATGATAGGAACCAAGACTTTTACTGCTATGCTTAGGCAAGTACTTTAGTTGTTGGGACTATTATATGTTTAAGGAGTTTCCAAATGAAAAATTAGTACAAAAAATGATGACTTCTTTCCAGACACACTAGCACATAAATACTTTGGATCAGATTTTTCCTGTAAGTCTGCATTTGTTATAGTGAATAAACATTTTTTCCATGCAAATAGATAATTTACTTAATATATTTATTATATTTCAAAGGTTAGTGAATTGGGCCATGAGGGTCTCTTTTCAGTCATGACCTTGTTATGAAAACAAACAAAATATGCATCAACTGAATAACACACACACAACACTAAGATATTATTTAGAAATGATAGTTTTAATACATACTACTTCATAATTCCTTTAAAGCATCTCTTAAATAAAATGAGTAATGCAGATTATTAAAAATAATCACATAACCTGCTCACAAAGTAATGACCCATGTAGGTAAAGATGCATGAAAAAACAGTGGTTGGTCATCACCCTTCTGTAATTAACAGCCAAACATTTTTACAGCTTGCTGGCTTTTAGCATCAATGCTGGCTTCTAGCTTCTCTGTGCTGTCAGTCATTTTCATGTCTCAAACCCTGTACCTTGGGTACAGGGTTAAAAGAGCCTAAAGTCTCTAGCCACCACCAAATGTGAACTGTGTCCAGTTTTTTTTTTTTTTTTTGTGCTAAGAGGTTGAGAGATACGGTGAGAAGTAAGAAATGAATTCACTAAATGATAGCCATTAAGTTTCAGTCTTCCTATTTTTCAGGAAGCTGCTGATTTGGCATAGTGGTATGTTGTTCTGACCCTGGTCACTGGTGCATAGGGCCCTGGGTTCAAAACTTGTCAGTGAAATGCATGGTGGTAGCACAACATTTTATTCTAGCAACTTTACAAAATTATGCAAGCAATGTTTAAAATGTATCCCTGTTTTTTTACCTTTTGTCCCCCCCACCAAAAAATGAAATTGAAAATAAGTGTGAGATGCTGTGCAAGTTACCTATGGCTTACACTACTGTCATTCTATTTATAGTGTGGGTGTGGAAGTAGACTTTTATGATGGAAATGTTCTGAACTGGACAGTTTTGTCATTATTGGTTCATGCGTTTTGTTTCACTGCCTACAGTACAGCCTACTACTGGAAAAATGTTCAAACAATAAATTTTAAAATGCGCTTTGTCTAACAAGTGTGTTGTGTTATACAAGGAATATAATTTGAAACAAGTGTGCTGTATTCCTTGTATTATACAATGAATATAATTTTAATAAAGTCAGGAAGGTGTATCAAAGAAAATAACACATGTATGTTTCTTTTGTGTGCAAGGGCCAATGATTTGAAAACAGCCCAAAGGTGATCTTTATCCACCGCTTAGCCAGATGCATTTTCTTTGGATGTGGTGTGGGTTTCAATGTTGTTTCAAGGGCGGAGAAGTTTTAATACCAAGCCTATTTTCATTGTGAGACAGTAACAGTATTGCTTTGTTTACCAGATGTCTGAGTGCTTCTGCATTGTTGTGATTTAAAATGTAAAAATAAAATCCAAATCATTGTAGAAGTAAAGCAGTATGCATACATTAGTGTTTATGGTAAATGGGATGAAATAGCCAGGTAATGGGACATTGGAATGGCTGCAGGGGGACTCTGGTGCCATATTTTGGTTGTCTGTTCAGTTTGTGTTTGAAAGTTGGTATCCCACAATTCCATTGGAGTGGGTGGGGGTTACATAATTATGTATGCAAATTAGATGTTAATCAGCGTACAGATTTGTACCTATTTTTTATGGGCCTTGTCCAGATTTTTGATGTTACCAGGTTGAGAGGTATGGAAAGGGCTCAGAGCTGATCCTTGATGTAACCCCGCCTCCACCTTAAACGCATCCGTCACTCCCAACACAGACCTCACCGCTATCACACTACCCTCATACATATCCTGTACCAATCTTTTCATACTTCTCTGACACTCCTGACTTCCTCATGCAATACCACAACTCCTCTCTAGGCACGCTATCATATGCTTTCTCTAAGTCTACAAAAACACAATGCAACTCCTTCTGACCTTCTCTGTACTTCTCCATCAACACTCTCAGAGCAGACATTGCATCTGTAGTGCTCTTTCCCGGCATAAAACCATACTGCAGTTCCCAAACAGTAAAAACACAAAATATGGGGGTTTTGAGGGGGAGATTATGCCCACACTCAGAATATACTGTTTATACAGCTCTGCATTCTATTTAAATTGCTTTTGTGTTGATTAACTGTTTTGCACTTTTAAAAAGTTATTTGTTGCTTAATTTTACCTGTAGACTAACACACTCAAGTGCGCTAGCCGTTTAAAAGCATTTACTGTCTGTTTTTCCTCTGTTTTCTGCAAAAAAGAAAAAAACAAAAAAAATCTTGTTTTCCCGCCTTACTGAACTAGAATAGTCCAGTCTTCAGAGTTTGCTGATCTCTGGGCTTTATCTTGGTTCCTGTGCTATTCCATATCCTTATTTGGATAAAAGGAAGTGTCTTTGTTCACCAGTGGGAGTGGGGAGCACTGAGCAGCCTATTTGTCCCTAGAGGAGTGGTTCCAGCCAGAAACTTGTAGTCTATTGGCCATTTTGGGTCAATTCCTAGCTCTTTTCAGCCCCCTGTAATAAAGCCCGCTTTAGCGCACTTTTTCGCTTGTATTCAACTCAGCACTGCTGCTCGTGGTGTCCTGCAGAGTTCTACAAGCAGCAGAGAGCAAAAGAGTGACTTTTTCCAGATTTAAGTATTTTTTTTCTGGCTTTTTGATTATTTACTGCTTAGCAACTGCATTTTTGCCTGTTTATACAGCTCTGCATTCTATTTAAACTGTTTTTGTGTTGATTAACTGTTTTGCACTTTTAAAAAAGTTATTTGTTGCTTAATTTTACCTGTAGGCTAACACACTCAAGTGCGCTAGCCGTTTAAAAGCATTTATAGCATTTACTGTCTGTTTTTCCTCTGTTTTCTGCAAAAAAAAAAAAAAATCTTGTTTTCCCGCCTTACTGAACTAGAATAGTCCAGTCTTCAGAGTTTGCTGATCTCTGGGCTTTGGCTTGGTTCCTGTGCTATTCCGTATCCTTATTTGGATAAAGGGAAGCTTCTTTGTTCACCAGTGGGAGTGGGGAGCACTGAGCAGCCTATTTGTCCCTAGAGCAGTGGTTCCAGCCAGAAACTTGTAGTCCATTGGCCATTTTGGGTCAATTCCTAGCTCTTTTCAACCCCCTGCTATAAAGCCCACTTTAGCGCGGAGTTGCCCATAGAGCACCATCAGGCAGCGCCGGTTAAACAAGGTTAAACTATTTCTGGCTCCGTAAAGTCTGCTCTTCAATTTTTCCCTTAGAACGACTTCTCTACTTGCAATCTAAACAGTCTATTCTCTATCTCAAAAGCTCAGCACTTGCTCCTAAAGCATTTTTATATAGGTAAAGTACTTATATACTAAACAAAGAACTACATTAGCCTAGAATCCCCTTGAGTACCCATTTCCCTATAGGTCCCTTCTGACTCAGTTACACAGCAAACTTTTTCACTTTTTCCAGCATGTCGAAGGGTCAGTTGCTAGCGTCCTCTCCTGTTCAGCTGGTGAATCTGGGCATCTTGAGGCAATGTTACAATTGCCTCATGTACACAGACAACCCACTCCTTCTCCCACAAAATATAAATACATGTGAGAGATGCAACTATATAGCCAAACTGGAGGCTGAGCTCTCTCAACTCAGGACTGGCAAGACCAGACAGGAGGAGAAGGAAACCACGCACACTACAAACCCAGTTTCACATAGAACTATCACAACTGCAAAACAAACACATAAACACACAAAGACATACTCGGAGGCACTGATCAAAAATCTACCAAAACTACAGAGGCCTCCAAAGTAGACACCCAAGCAACTGCCACCTCAAGACATAAGACATGCAACACATAGTTCTCAAAGTCAGTGTGCTAAACAGTCACAGCCCTTAAGGCCAAACACAATGCCAGACACACTTGTTATAGGTGACTCCATAGTCAGACACACTGACGTCCCACTCACCAGACTGAACAAGGAAAAGATCACAGTAAGCTGCCTGTCGGGCACTAGAATCCGCCACATAACACAAGCACTCAGGTCACGCCACAGCAAGTACAAGTATGACTCAGTCATTGTCCATGCCAGTGGGAACGGCCTGAGACGTACCTCCCTGGACTACATGAAAAGAGACATAGGGGAGTTCTCAGATTATGTAGCCCAGGCCGGTATGACCCTGACCCTGAGCAGTATCCTACCCTCACCAAGAATGATGTCACAATACAGAGACAAAATGATCAGCTTTAATAATTGGCTTAATTACTGGTGTCATTCTAAGGGGATCCAATGTCTGTCTTCCTGGGATTGACATGCTTGACAAGCCACGCTGCTTCGCAAGGGACGGCTTGCACCTGTCACCCCTGGGCTTCCGGATATTGGCAAAGGCTCTTGCCACCTCCATAGTGCCTTTTTTAGGCAAGGCTCAAATGATAAACCTACCGCCCTAGAAAACAAAAATGGAAAAAAACTAAGGGTAATACTGCTCAATGCCAGAAGTCTAAACCTCAAGATGCACGCCCTCGAAGCCCTCCTCAGTATGGAGAACATCAATGTCTGTACTGTGACTGAAACCTGGTTCAAGGCTCCTGAGAGCACCCCAGCACTATCAGGTTATACCTCATATCATGCGTTCCGGCCCCAAAATCCGGACCGAACCACAAAAGGAGAGGGAGTATCCATATTCATAAAGGATACCCACACCTCCAGGTTAGTGGCAACGCACGAAGCATCGGAGACCATCCAGGTGCAATTAACCATAGGTAAAACTGCCCTACAGTTTGTAGCATGCTACAGACCACCCTCTCAAACTCAGGAAACCCACACAGCCTTCCTGAAGACACTGGAGAGTATGAATGTCTCTCCAAACACCATCATATTGGGTGACTTCAACTACCCAAACATAGACTGGGAACATTACTCAAGCCCCAACACCCTAGCCCAAAGGTTCCTGGAGTTCATAAACTCAAATGCTATGGAACAACTAGTCACCATTCCCATAAGAGGAGAAAATATACTAGACCTGATCATCACAAACATGGGGACAAAATGCTCCACACCGGAAGTATATCCCTCATTGGTGAGATCAGACCATAAATTAATCTCATTGGAGATCCACATCCCGCCCCCACCCCAGCAAAAAAGACCACAGTGAAGAACTTCTCAAAAGCAAACTTCACACTTCTTAAGACTGGAGTGGTATCCTTCAAGGCCCCGAGCCAGTGGAAACCACAACCCACGCTGCTGAAACCCTTACAAATGCCTTCTACGAGCACCTCCAGGAATTTATGGATCAAGCAATCCCTAATAAAATCAAGACCCTTTCCACCAAAGGCAGGCGCTCGGTCTGGTGGACCCCAGCCATAAACAAACTCTACAACAAGAGGAGAAAGCTACTACATGACAGAGCAAAATCCCTAAAAGGGAAGGCATCTCTGATCAATACTAGCAAAAAACTACGATCACTCATAAAATCATCCAAGGCCAACTTTGAGAGAAAAATCGCTAAAAACACAAAAGACAATCATAAGGCCTTCTTTAGCAATGTTAGAAACCTGGGTGGAAACTCCCAGATATGCTCAGAATTAGTCCAAAATGATACAAAAATCACTGAACCCACAGACATTGCCAACATACTGGCAGACAGGTTCAGTGCAAATTTCTCCCCTCCCTCCTCCCCAAAAGGAGAAATATCTATCCCACCAGAGTCTAGCCTCCCAAACATCTCAGATGCCCAGGTGAGAGCTGCTCTCTCTAAAGCAAAAAACACAGCATCAATGGGACCGGACGGTGTCCCCGGCTGTGTGCTACACGAACTCAATGAGGAACTAAACCCACACATAAGGCTGCTGTTTAATCTTAGCCTTACTACAGGATACGCACCCAAAGAATGGCGACGGCAACTGTGGTCCCACTCCACAAAGGCGGTGCTTCTACGGATCCTGGAAATTACCGCCCCTTAAGCTTGACGAGCCTTGTCTGCAAAGCTATGGAGAGGATCATAATGGAACTCATAAATAAAGACATTGGGGACCTACAGACACTGGATCCTACCCAATTTGGCTTTGTCAAGGGCAGATCCTGCCTCTTGAACTTGGTCGACTTTTTTGAAACAGTCACTAAGGCCATTGATGAGGGTAAGGCAGTTCACACAGCCTACCTTGACCTAGCAAAAGCATTCAACACAATACCCCACTCGGGCATCATAGAAAAGCTCACCAGCTTAGATGTAAACCCATATGTCACAAGATGGGTTGCAAACTGGCTCAAGGACAGAACCCACAGGGTTAGAGTTGCTGGTGCCATGTCAGACTCTAAGCCGGTCACGAGCGGTGTCCCACAGGGCTCAGTCCTGGGCCCCCTCTTGTTCGGCATTTATTTTTCTGAAGTGCAGGCAAACATAGGGGGATTGTGGCTGACAAAATTTGCAGATGACTGCAAACTGGGCGCCATAATTGACACTCCATCAGACACAGACATCCTCCAGAGAGGTCTCATAGAAATTAATAACTGGTGCCAGAGCCATGGCCTTAAGCTAAATGCCAAAAAATGTATAGTCATACCCTTTGGGAAAAACAAGGTAACCCCTAATTACCACATAGGTGGTAATCCTTTAAACACGGAAGAAGTTATCAGGGACCCGGGGACCCAAGTTGACAGTAACCTCTCTTTTGACACTCACATTGCCAAAGTGGTTAGGAAGACCTTCTACATTGCCCACCTGATCATGAAGGGATTCACATCCAGATCAGGAGAGGTCATTGTACCCCTGTACTCTTCACTTATCAGACCAATGATTGAGTACAACGCCCCATTCGGAATGTACCTTACCCAACACCTGCAGCAGTTGGAAAGACCCCAAAAGTTCCTCACCAAAAGGATAAAGGGGCTCAAACATATGTCATACGCTGCCTGACTGAAGAAACTCCAGCTCTATTCAGTCGCATACCGTCTGCTCAGAGGTGATCTGTGCCTGACATATAAGGCCATATCCAACCCGAAATTAATGGACATGCTCCATCTCAAAAAATCCAAATCCACCAGAGCCACGAGAGCAAGAGACTTAAACCTCAACACGGATATAAATAGGACGTGCTGGATGGACAGATTCATCACCCAGAGACTCCCTACACTATGGAACAGAATCCCAGTCCATGTGAGGCAGAGCCCCTCACTGACTCTGTTCAAGAGAAATCTTGACGAGTGGATGGGAGATCGTAGGTTTACCCCGGGAATCATCTCTGTGTCACTGCTGGACAGAGGCACAGCAAACTAATGGGTATAGTATTCTCATCCTAAGGGGTGGTGAAAGCCACACACACTCTGGCTAGGCTTATAAATGCCCTAGGGCAGATAGCCTAGTATGAACCTCTGAACCTCTGAACTTCTTTAACCCTTGCAAGTCCATCATTTAAAGGAATGACTGAAGCTTATCAACAAAAGTACCAACGAGTTCTAGACAAAGAAACACACACACACACACACACACACACACACACACACACACACACACACACACACACACACACACACACACATGCACACACGCACACATGCTAGACGAACCACACACCAGAAAATATAAACTACAGCTATAACAGCTCTATCAGGAACAACTACTCTATGCTAAAGTACTTTTAATTACCACTAGTATTAACTAACACTAAACCATATATTAGCATAATCTAACTATAAAGCTACTGAAACACACAACAAATTCCATTCTAATAGAGAAAAACGCACGGTAGGAGGAGGAGAAGGAACACATTTTTGTCAATGGATATAATAACAAGAGAGAACCCCTCATAGGTTCATAGATTAGTACTAAGCTAACAGCCCTTGCGAGCCCATTTTAAGCTTAGCCAATTATCCCTTGTGAGATTCAAACCCTGCACCTTGTGTTTGTAAGGCAAACATCTTAACCATTAGGCCACCCTCCCAACCTCATGACACATTTGAAGTCTTCAGGAGGCAAGCGAGATCTGAGGTACTAGGGAGGAGTTCAGGGAATTATGGGTATGGGAGGACTCAGAGCTCTGGAACCATAGTATCTTCTAAACTGATGCTCAGTTCAGATCCAGTCATACCTGACAACTGATTGAAAATAGACAAAACTGGATCCCATCATCTCATTCTTGGAGTAGGGAGCAGATGATGCATTACCTCAAAGCCAACCTAGGACTCCTGATTCCCAGGGAAAAGCTTCTGTTTTACAGAAGATGGACAGGGAAGACTGGCTGGGTTGTGCTAATTACTTATATCAAGCCTTTAGTTTTCTTAGTTCCAATTCTTCACTGAGTTTTAAAAGAAAAAGATTTCCCTTTCTGCCTCATACTAATTCCAGGTCAGAAGGACAGAAAATTAACTTTGAATGTAATTCTTCAGTAACTACACCACAGGAAGGAAAACGATTTTTTTTCTGAAACTATTGCCAGAATGAAATAAGTGTTTTACACTGAGAAAAGTGTTTCATACTGTAAAACTGCAGTGTCCCAGCAAATATATTATGATTTTTCTCAACCTGCAATGGTTCCTCCCATGATACCAGCTTTAGAGGATGTTTTCTTGATAGTCTGCAACATGCCTGACAGTCACTCTCCTGCCTCTAAAAGTCTGATAGATTGTATAAAGTCCCCCAGATGCACAAATATCTAATTGTTAATCCAAAATCAGACCCTGCAGTTATTTATTTTTCAAAATTATCTGTGAATGTTAGCGCTATCCCCTCTGACAAAGATGGGAAAGCGTTGAACAAATTTTGGAAGAAAGTGCATTCTTCTTCTACTTTGGCCATCAGAATTCTGAATTGTCCAGCTCTTATGTCAAAATACCTGCTTGCTTCTTTACAAAATATAAGAAGGTTAACTGCTAACCTCCCTTCTTCAAAGATTAAAGCATACCTGAATTCTTTAACAGTTTCTGTTTCGCAGGTAACCAAACACTCTATAACGTGTTCTTATGACTCTGATTATGGTATATCCAGAATAATGCTACTGGATCAGTAAAGAGAAGGTTTGTTTGGTTATATTCACAAACTATACCACAGGATGTCAGAAGTTGAGATCATGAATCCTCCTTTAGATACAAAGGAATTGTTTGTCCTCTGTTTGGCTGAGGTCCTTAAAAATTCAGAAGAAATATGGAAGTTTCACACAGATTTTTTCAACCCTCATTTCCAAAGTTTAATAGAATGTTTCCTTCTAATTTAGGATCCTTTTCACAGGAAATAAAACAAATTGCATAAGCAACATACATGCAAACAGCCTTTCAAAAAAGCAATGGCAAGAAGGTGTAAAAAAGAAGTGGGGGAGCCTCCCAGAACCAAGTATAGTTCAAAAAGGCAAACCAACTTTACTCACTTTCTGGTGCCTCCCCTTCCCACTCTGGTAGCCCATTAAATCTTTCCCAAAGTTTAGGTTTTCGTTTTTCTCACTGGCATCAGATATTGTTAGCAAAGTGGGTTTGGAGAATCATTCATAAAGGCTACAATTGGCAGTGGGACTTCCTACCTCCCTTTCAGTGGATTCTTCCTTATTGCTCATACCAAACTTCTCTATTTTGTCCACTCCTGGAATAAATGCTGCCTCTTGGGGTCATAGAACCAGATGTTCAACATAAGACCATTTTGTTGTAGTATCCTAAGCTATCTGGATTATATTCTGCCTAGGATATGCCCACCAGACAGGTTTTCAAAGCTTCAGTACACCTTCCACATGTCCTGCCTGCTAGTGTCTCAAGCAGAGCAGCATAATGACAGCAGTTTGGATACTGAAAAGTTCAGTGTTTCTGTCCACAAAAGTACATTCCCTCTGCAGGCTTCATGGAACTGACAGTTCTCTAGCAATCCTATAGTGCTAAGCAGATAAGTACCCTACTGAGGAAAATCTTCCACAAATTTATTTTTCTGAAGGAAACCTATGTTTTTTTATTTTGAATCTAATTATTTATACTAGGAAAACAACATTTTATAGACTGTCATGACTTGTAGGGGAGTTTCACTCAGTACATGCTTGTGTGAAAAAATTGTAAAATCTGTTTTTTTAACTTATTTTCTATATATTTAGATACAACTGATTTGTTACATACAGGATTTTGTGCTTTCAGGGACTTTCATTTAATTTTTTACTACAAAATCATTATTCTTCTGTCAGGAGGTTTTCTGACTCCCACAGGCCTCTACCTGTCTTTCAGGCTTCTTTTTCAGCTAGACTACTTGTCAGTTGCCTGTCTCCTAAGGTCTTCCTTCCCCTGTCTGGAACAAGAAGAAATTTCCAGGGAGTCTTTGAGCATCTGGTTGACTCCTTCATTGCCTCAACCGTGGATGGATGAATCTACTGTGGCTGGATTTAATTACTTGGACAGCTCATTGATGTCTCTCAGTCACTCTTGCATAGCTCCACAGAAAGCCACTAAGGACTGGAGAAGTTAGACATGTCCTCTGAAGTTGTAGGGTTGCCCTCTCTGAGCAAGGGAAAAACACTCTTGTCAGTCTTGCAGGAAGGAATGGGTAAAGGTTTGTTAGGATGCCTTATTCCTAGGTAGATCTTCTTCCAAGAAGTCTCCCAGGAAAAGAAAAAAAAATAAGATTGCTACTTCTCCTGTTTCTATTACTATGGAAAGGGAAGACTTGCTGGGATTTGCTAAGGAATTAATTTCTGCTTTTAATATTTCAAATCCTTTAAACTGAAAAATGAAAAAAACAAACCCCCCTTATAGTCTGACATTCATTTTTAGTTAGAAGAACAGGGACTGAAAGGGAGTGTTTTCTACAGTGAATGACGAAAGTGTTATTTTAGATTTTCCTCCAGAAGAGCTATCTTTTTGTGAGACCTTACCAAAAATGAAAGAGGTTTTCAGTAGAAACACAATGAAACCCCTATTTCCCAGCAAAAGTATTTTGATATATTGCAACTGGATATGCCACAGTCTGCAGCTGTACCGCCTATTTTATAAGCTTAATAGGTTGTTTTTCTTTGTTTGCAGCATGCCTGACAGTCAAGTTCCCCTCCTAAAAAGCCCAACATGTAATATAAAGTACCTGAGACACATAAATATCCATTTTCTAATCTTAAAGCAGACCTTGCAGCGATTTTCTTATCTAAAATATTTCCTACTAAACAGATTTTAATTCTAATCCTGTTCGTACTTACAAGGATGAAAAAACATTTGATAGATTTGGAAAAAGTTTATTCTTCTGGTACTTAACCTTCAGAATTTTGAACTGCCAGTTTCACACGTTAAAATTGTTACTGGCTTCTTAAGAGAACATGAGAAAGTTATCTGTTAACCTGTCCTCTTCAGAGGTAGAAAAAAATCAATAAATTCCTTAACTGTATCTGCTTTTCATGTAACCAAATACTCTTTAAAGTGCTTTTACGATTCTGCTAATAAAGTCTCCAGTACCACTGCTACAGGGATCAGTTACGAGTAGATCTGCTTGGTTATGTTCTGAAAACTTACCAAAAGATGTTAAGCCAGGATTATAAATTCTTCCCTAGATAAGGATGCTCTGTTTGGCCTTTTTGCTACTGAGGTACTTAAAAATTCAATGAAAAGGGGAAACTGATTCAAGGGGTGACCCAAATTTCCAACCCACTTTTACTAAATTTGACGGAAACTTTCTAACTTTTTCAAGAAGTAATTTAAGCAGCAAGGTATTAACCAACAGAATTTTAAAAATCAATGGCAAGTAGAACCAAAAAAAAAAAGAAGAAAAAGAAAAAGGAAAGACTTACAGAACTAAGGACAGTCTAAAAACATCAGAATGACTACTGGTCTCCCCACCCTGGCAATCTATTGCTCAGTCTAGCTCTGCACCTCCCTCAGTGGTATTAGATTATCTCAGACAAATGGATTCTGAAAATCATCCAAGAGGGGTGTAGACGGCAGTAGGAATCCCTTCCCCCTTTCCTCCTTTTCAGATGATTTCTCCTCATCCTGCAAACCAAACATTCCTTTTTCATCCAGTTTTGGAAAAAATGTTGTATCAGGGTACAACTTGTACCCTCAGATCAGATGGGCAACTGTTTTTATTTGAGGATCTTTCTGATGACAAAGAAAGAGAGAATGTGGAAAATAGTCCTAAACCTCTCCTTTCTCAGTCTCTGTGTTTAGATCCCAAAGTTCAAAATGTATCCCTTCAAACTACTTACCTCTCATTCCTTTACTCAGTTTCATGGATTTAAAATGCTTACCATAACATTCTTAAGGGCAAAAATTTTAGAAGTCTCTTAATATTCTTAATATTTTCTGAATCGAGCTTATAGTATCACTTCTGTGTCTTACCCTTTGGTCAATCTACTGCACCAAAGGTATTTAGAAAGTATCTGGTTCCAATAATTACATATTGCAGACTGTCACCTTTTCTTTTGGGGACAATTGTTTTATATTTGCAGACTCACTTTCCATTTGTCAAGGTTTTCTGACTTACGTCAAGAAATTCCTCCTCAGACTGAGTTTTCAAGTGAACTTACAGCAATTCTCTCTCATCCCTTCACACAGAATATTTTTTCTGGTATGTCTTCTGGATGCTTCCCTAAAAAGAGCTTTTATTCCACTATACAAAGTAGAATGGTACAAATAAATTTTCCTGAGCTTTTCCAACCAATTTTTGGCATCTGCTAAGAAATTTCTCAGGATGTTATTTTTGTTGGCTTCTGTGATTTTCATAGTTCCCTTGGCCAGACTTCACATGAGAAAATTTTAGTTGTACCATAAGTCAGTCTGGTGTCAGCATCAACACCTTTTATCTTTTCATATTCCAGTACTAACGTTTGTTAGAAAGAATGTACTGCAGTGGGTGGATCAGCTCTCTCTTAATCCACGTCCCCACTTCTCCCTTCAACCTCATCTTCAGTCTTTTATAAAAAGAAGTTATGTACTCACCATAATGTTCCAACTATATTGTCTATTTTTATTCTATCTCAGCTGATGGGTTTGAGATCCAACCCCTCTGATCCAGCTCGACCACTGGTAAAGCTTGTGGCAACCAAAAACTCTCAAGCTTCTCCCTCACCCATAATGCACCAACCCCAAGTACCTCAGATCTTGTTTGTTGATTTTATTAGAAAGGAAATGTTTTCAGTCAAATAGAAAGAAGACTGTATCTGGAGCTCAGTATAAAGAACAGCTAAGTAATCTAACCACGCATTCTTCCAGAAGCCTCTCAAATAATGGGTTTTTTTGGGAAGGGAATTGAGGAAGAATGAAAATGGACAACAGAGATGAAACGTTGTGGTGAGTACATAACATATTTATCTGATGTTGTCAATTTTCAGTCTGTCTTCAACTGATAGGACAGAGTCCCCAGCTACTTAAAATCTTGGGTGGACTCATGGAAGGATGTTCCTGAGCACAGTTCAACCAAATGATGCTCTACCTCTGAAGACCAGATGCAGTTTGTAATGAGTAACAAAAGTATGGTGAGTAGCCCAAGTTGTTAGTGTGCATATTTCATCCATGGACATTCTAGATTGAAATACTGAAGACGTTGCCAAGGATCTAGTGGAATGGACCCATATTGGTTTTGACAAGCTAATGCCCAGTTTGTTATAAATAAATGAAATACAATTGGTCAGATTTTCTGATATCTTTTGTTCTATGTATGTAAAAATGTAATTGTGAACATCCAATAAATGTAACATGAATTCATCCTTGTTAGCAAATTTAGGAAAGAATACTGGTAAATTAATGGACTGATTGATATTAGATTCTGACACAGAAAGGATGCATTAGTTCACAATGTAACTTTATCCTTGTGAAAAATCAAGTATGGTGGTTTTGAGGAAAAGGCTTGAATCTCAGCAATTCATCTGGCAGAGGTAATGGCTACCAGAAAAATTACCTTCCAAGATAGTTGTTTAAGATCCCACTTACCTGTTGGTTCAAAGGGAGAATGAGTAAGAGCTTGCAGTACCTGATTCAGGTCTCATGGGAGAGTAGAATATTTAAAGGGAGGTCTTAGAAGAAGAATGCCTCACAAAAAGGAATTGCAGAGAAGCGACAGAAGAACCCTCAAATCCAGTGTGAAAATCCAACATTGCTTCTAACTGAACTTTTACTGTTGAGGAACTAGCTCCATCTTTAAAAAGTAGGGCCAAAAACTCAAGGATGTTATGTATGGGAGCTGAAAAAGGGTCAACATCATTTTGCTGAGCCCAGTAGACAACCTTTTCCACTTACTGGAGTAGAGTTTCAGTGTAGAAGGTTTATGGAAAGATAAAAGTATGTGTTGGACAGGTGAAGAGAGCATAGGTGTTCTGGTTATTAATGGAATTGGACATGTCAGGCTGTCAACTGAGGCTTGATATGTCTGGATGAATCATGCCTGTTGGGTGAGACAGGAGGTCTGGAGCTGGGTCCAGAATCCAAGGCTGGTGAAGTAAGTGAGGCCAAAGGAAGGGAAACCAAATCTGTTGAGGCCAGTAAGGTGCAATGAGGATGACTTTGCTCTTCAATATGGCAGCTTCCTGTAGAAATTTCAGAATTAGTGGAATTGCTGGATAAGCGTAAAGACTGGGTGGCCAGCCATGAAGAAGAGCATCCCTCAGTGACTCCCCTTATGGGAGTATTAGGGCAAAAAAAAACTGCTGCACTTGTTGTTTAAGAGACAAGCAAAAAGATCGCAGCAAGGCTGGCCCCACTGACAGAAAATCATTTTGTTACATCCTCATTGAGAGACCACTTGTGAGGTAGAAGAATGCACCTGCTCACCTTGTCTGCTATCATGTTGGACTTCCCCAGAATGTGCATTGCTATGAAAAAGCAGTCGGATGAGAACACCCATTGCCACACTCTGAGCACTTCTCAACACAAGGGATATAATCTGATTCCTCCCTGTTTGTTGATGTACCAAACTACTGACATATTGTCCATCTGAATTGCAATTGTCCTAAAAGGGACAGCATTCTGAAGGGCCTGCAATGCTAAAATCACTACTCTAATTTCTAGGTCTAGGACATTGATATGCTAATTGGCCTCTTTGGGGGGCCAAGTGCCCTGGACTGTTTTGCTCAGAAAATGCCCCCACACCCCACCACAAATGGGAAGCATCCATGGTCACTATGGCCTCGGGTTGAGAGGGAATGAAAAGACGGTCTTTTTGAACCTGGTCTGATTGAATCCACCACTTGAGATCCCTCTTGCATGTGTGGGTGATTTGTATTGGAAATGACATGGGCCGGTAAAGTACTGAAGATTGTGTTGCTAGCATCCATTATAGAATCCTTATGTAAAATCTCGCTAAAGATATTAGCATTATGGTCGCTGACATTGATCCTAGAGGAGGAGGGCCCATGTGGGCTGAAATCTTGGTACTGCAGATTATTTTTCTGACCTGTGATCTTATAGTCTGAACCCTTGACAGAGGAAGTGAGGCTATCATTTACTTTGTGTTGAACAGTGCACCTATAAATTCAAATTCTGAGTTGGTTCCAGCTGAGACTTTTCGTAGTTGATGGTTATCCTGAGATGAGAACATGACCAGTGAACCTGATCTTTTGCTTTTTACTAACTGATGCCTGGTCAGGACGGTAATGAGCCAGTCATCTAAATATGGAAACACCCAAATTCCTTGCAGTCTCAAGTAAACATCCTCTGGGCTGTGGTGAGACCAAAGTGCAGCATTCTGAACTGGTAATGATTGGCTCCCAGCCAGAAGCATAAAAAACTTCTAGATTGTCTGTTCATCTTTATGTGATAGTACATATCCTGAAGGTCTGTCGAGCACACCTAGTCGTCCTTGCCCAGAAAAGGGAGAATGGACTGAACCATGACCATCCAGAACTTGGTGTATCAAATTGACTTATTTTAGTCGCCGAGATCCAAAACTGGTCTCTGGTCCCCCGTTTTCTTTGGCACTTAAAAGAAGTTCTGGATTCTAACTGGTCTGGCGGGACCTCTTGAAAGACTCTTTTTTTCTAGCAGCTTTTGTACCTGAATTGCTGCTCATTCCCTCTGAATGGGTGGAACATCTGGGATTTTTTCTTGAAATTAGAGGAGGAAGGGAAAAGGGTATTATATAACCTCTGGAAATTATCCTCAGCACCCAAGTATCTGTTATTTCTAGCAAGGCTCTCTAGTGCAGGGTTAGTCAACCACTGATTGCCTCCAGAGGTGGACACTTGACCCTCCTTTCAGGAATGCTGGAATGGTCTGTCAGGGAAAGAATCTCTGGACCCCTAGTTTTGTGGGCCACCTCTGTCTACCATTAGTTCTCTTAGGGGTAGAGGGGAGAACTCTGTCTCCACTGTGTCTTGGAAAGGTCCCCGGGACTTCCTGTACCCCATCTTTTGAGTACCTCATTGATTCCTAGAAAAAAATCTTTGAGGGGCTGAAAAACATATGCCCACGGCAGACAGGGTCTTTCTATCCTTCACACACCTGGATAATGTGTCCTTCACCTTGAGGCCAAAAAAGACATGCCGTCCAAAGGGGCATTAATGAATGAAGACTTGAAGAGCTTCATAAAATCACATAAGCAAATCCAGGCATGCCTCCTCATAGAAATGCCTGAACTCACTGCCTTTGAGGTTCCTTCAGCTATATGCAAAATGATCCTCATAGAAGAATTGGAAATAGATTGTAAGGTAGCCAACTGAGAAGTCACAGAGGGTTGTACTTCCTCAGAAATGGATCCTGAAAAGGTATTTCAAAGCTCCTTGATCAAATCCCTCTGTAACCTTGTGAAATGTGCCAAATTGTTCACTGACCTTAAGGCAAAGGTCGCTATAGCATAGACATACTTCCCAAATTGGTCCATCACCCAAGACTCCTTGTTAGGGGGATGAAAAGTGGAACTCTTCTCAGCAAGTTCCTTCTTAGTGGCCTCCACCATGGCCATGGCATCAACAGGAACCTCTTTTCTGCAAAACTGCTTGTCCTCAGGTGGTGCCATAATCTTGTCTGGCCTCCGAGGTATTGTTTCAATAGTGAAGGGATCCTTCCATGCCTGCCAAGAGATAAACTCAATGAGCTCATCTGTGGGCAGAGTCACCCAGGAGGTAAATGGGCCAGTAAAGAAAGCCTCTAGTAATACAGACTCATCAAACAAAGGATTATTTGGCATCCAGCCGCCTCACTTTTTTTAAATTTCAAGGATGTCTCCAAATGAGAAATCTTTAGCAGGTGACCATGGGGAACCTTCACCTTCATCAAAGTCCATATCTTCTGTGACAGACTCCTCTTCTTAGGGACCTCCTCAGTGGGATGCTCTGGGGAGGTATCAGAAAAAATCAGGGTACCTTGTTTGGAAGATTGGGGTATCAGTACTGGCTGTCTCTGTGGAAAGGAGGGGTGAGACTCCAGGTACAGATGCATCAAGGTTGCACAGTGAGGATCTGACGGTGTACAAACCTTTTATGTTGCTAAGGCAGAAAAGGCTCTCTCCACAGCCTCAAAGGCAGAACTCTCCAGAGAGGGAGAGGTCCTTGGATCCAAAAAGGCAAGCTTTTGGACTGTTGTCTGTCCCTTCCCCGAACACCCCCCCCCCCGAGATAGAAGCCAGAGCCAAGCTAACCCATGCCGAGGCTCCAAGGAGCAAACATACACCACAGATCTAACAGGGAAGCATTGAATCCAACAGCTCTCCGGATCCAACTGAACCAAAGTGCTCAGATAACAGTATCCTTGGATCCAAATCAGATAGAGCTGGATGTCTTGGATCCAAGGACTCTGAGACAGTGGAAGGAGTCAGAGCAGGAACTAGCAAAGGTGGTGTGATGGAAGAACAGATCTCCTGTCCTGAAGGGGTAGGAGCTGGTAAGGTACCTATCAGACTGTGCCAAGAGAATCCTTCTCACCATTCTCTCCACATATTCTTCTGTTAGGGTCCTAGAAGAGCAGGTGGATATCACAGAGGGGGAATCTTGGTCTCTCCAAAAAAGGTGAGGGGACCCTGGAAGGAACAGGGTCCACAGAAGCAGAATATCTGTCCCTAGGCTCTGCGAACTTTTTCATTGGATCTGAAGAGGTCAGATCCAACATGTCTAACTTTTTATGCTTCTGATCCAATGTTGAGGTCAGACCTGATGAATCCCTCTTTTTGTGTTTTGGATCAGACTATGAGGTCTGGTCCAAAAGTTTAGCCTTTTTCTTTTTGGGATCTGACAGCAATGTCGACTCTGAAATAAGTCTCTTACTTGAATGCTCCAATGTCTTAAACGAAGAAGTAGAAGGACTCAGAGAAGACTTGGACTTTTTGGATTTTGGTGAAGAAGCTTCAGATAATATCTCTCCAAAAGAGAAAGGAAGCAGCCCTTTCAAAATCAATTTATTTTTCTTTTCAATGACAGCTCTGGGATTAAACCCATGACATATGGCACAGTCCTCTTGAAGATGAAGGGGTCCAAGACAATACACGCATGAAGTGTGGGCATCAGAAAAGAGAATTTTCCGAACACACTTCAGACATTTTTTAAACTCTGCCAGGGCCTTATCCAACACAGTCAAAGGGAAAATACTATCAGAAAAAAGGACAAATAGAAAACAGACAGAAAAAGAGAAACATAGACTTTTTTATAAACAAGAAGCAACAGGGAAAGAAATACCAATAATGGTAAAAGAGAAAACTCCATGAAGTGTAGAAGAAGGAAAGGAATACTAGTGATAGTATTCAAGGTACTAACTGTACAGAAAAGTGAAGTAAAGATGTAGATACCAGAAAAGGATAGATATTCAAAGGTACTAATTGTACAGGGTTTAGCGAAAATGTAAGGTATAGACTAAACTAGAGAAATAACAGATTCTAGGTAGAAAAAAAAGTAATATTTAAAAAAAATCACATCTGCTCAAGAGTAATGGTCACCATGTCTTTTGTGTAAAGTGTCAAACGAGATCTGGGGTACTTGGGGTTGGTGCATTATGGGTGAGGGAGAAGTTTGAGAGTTTTTGGTTGCCACGAGCTTTTACAACAGCTAACTTAGGTCGAGGGGTTGGATCCAAACCCATCAGTTGAAGACAGAATGAAAATTGACAACATCAGATCAGATGATTTGGACTTTGCTTGGAGGGCTGCATCAAAAGGGTTGAAAGTACAAGGTCTGTGAAAAGAACAGTTGTGTAAGTCCTATTTACCTGTAAAAGTAGATGTGCATAAAACATATTGCCCCACTGGCATATAGCTAGTTACGCTCTACTACCCACCATCTGGTAGACTACTAAAGCCTAGAGTCACTCCCATTGCCTGTCAATGGGTATGATGGACCAATCACAGGCTATCTTACAAATCCAAAGACAGTACTCTAACAGCCTTCTAGTGCTCATCAGGAAGAGAAGATAGAAATACAAGCTTTTGGGAATATCTAGTGTTCCAGTACCAAAGACAAACCATAAACACACGCAAACAATAAATGCTGGAAGAATAGCACTCAATATAGCAACCCAAACACCAGACTATGTACATTCAAATTGGGGGATGGTGGAAGGGTACTGCCATTAAGGCAATGTGTTCTAGGAACATCTACTGCTAAAAGTAAGAAAGATTTGTGCAGCTGCATTATGTTCAACCAACACAACGCATTACTGGCATATAGGTAGATTCCCAAAGCTTATCCAACCTGGGAGAAGAAAGGATAAGAGTCCAGGAGCACCTGGAGAATGATCCTAATGAATCCTGCTTGGATCTAGAGAGGACATTCAGATTCTACTACTTCAGAGAGATATGGACGGAGAATCCAAGTTGCTGCTTCTAAATACTTCTAGAGTCCACTCTTTTCCAGTACACCACTGAAATAGAAAATGTCCTATTGGAATGAACCTTTATCTCACCTGGATTTGCCTTGTCATAGTGGGTGTAACAATAAAACAGTACCTGAGGACAACTAATGCTTAATGATTTTCTACAGACAGGTTAACTGTTCTTTGTCCCTGTTTAGGAAATAAAAAGCCTTTCAACCTTCCTGAAGGTTTTTTTTCTGTCAAGGTAGTACCTGTGCTGCCGGTGCACGTCCAATTTATGAAGTATCCTCTCTCCCTTATTAATGGGTGCTGGGAAGAACACAGGGAAGTTGAAAGCCTAACTGAATGTAAACTCTGAGACCACTTCAGCATGAAACAGGGATTACTGTGCAATACAACCACATCTCTGTGGAAAATAGAGGTTGCCCCATGATGAGCACTTGCAGCGCAGAAATTCGACTAGTAGATGTCAGAGCAAAAAGCAAACAGTTTTCCACATTAAGAGTTTCAAACCAGTCTGAGTGGCAGATTTTAAAGGGTGGTAAAGTCATTTTTTCAGGACATAGTTGAGATCCTACGAAGAAGGAATTTGCTTGCAAGAAGGTATTATATGCAATACTCAAACCAGAAACCAGAACAACACTAAAAAATAATCCACAGAGGCTTGAGCTCAACCAACCAGCACTTTATTGCACAAAGACACACCGGTTCTCCACAACTGACCTAGGTTTCATCCAAAAGACTTCTTCAGAGTGAGTTGAACCAGATTAAATACATACACTTGAATTCAATAATGCAGTCATAATTAAAGACGACCAATAAACGTTACCATTCAATTAAAACAGTTAAGAACAACTGCATAAGCATAATGTACCTCCCACAGACTTAATAAATAAAGAGCATCATGAAAAAGTTATTATAAGCAAATATGCACATATATACACATGACTATCGAACAAACAAAGACACAAGGACATCCAGAAAATTAAAATAAGCAGAAATGAAAATAAAAATGTGAATGTGAAGTAAGAATAAATGCAAAAATGAATAAAAATAGGCAAAAAAAACAACATAAATATATGTTATATATATGAATCTGTGTCAAGACATGAATATTGTATATGAACCCTAATATGTAAGCATGGATTGTCGCTCAAATTCAGTCAAGGCAAATTAACCTAAAATATGCCTTAACCTCAAAAAAGGCTTGATAGAAATAAATTCATTCAAGCCCGGATACTGGTATGCGTTTAATCTGAACTGCCATTTCAGTTCGTATACATCCAAATGATAATCAGTGGTCCATCCTTGTGGATCTTTAACTAGTTGCTGTATAACGCAAAATTTAAAACTGTGATCATTGTATGCTAAAACATGTCTGGCTAGGGCGTTCGTAGGCTTCTTATGCTGAATGTCGAGAATATGTTCTCTTATTCTCACTCTTAATTGCCTACACGTTTTGCCTACATAAAACGCTGTACAGGCCTGACATTTAGCAAGATAAACAACATAAACTGAAAAACAGTCATAATGCCCCAGAATGTTGATGGGTACGTTGTTGATCATAATTCTGTTGCCAGTTGGCATCATATGCCTACAAGTCAGGCATCTTCCACATTTAAAATTCCCTGCAATTTTGTTACTTAAATTATCATTGCTCATTGCACTTCTTTCAAGCATCTCTTTCAGGGCCAAATCCCTACGAAATACAAATTTAAGTTGCCGTGCAACAAAACCTTGAAACTCTTTTAATCTCATAAAGGATCCCCAATTCTTTTCAATAATCTTCCTTATAGAATCGGTGTCAGCATTAAAGGTGAGTACAAACAGAAAATTCCTATTGAATGACACTTTTTCACTACTTGGTTCGGGTCCATCACTAAAGAAATTCTCATTACTTTTTAGAATAGGTTGAATGCAACCTTGATTTCTATTATAAAGTATCTCTTTTTTGACCTCCTCACACATATATTTAGGGTAACCCCTGTTTAAAAATAGATTTACCATAAATTCTAACTCTACATGGAAGTCCATCTCCTCACTAACCATACGTGCTGCCCTGACCATTTGGCCTTTAATAATGGCTCTTTTTTGGTGGCCAGGGTGCCAGCTGTCAAAATGCAAGCATGAATTGGAAAAGGTGGGCTTTCAATGTATTTTTGAGGCTAAACAACCTTTCTCTTTAATGTATGTTAAACTTATATCTAAATAAGAGATTTTTTCCTTGTCAATCACATGAGTAAACTTTAAAAACTAAGCAGTTTGACCTATATACTCAATAAAAGCATCCAAAGCTGTCCTCTCACCTTGCCAAATTATAAAAATGTCGTCCAAAAAAACGTGTGTAAAGTTTTATAAATGGACAATATTCACTGTTTAAGACAAAATTGGCCTCCCAATAGGCCATTATATAATTGGCGTAAATCGGGGCGCAGGCCGCCCCCATTTCTACACCTGTATGCTGTCTAAAAAAATGGTTATCGAAGAACAAAAAATTGTTGCACAAAACCAGTTCCATCAACCTAACATAGGTATTGATCTCATCCTGTTCGTAAATACCTGTTGCAAACAATTGTTCTTCCAACCAGGTCAGACCAACATCATGTTGAAAGATCCACAAGGATGGACCACTGATTATCATTTGGATGTATGCGAACTGAAATGGCAGTTCAGATTAAACGCATACCAGTATCCGGGCTTGAATGAATTTATTTCTATCAAGCCTTTTTTGAGGTTAAGGCATATTTTAGGTTAATTTGCCTTGACTGAATTTGAGCGACAATCCATGCTTACATATTAGGGTTCATATACAATATTCATGTCTTGACACAGATTCATATATATAACATATATTTATGTTGTTTTTTTACCTATTTTTATTAATTTTTGCATTTATTCTTACTTCACATTCACATTTTTATTTTCATTTCTGCTTATTTTAATTTTCTGGATGTCCTTGTGTCTTTGTTTGTTCGATAGTCATGTGTATATATGTGCATATTTACTTATAATAACTTTTTCATGATGCTCTTTATTTATTAAGTCTGTGGGAGGTACATTATGCTTATGCAGTTGTTCTTAACTGTTTTAATTGAATGGTAACTTTTATTGGTCGTCTTTAATTATGACTGCATTATTGAATTCAAGTGTATGTATTTAATCTGGTTCAACACACTCTGAAGAAGTCTTTTGGATGAAACCTAGGTCAGTTGTGGAGAACCAGTGTGTCTTTGTGCAATAAAGTGCTGGTTGGTTGAGCTCGAGCCTCTGTGGATTATTTTTTAGTGTTGTTCTGGTTCCTGGTTTGAGTTTCTTCCTGGCATGGAGGACGACAGCTCCCCCGTTAACATCAAGGTACTTTTGCACCAGATACATGCGCAACTTCGTGAACATTCTATGCTAATCAAAATTTTGACTGAAAAACACAATAGTGTTCCACCTTCCTCCATCGAGAACAGTTTGGGGTTACCTCTCACTCAAGCTACTCCTGTTGATACCGTCTCTGATAATATTGTTTTGTCAGAGGATATTTCTCCAGGTCAAAACAATAGTGGAAGCCTTAGACCTAAAATGACTGATAAATCCTTTGTTTCCAACCATAGAGCACGTTGGGCCACTAATTGTTTCAAATTTCATCAGGATAGTGGTCCTATTTCTCACAAACAAGGTGGGAAGACAAAATCTATGTCCGAGTCATTAAAAGACTTTGAAAAGAAACTGTTCAAATAAAAGAGAACCCAGTTGGAGAACAGTTACCTTTGCCGCAACATAGAATTAGGTTTGGTACCGAAGGGTTTGTGTTTGTGGCGATACCCGAATGGGTGTGAGAATAACGAAGACATGATCAAAGAATTGCATCAGCTGTTTGATTCCACTGGGATTCACATTATGGAACTGATGGTCAAATATAATAACATTAAGATCGAGTCATTATTAAAAGATTTGGACTCAGTTAATTCATGTATCTCGCAAGATTTACTGTTTGAGCAATATTATACTAATTATGTCAACATTATTCAGGATATTGACAGTTGCTGTGAAGTTATTTATAATAAAAAACTTGACAAGTTGCAACGAGACATGGATGTATATCATAGAGGTCAAGTGTATCCCCTTAATGGGAAGGTAAGCAACCAAAACGCTGAATTAGAAGGAATAACCAATCATTCTAGGCTTTTCATGGAAGGGGCGTCACCGGAAACAGCGAGGCGCACTAATAGCCCTGAAGTTCGAACAGATGACCCTTTAGGAGAGGTACCAAGATGGTCCGAGAGATTAAAGCAGCAAGGCCCTGTTTGCGTAGACAACGAAGGATTTCGCACAGGAGCGAGAGCAAAGTTAAACACACAGATTGCGCATCAAGAACAGAGATGGACAAAAGTAGCACGAAGGTAAATAAAATAATTTACCGGCTACATGATGCTGATTGTACTGACCTTAATTGTCCTGTTTGTTTGAATTTTTAAGGGGTTTTCAACCGAAGTCACTATATTAGTAGTTATTCAGTCAAGCCCTTAACCAATGGGTCTGAGGGGTTACTCACAGATGTCGAGGTCAGTTTGATTAATCACGAAGCTTTTACTAAAGACCACAGTATGGATGTTTATAGTGACTGTTTAAATTTTGATAATGTAATTCAAACAGCAACATCGCACGATGATTATTTACTATGTAATACACAACAGGTTAGCGGCTCGGTTTGCCAGAATTCTGTTAATGGCAATAACGAGCACGCATTCTTGTGTTTTTTAGATTATGAACAAAGGTCTTTGGTTAACAAAAGTGATAGCATGATATTTTCTGATTTTGGGCATTCATTAACTGACCTGTGTGGTAATGATGATGATGGGGGGGGGGATTGTTTTTTTCTGAAATTCTTTCTTCTCCAATGATTGGGGAAGATTTAGATTGTTTTAAATTTAATTCATTTACCTCAGTAGATGAAACATTACTTTTAAACTTGAGTACATACACAGTTTGTGATTATGGTTGCCTGGAGGAAGATAAGGGTCAGATCACACAGAGTATGGAAAGCCCACACCAGGTATTACCAGTAACAAATGCTTCATCTAGTTATGATACTAATGTTATTTATAATGTTCTTGATACCAGTGCATTATTGGAAATTTGCACACCAATACGACATGAGTCTCTGGACAGTCTTATTAGTAATGGAACTAGCTGCAATAATGTTCAGGAATTTTTTGATGTACGGAACAACAAGTTTGGTTCTTTGAGTAATCCAATTATACTTTATAATCAAGCACATGATTTTAAATTATACAATTATTCAAGCATGAATTTTGATTCTCAACATGCTGAACTATTGTCAAAAGGTTTTAATTTTGTTCCTTGTAGGAATGCTGACATTGTTGACACTTTAATTGATCTTAGGATGTTTACTCGGAAATTGAACTTGGCAGCTTATTTTGGATTTGAGGGTAATGGTGAGGGTATAGTTAATATACCAGATCTTCATAGACCTAGCCATTTCAACCCACCTTATACCAAAATTGTGGAATTGTTTGAAAACATGTGTGAGCAGGATATTAGGAATTTTTTTCAAACAAAAATAAAAAATCCATGTATTTTAGTAATACGACCCAGGTAGAACTTGATATTATCAAGCATTTATGTAACATTAAAAACATACGTATTATGAAACCCGATAAGGGTAGTGGTGTCGTTATAATGGACAAATTGGATTATGTTAATGAAATGCTCACCATGCTAACGGAAGATAGCTACACAGAAGTTAGCAGGAACGAAATCAATTTAGCCTATAGAAAAGTGGATTTAGATTTAGAAGACATGTTGTTTCAGGGCCAAATTAGTGAAAATGATTATGAGTTTTTGCTTAACAAATTTCCGGTTGTTAGTGGAATATTTGGAATTCCTAAAATACACAAAGGTCTGGACAATGTTCGATTCAGACCGATTGTGGATGGTAAAAAGAGTAAAGTTGCTTTCATAAGTCAGTTCTTGGATTGCAAACTAAAGCCAGGGTTAAACAGATTTTCTCACATCATCAAGGATTCTTGGCATTTTTTAGATAAAGTCAAGAAAGTGAATTTTCAAGATAGTTTTCATTTTGTGACCATTGATGTGGTCAACCTATTTACAGTTATCTCACATGATGTTGGTCTGACCTGGTTGGAAGAACAATTGTTTGCAACAGGCATTTACGAACAGGATGAGATCAATACCTATGTTAGGTTGATGGAACTGGTTTTGTGCAACAATTTTTTGTCCTTCGATAACCATTTTTTTAGACAGCGTACAGGTGTAGCAATGGGGGCGGCCTGAGCCCCGAATTACACCAATTATATAATGGCCTATTGGGAGGCCAATTTTGTTTTGAACAGTGAATATCGTCATTTTATAAAACTTTACACTCGTTTTTTGGACAATATTTTTATAATTTGGCAAGGTGAGAGGACAGCTTTGGATGCCTTTATTGGGTATATAGGTCAAACTGCTTGGTTTTTAAAGTTTACTCATGTGATTGACAAGGAAAAAATCTCTTATTTAGATATAAGTTTAACATACATTAAAGAGAAAGGTTGTTTAGCCTCAAAAATACATAGAAAGCCCACCTTTTCCAATTCATACTTGCATTTTGACAGCTGGCACCCTGGCCACCAAAAAAGAGCCATTATTAAAGGCCAAATGGTCAGGGCAGCACGTATGGTTAGTGAGGAGATGGACTTCCATGTAGAGTTAGAATTTATGGTAAATCTATTTTTAAACAGGGGTTACCCTAAATATATGTGTGAGGAGGTCAAAAAAGAGATACTTTATAAAAGAAATCAAGGTTGCATTCAACCTATTCTTAAAAGTAATGAGAATTTCTTTAGTGATGGACCCGAACCAAGTAGTGAAAAAGTGTCATTCAATAGGAATTTTCTGTTTGTACTCACCTTTAATGCTGACACCGATTCTATAAGGAAGATTATTGAAAAGAATTGGGGATCCTTTATGAGATTAAAAGAGTTTCAAGGTTTTGTTGCACGGCAACTTAAATTTGTATTTCGTAGGGATTTGGCCCTGAAAGAGATGCTTGAAAGAAGTGCAATGAGCAATGATAATTTAAGTAACAAAATTGCAGGGAATTTTAAATGTGGAAGATGCCTGACTTGTAGGCATATGATGCCAACTGGTAACAGAATTATGATCAACAACGTACCCATCAACATTCTGGGGCATTATGACTGTTTTTCAGTTTATGTTGTTTATCTTGCTAAATGTCAGGCCTGTACAGCGTTTTATGTAGGCAAAACGTGTAGGCAATTAAGAGTGAGAATAAGAGAACATATTCTGGACATTCAGCATAAGAAGCCTACGAACGCCCTAGCCAGACATGTTTTAGCATACAATGATCACAGTTTTAAATTTTGCGTTATACAGCAACTAGTTAAAGATCCACAAGGATGAACCACTGATTATCATTTGGATGTATGCGAACTGAAATGGCAGTTCAGATTAAACGCATACCAGTATCTGGGCTTGAATGAATTTATTTCTATCAAGCCTTTTTTGAGGTTAAGGCATATTTTAGGTTAATTTGCCTTGACTGAATTTGAGCGACAATCCATGCTTACATATTAGGGTTCATATACAATATTCATGTCTTGACACACATTCATATATATAACATATATTTATGTTGTTTTTTTACCTATTTTTATTCATTTTTGCATTTATTCTTACTTCACATTCACATTTTTATTTTCATTTCTGCTTATTTTAATTTTCTGGACGTCCTTGTGTCTTTGTTTGTTCGATAGTCATGTGTATATATGTGCATATTTACTTATAATAACTTTTTCATGATGCTCTTTATTTATTAAGTCTGTGGGAGGTACATTATGCTTATGCAGTTGTTCTTAACTGTTTTAATTGAATGGTAACTTTTATTGGTCGTCTTTAATTATGACTGCATTATTGAATTCAAGTGTATGTATTTAATCTGGTTCAACACACTCTGAAGAAGTCTTTTGGACGAAACCTAGGTCAGTTGTGGGGAACCGGTGTGTCTTTGTGCAATAAAGTGCTGGTTGGTTGAGCTCGAGCCTCTGTGGATTATTATATGCAATACTCCTTTCATGAACTGTTTCACCAAAAGAGAAGAAGAAAGAGGGAGGACGTTTGGCAGACAAGTACTAATGGCTGCTAGATGCATCTTAATGGAAATAAGAAGTTATGTACCTACCATACCGTTCCATGTTAGTTGTCTTCTCTCGCCTTCTTTCTTGCTGGATGGGTTCGGAGCCGATCCTCGGCTCCGACTCGGCACTTGCTAAGCACGAGAGCTAATTTTGCCAGCTCGAGGCAACCCTATATCCCATGATGCAAGGCATGACTACCCAGATCTCATTTGGTAGCTATAGAAATATGCCCATTACCTTCTTCCAACAGAAGGAGAAGAAAGTAACCAAATGTGTAAACACAACACAGGGGAACTAGTAAAACTAGTGACTACTCACAACTGGAGTCCATAGGAAGAATAAAATCGTCTCCAAAGAAGAGTACAACTTCAAGGTCTGTCCAGGCTAGGGGGAAAGGAGGGAGGGACGCAAGAAAGAAGGCAAGAGAAGACAACTAACATGGAACGTTATGGTAGGTACATAACTTCTTAATGTTAAGTTGTCAAACTCACCTTCATTCTTGCTGGATGGGACCGCGTCCCTAGCACCTCTATCCTGGGTGGCTCAATGGAACAGACTCTTGAGAACTGTGGAACCAAACCTAGCTCTGTCTCTGGAGGCCAAGTCCAATTTGTAATGTGAGACAAAGGTATGAGGCGTGGCCCAAGTGGCTGCTGCACAAATGGTGTCAATAGGTAGCCTAGCCTGAAAGGCTGTAGATGTGGCTAGGCCTCTAGTAGAATGTGCCTTAGGTTTAGAGGGCAATTCTTTGCCCCTAAGGAGATAAACATGGGAAACAGTGGAAGAGAGCCATTTCGATAAGGTCACCTTGGAGACCAGGAGACCTTTTCTGTTTTCTGCATAAGAAAGAAAAAGCTGATCAGATTTTCTGAATTGTTTAGTTCTATCTAAGTAGTATCTGAGCTGGCGATGAACATCCAAATAATGCAGTTTCTGTTCCGCTCTGTCCGAATAATTCGGGAAAAATACTGGAAGATCAATAGACTGGTTAAGATTCAGCTGGGAAGCCACCTTGGGCAAAAAGGATGGATTTCTTCTTAGAGATACTCTATCCTTGTGGAAAACCAAGTAGGGAGGTCGAACACAGACAGCATGAAGTTCAGACACTCTCCTAGCTGAAGTAATAGCCACCAGAAAAATTGTCTTCCAAGAGAGAAATTTTAAAGAGCATGTAGCAACCAGTTCAAAGGGGGGGGGGAGAATTAGGGATGTCAGCACTACAGGTCCCATTGCCGAGGAGGATTTTTAATTGGGGGCTTTAGTAGAAAGATACCCCTGAGAAAGGCTTTACAAAGCTTGAGACATTATGTTCTGGTCCGCTAAGCCAACATGAAAATTTGAGATTGCTGCCAGCTGGACTTTGACTGTCGAAGAAGAAGAACCCGACTGAAAAATCTCAGCTAAGAAGTCCAAAACTGACTGAACTGGGGCAGTAAAGGGATCTATGTCCCTGGACTTTGCCCAGAAGGAAAAACGCTGCCACTTACTAGCATAAATCTTTCTGGTAGAGGACTTTAGAGAAGCTACTATGATATCCCGTACAGGATTAGAAATCATAGGAAGCCTGGCTAATGAAGGAAGTGGAGCAACCAAGCAGTGAGGTTGAGAGAGCGAATGGCCTGGTGCAGATGACCCGACTGGTGGGTCAAAAGATCTGGAACTGGGTCCAGATGCCAAGGCTGTACCAATAGATGGCGATGAAGGAACGGGAACCAAATTTGTCGAGGCCAGTAAGGTGCAATGAGAATCAACTTGGCTCTCAAAATGGTAGCTTTCTGAATCACTTGAGGTATCAAGGGGAATGGAGGAAAGGCATAAAGAAGTCCCCGGGGCCAAACCTGGGTTAGAGCGTCTCTGGGGGGTTGGCCTGGGAGTGGAAAGAGGGAGAAGAAGTCTGGGCATTTGCTGTTTTGGGGTGTAGCAAAAAGGTTGCAGCATGGGAAGCCCCACTTCTGAAAAATCTCCTCCACTACTGATTGTTTGAGAGACCACTCGTGAGGCATGAGAATAGCTGTGCTCAATCTGTCCGCAATGAAGTTGGATTTCCCGGGGATGTGCATTGCTATCAGAAACTGATGAGGGGAGATTGCCCATTGCCAAAGTCTGAGAGCTTCTCGACACAGTGGATAGGACTTGGTCCCGCCCTGTTTGTTGATGTACCATACTACGGACATGTTGTCCGTCTGAACTGCAATAGTTCCTAAAGGAAGAAAGTCGTTGAGGGCTTGCAATGTTAAAAGCACTGCTCTCATCTCTAGGACATTTATGTGCAGATGGTATTCGAAGGGTTGCCAAGTGCCATGGACCATCCTGCCCTGATAATGCCCCCCCCCACCCGATCAGGGAGGCATCCGATGTGACTGTGGCAATCGGGGCCGGGGGAACAAACGGTCGGCCCTGGAGGACTTGAGGGGAAGAAATCCACCAGGTCAGGTGACTCTTGCAAGATTGTGTCACGATGATCTTGTGGCGCATGGGAAGCTGCTGGAAGGACCACTGAGTGAATAACATCCATTGCAGTAGCCGCATATGGAAGTGAGCCAAAGGAAGAAGTACAATGGCAGCCGCCATAAGTCCTACCACCTTCAGGACAAACCTGGCCCTGATCTTTTTGCTGAGTAGGATGATCTGAACATATTTTTGGATGTCCAGAAGTCTTTGATCTGTGAGTCTTGCTGACATCCCAACAGTGTCTAGTTCTGTGCCTATAAAGGTAATAGACTGGCAAGGTAACAAGGAGGACTTTTCGAAGTTTATGGAAATTCCTAACTGGCTGCACATATGAAGAGTGTAGTCCCTGGCCTGGAGAAGTTGATGCCTGGTGGTGGCCATGAGGAGCCAGTCGTCTAGATACGGAAACACCTGGAATCCTTGACGTCTCAGGTGAGCTGTGACCACTGCCTTGCATTTGGTGAACACTCTGGGGGCTGTAGTGAGACCAAAGGGCAGGGCTCTGAATTGAAAATGACTGGTCCCCAGCCAAAAGCGGAGAAACCTTCTGGAGCGCCTGTGAATTTTTATGTGATAGTAAGCATCCTGAAGGTCTACCGAGCACATCCAGTTGTCCTTGCCCAAAAAGGGTAAAATGGACTGAAGCTTGACCATCCGGAATCTTGCCTTCTTGACAAACTTGTTTAGTCTGCTGAGGTCTAGAATTGGTCTCCAATCTCCCGTTTTTTTGGGGACCAAAAAGAATCTTGAGTAGATCCCGGATCCTATTTGGTCTGCTGGAACTGGCTGGATGGCTCTTTTTGCTAGAAGTTTTGATACCTCCAGCCTTGAGAACTCCCTTAGACCGGGTGCAACATCTGGGAGGGATACCTTCTGAGGAACAGGATAGTTTTCGAAGGGAATCTTGTAACCCTCAGATATGATCGACTGTACCCAAATGTCTTGAGAAAGGGAAAGCCAGGCTGTTGGGTACAGCGACAATCTTCCCCCGACTGCCTCCAAGGGTGGACAGTCGGGCAACACCTCAGGGATGCTGGAAGAGTTTGTCAGGGAGAGGCTCTCTGCTACCCTGATTCTGCGAACCCCCTCTGCCCCTAGGGCAGCATCTATTGTTATTACCCCCTCTGCCTCTGGGGGTAAACTGACCACATGCATCCGGCGTGACTCCCTGAGATTTACGGAACCACATTTTCCCTCCCTTCTGACCTTTAGGATAAGGTCTTGAAGGGGTGGAGAAACGGACTCCTACGGCAGAAAGAGTCTTGCCGTCCTGCTCGCATCTGGTTAATGTTTCCTTCACCTGAGGTCCAAACAAAGCCGAACCGTCGAAGGGAGTATTTATGAAGGACACCTTAAAGGGATCTGCGAAGTTGCAAAGCCGCATCCAGGACTGACGCCTAAGGGCCACTCCTGTGCCTGCGGCTCTACTCGCTCCATCGGCCGCATAAGAAATGAGCCGCATGGAGGAGTTTGTTAAGGAATTTAGGATTCCCAGCTGCGAGGTAATTTTTTCTTGAGCCCCGGCAGCTGACGGATCCTGTACTACCTCACCTAGTTCCTTGAGAATATCTCTCTGAAGCCGGGTAAAGTGACAGAGATAATTCAGCGAGCGCATAGTGAAGGTCGCTGAGGAAAAAATCTGCTTACCGTACCTATCCATGGTCCTAGACTCCTTGTTAGGAGGATGGACAGGTACAGAAGGATCAGCAAGTTCCTTCTTGGTGGCAGCTGCCCCCACCATGGCATCAACAGGGACACCTTTGGTGAGAAACTGCTTGTCTACCGGGGCCGTGATAAAATTAGATGGCCTCCTAGGGACTGGTTCCACAGAATCCGGGGCCATCCAAGCCTTTCGAGCCACCACTTCCATGAGAGGGTCGAAAGGCGGAGACACCCAGGAGGTGGAAGGTCGAGATCCAAAAGCCTCCAGGTATACTGACTCATCCTCGGAGGGGTTAATGGAAGGCCAGTTCCCCCTCTGTTTAAGGAGTTCCAAGATGTCTGAAAAGGAGACATCCTCAGAAGGGGACCTTGGGGATCCCTCCGACTCATCTAAGTCAGTATCAGATGTTGTAGACTCAGGGGAGTCTATGTGCTTCCTCTTGCACATCCTCTTATGCGGGGGTTCCCCCGAAGGATCAGGAGAAACCTTTGAAGAGGAAGTTCTTCCTAGTGGGGAAACCTGGGGCGATGGATCTCTGGGTCCGGGAGCAAGAGAGTGGGAAGAGATATCAGCAGGCACCGAGGAGGGGGGAGCTAATGGAACCAACTGTTGACTCAGCTGAGGGGCTAGAACACTCCTCATCACCTCAAAGGCTCCCCTTCCAGGGAGGCCAGAGAGCTCCCACTCCGAAGAAACAGGAACTCCCGGCCCCGCCGAAAGAGAAGGCTCCGAGGCCGATGTCGGTGCTGAACTCACCAACGCCGAAGCTCCGAGAGGGAGAACTGGGTCGGACAAGGGTCCGATGCCACTCGCCCCCTCGGAGCCAACGCGGGAGTCACGACAACCGGATCCCTCCATGGAAGGTCTCATGGAGGAAATCGGAGTCGAAGACGAAGGAGCCAAAAGGGGTGGCATCAGCTCCGACGCACCAGCAGTCAAGGTTTTGAGAAGCTCCGGCTCCGAACTCTGGAGGAGAGACGAAGGAGGAAATTCAGGGGGATGAGTGATAGCGGTCGTCTGCTGAGACGGGCTATGGAGCATCTGGGCCAGTGCCTGTGATTTCAGCAATCTGCTTACCACTCTCTCCAAGTCATGATCAGAGAGCCTGGAAGACCTAGAAGATCGGCTCCGATGGCTCCGCTCCGAATGCAGAGATCCCGGAGCCGAGCGAATCGACTCCAGGGAAAGAGACTGAGATCTCTTCCTAGTCGGAGCCATCGGAGCCGAAGACCCCTCGGTTCCAGTCGGAGCCGATAACTTATCGGCTCCAGTCTGGGACATGGAAATGTCGGCTCCAGCCGGAGCCGACATCAACTTCAATGCAGGTGTATCGGAGCCAGCCAGCACCGATACCACCGCCTCTAAGAGAGAAAGATCGGCTCCGGCCGGAGCCGACCTAGACTCCAAAGGAAGAACTGTGACCAAAAAAAACCGACTCCGTGCCACAAAAAAGAAGGGAACAAGCTCCAACCACGAACGACAGGCTCCTTACACCAAGATCCACAAGCGCAAAACAGTCAGCAAGCCAAAATCCGAAAATGATCTGACAATAAGCTGCTCTGGTGTTTAAAACGAACTTTATTCCACAAACAAGTAACGTGAAATGCTCAAAGCGTTTTTCGTTTGAAACAGTGTCCAAACTTCATCAGACAACCACTGGCTTTCGCGCCAGTACATATTTAAATGTTACACTCTAATGATGTCACATAAAACCTTAAAAGGGCAACCATCCTTTCGTTATAATTTGTTTAAAAACTGTGTAATTCAAATTTAATTCTAAAACGAATCTCTATACAATGTAAACATACAAAAAGTCTTTTGAAAGTCTTTTAAATACGTGTAAGTTTACAATTTCCTAGTGTGTCGTTATCAATTTTATATACCCTATCCATTTCTTATTGATAAGTACTTTTTAAGTACTGATTTATATAATAAAATGTCAAATAAAACCATATTTTTTTAAAAATAACATGTTTTTATATGTGTTTGTGCATTTAGTGTATGTGAATCTATAATGTCATTTAATTTAAAATTCTAGACATTATGTTGTATTTGTGTAGTAATATATACCATGTTGTTACTATAAAGTCTGTATCATGACAACATCAACATCAACATTTTTGTTCAACATCAACATCTACATTTACATCAACATTTTTGACAGGGGGACTAACTAATGACAGCTATTGGGAAACAGTAAATTACATTTTACGGCACTTTTTGACCACGGACCTAAAATCTAAGCCATTTATAGGATTTTATTTTATTTTACCTTAAATTAATAAACATTTCTACAGATAACCTACTTGGTTCACTTACCATTTGGTGCCTAATAAATCGTTTGACGTGTCTTTAAGTTGATGTTTAATTAACTTGAAGATGTACTGTAACTTAAAGCTGTTAATTCTATCCTCATATATTAATTAATGTAATGTTACATTACCTAAGTAAACTTTTTAGTTTTAATATGCACGTGATTGAACAAATTTCGTTCAACCCTGGGTCCCTACAGGATGTTAAACGTAGTTGCCATTCCAATTCTTTCTTTTCAAGGTGCAACCTCAGCATATTCTCATTTGTTAGATTGAAAGGGTCTGTCTGTACTTGAACGAAATTTGTTCAATCACGTGCATATTAAAACTAAAAAGTTTACTTAGGTAATGTAACATTACATTAATTAATATATGAGGATAGAATTAACAGCTTTAAGTTACAGTACATCTTCAAGTTAATTAAACATCAACTTAAAGACACGTCAAACGATTTATTAGGCACCAAATGGTAAGTGAACCAAGTAGGTTATCTGTAGAAATGTTTATTAATTTAAGGTAAAATAAAATAAAATCCTATAAATGGCTTAGATTTTAGGTCCGTGGTCAAAAAGTGTCGTAAAATGTAATTTACTGTTTCCCAATAGCTGTCATTAGTTAGTCCCCCTGTCAAAAATGTTGATGTAAATGTAGATGTTGATGTTGAACAAAAATGTTGATGTTGATGTTGTCATGATACAGACTTTATAGTAATAACATGGTATATATTACTACACAATTACAACATAATGTCTAGAATTTTAAATTAAATGACATTATAGATTCACATACACTAAATGCACAAACACATATAAAAACATGTTATTTTTAAAAAAATATGGTTTTATTTGACATTTTATTATATAAATCAGTACTTAAAAAGTACTTATCAATAAGAAATGGATAGGGTATATAAAATTGATAACGACACACTAGGAAATTGTAAACTTACACGTATTTAAAAGACTTTCAAAAGACTTTTTGTATGTTTACATTGTATAGAGATTCGTTTTAGAATTAAATTTGAATTACACAGTTTTTAAACAAATTATAACGAAAGGATGGTTGCCCTTTTAAGGTTTTATGTGACATCATTAGAGTGTAACATTTAAATATGTACTGGCGCGAAAGCCAGTGGTTGTCTGATGAAGTTTGGACACTGTTTCAAACGAAAAACGCTTTGAGCGTTTCACATTACTTGTTTGTGGAATAAAGTTCGTTTTAAACACCAGAGCAGCTTATTGTCAGATCATTTTCGGATTTTGGCTTGCTGACTGTTTTGCGCTTGTGGATCTTGGTGTAAGGAGCCTGTCGTTCGTGGTTGGAGCTTGTTCCCTTCTTTTTTGTGGCATAGACTCCAAAGGAGTCGGAGCCACAGCCGAAGGCTTCGAACTCAAAGCCTGGGGCTTAGGTGGCTTAGAGGGCTACCACGACCCGGTCTTGGTCGGGGAGCTCTCCGGCTTCAATAAGCCTCGTAGGATTAATTTATTCCTACGTTCCTGCAGGACTCTGTGGCTAAAAGAATGACAAATGGCACAGGAGTCCTGCAGGTGTAGAGGTCCCAGGCAGTACACGCAAGAAGTGTGACCGTCTGTCAGAGACATCTTCTGACAGCATGAGTCACACTTCTTGAAGCCTGAGACCTTCGATTCTTTGGACATAATTATGCCCAGTGCACAAACACACACACACAAAGTCCACCTACACAGTTAACTTAAGAAGAAGGGGGGGAACTAAGTACAACACTCAAACACCCTGACAGGAATTAAGGAAAGGGAGGCTTAAGGCCTGAAGGGGAAAATAACTAAACCTATGAGGTTGAGGGGAGTATAGGGTTAAGGAGATGGAGCTATAGAAAGACTAACTCTAATACTGGAAAAAAGGCTGGAAAAAAGGGAAGATTTTTAACTGTAGAAAGTTAAATCACAAAAACACTACCTGAGCTGGTAAAAGAAGACCTCTTTGCGAAGTGGCAAATGAGATCTGGGTAGTCACGCCTTGCATCATGGGATACAAGGTTGCCTCGAGCTGGTAAAATTAGCTCTCGAGCTTAGCAAGTGCCGAGTCGGAGCTGAAGATCGGCTCCGAACCCATCCAGCAAGAATGAAGGCGAGTTTGACAACTTAACATCATATGATAAGCTATCCTGAAGTAGCTCATAGAGGGATGTTAACCTCAAAGGGCCCTCTGATCCTGTTTAAGCATCACTTAGAAAAGCTTGCTTAGAAAACTGCATCCATTTGTAAACATAAGATTTTTTAGTAGCAGTTTTCTGACCTCTTTTAACACTTGCTGCACATCCTAATGAAACTTAAACAGAGTCAAGTCTGAATCATTCAGACTGTCAGTTGTAGTTGTTCAAAACTAGGGTGCACCAGTCAACCCTGAGAATGTGTAAGCAAATCCAGAGTGCGAGGAACCCTATCCCTCGTTCAAAATCATTAGAAGGGAGAACCAGGATTTCCTAGGCCAGCAGGGGGGCACCAAATAATAATTTTTTTTGAATCTTTAGATGTACCTTGTGAATCAGATGAAAGGGTGAAAAAGGATCCAGAAACATTCCCTTCCAAGGGAATGAGAATGTGTCTGTCCTCAAAGCATGACTGCAAGTATGTCTGGAACAGCTTTCTCCAGCTGTATGTTTTGAAAGAAGCCAACCAGATTCATTTAAGGCATTCCCCACATCTGGACTAGATCCTGAAGCACCAGTGCCTTGAGCTGCCACTTGTCTAGGTCTGCCCAGGATCTACTTAGTCTGTCTGCCATAACATTTTGCTCTGACAGGATGTATGATACTTAAAGAGGCAAAGAATGGTGTAAAGCCAACTCCCATGCCTTCATTGCCAATAAGCACAGAGGGTATGACCTTGTACATTCTTGTTAGTTGAGGAACCACATCACTGTGGTATTGTCTGTAACTACAAGAAGAGGATATAGAGTCCATAGGTAGTGAAGGACTTTCAAGGCATGGATCATTACCAACATTCCTTCAGTACTGATGTTTTTCTGTGCATCCTTGAGCCTTCAAGAGGCTTGCACTTGCACTCCTAAAGACTCAGCTCTCCAAGCGAAGTCAGACAAGTCTATCTGGCCAGACTGAGTTAGAAGAGGTGGGAAGAAGGGAAGACTGAGCTGATACACAGCTGTGTTTTCCACCACTGTAACTTGTCTGAAATAGGGCAGCACCGGCAACTAGAATTCTATATGTATTATAAAAGTAGGTGCTGAGTCCAGCAATTTTGTACATACCATTGAATTTTCCTCATGTGGAGACATTATCAGTCCTAGAATTTTTCTTGCCAAAGAGGCATTCCTCCTAGAGAATTCCTGAAACATTTTCTAGTATGACAGGATCTTGTCTCCAGAGAGAGAAAGGCCATTCTTTTGTCGATGTCGATTAAGCACCTCAAGAAGATGAGTCTTTACGACGGTGTCAAGCACAACTGCTAAAGGTTCATCTTGAACCCCAGCTGGGACAGTAAGATTGAGGCCTTCTCTAGTAATTCCAAACACCTGGATGCAGACTCTACATAGAACAGCAAGCTGTCCAACTAAACAAAAATATGAATGCCAGGAGTCTGTTAGTGAGCATGGCATTTGGTAAACACTTTAGGTGAGGTGGATAGCCTAAAGGGCAATGCAGATAACTGATAATGTTAACCAGACACAACAAATGTCAGATATCTCCTGAACAGATGAGCAAAGGTGATAAGATGATATGCATCCTTCAAGTTGATGGTCACCATGAAGTAGTGGTCTGGTAGAGGATGAAGCACTGCCTGCAGGGTAAGCATCTTGAACTTGGCGATCTTGATACATGTATTTAGAAGAATAGGTCCAACACTGATCTCCATGACTGCATTTTTTGGGAGAATGATGGGAGATGAGCCACAGCAAGGGGCAAAGGCTGGAAGGGGGGGTCATCCTTATTGGGAAAAGAACCCTTCTTATTAGGTTTGGCAGAGTTTTCATTCTTGCCATTTCCTTTTGATGCCTTGTTTTTTTTCTTCAGCTGGGACCTCTGTAAGGTTACTAAAATTACTATTTCACTTCCCCTCCATCTCTGTGACTTCTGTTACCTTCTATTTTATTCCTTCACTACTTAACACTTACCACTCCACTATCCTTCTCCTCCTGATTATATTACTCAGACTGCTGAGGGTTCATATAAATAACTAATCTACTTACATAGTTGTCTTTAAATGTCTTTTTCTCTTTCTTAAGATGTTAGATAATGCTAAATAAGTTATGCATTTTTTATTACAAGAATGTTGTGTGCATTTGTTGTACAACTGTTAATTTTGTATGCAATTAGTTTGTTTTTTTCTTCCTATTATATTTTCCAGATACTGTATATTTCCCTCATTACATTTTAATGCTGCTCTCTATTGCATCCTATGTAATAGTTACTCTGTCTATGTGGAGCTTTTCTCCCCGGGCCTCTGCTGAAAATGGAAATATATCCAGTTAGACTAGCCCGGTTAACAAATGTAAAATAAAATAAAAATAAAAAATAAAATTACCATGCTTACTGAAGGGGAAACTTGGGGATATGAAACATTTTAGATACTCTTGTATCAGTTTACCCCTGTCATCCCAGTGTTTTAGGATCTGATTAGCTGCTGAACCAAACACACAATCAGAATTAAACAGAGCATTCATAATCTTGTTTTTAACTCATTAGAAAAGTTTTGGCTGTGGAACCAAGCATATCTCCTTACCACCGTCAAAGCCACTGCATTTTTAGGCACAGTATCAGCCCTCTCAAAGGCTCTCTTTAAAACCTGTTTAAACATTTGAGAAACATTGGAAACAATCTCTCCCTCTCTCAAATAGTACTTCTGCTCAGCAGGTAATAATGCAGCAAACTCTTCTAAATTATACATACACCTGAACACAAACTACCATGTAAAACACTGGTAGTTAAACACTTTGAAAACTACCATGCTGGACTGCATCAGCTTCTTTCCCTGAGATTCTAGCCACTTACCTAATTAGTCTCTTGGGACTGGGGTATGAAGAAGACATGGTCTTTTCATTAACAAGGTTGCTGGGACACAAAAGCAGGGTCTACAGGCAAATGGGTTGAAGGACAGGCATGGCCAAGCACATCTCCTTGAATTTCGTAAAAACATTTTTAGGCAGAGGTTCATTCAGCAGAGGAGAATTGCAGGCATTCTTTAAAACATCCACTAATGCTGAGATCAATGGAGGGAAGGTCACCATGTCCAAGGCCTCTTCCGCCCAAAGATAATATACCACTCTGATCTCAGGGTCAGCAGATGATTGCTCCCAACTGATCACATCCCTAAATCTATCCAGCATTTGGGAAAAAGAAAACATCTGTTTGGATTTCTGAACCTGTTCATCCTCAGAGGAAACTTGACTGGTCAGGCTGACACTTCCAAAACCATAGATTCTGGATCCCTTCAAAATGAGGAGTCTGGGGTGGTTGAATGGGGTAGAATCATTGTCATTACACATACAGTGGATATGCACCCCATAATCAATGGCCTGAATCATGGACTGCTGCCCTGCAATGTGGTGGGCCGTCTGTCTTGTTTTTGCATGTACTGCCCTAGTGGAAGAATCCCTTGGAGAGATGTACCATCAGTGGTAGCAGATTCTGTACAACTGACCTCTTCTGCACCTAAAGAGTTTGGCTCAGCTGTATCTGAACCAGGCAATGGTACAGCCCCAGAGTATGTGTCTGTTCCTCATGTCACACAGAGTTGTGGCACTACAACCACACCAGAGAAAATGCAGACAAAAGAAGAAGATTGGTCTGACAGCCTGCCCAAGGCTACAGTGGAATCACAATATTTGCTTTAATGTTTTTATGTGCATAAGAGGTAGATTATTGGGGAACCAAGTCCATCAAGTCAAGGGACAAAAAAACTAACCAGAGCAATACCACATAATGACTGCACAGCCAGCCAGTAAAAAAAAATAAATTCCACTATTTTCCCTCTAAATAGCAATCTGAAGTCAATTTCTGCAGGGGGTACTGTTCTGAACACTGCACTGAATAAAATGACAGAAGTCTCAGTAACACAGTTCTAAGCATAAAATACATGCACAAAAATCCCGATTTTGTAAAAAAAGTTTAGTTTCAGTCCAAATGAAACTCTATTATACACAAAATAAATCAGAAATTGATGAAAAATTCCCATCAGAACTGTTTTAGATACAAAATGGCACCAAAAGCAATCTAAGTACATTTCTGCATTGCTGTATGGGTTACTTTTAAAAACACTGCACTAAATAAAATGACAGTAGTTTCAATAACACAGTTCCAAGCACAAAACTCATGAACAAAAGTCCCCTAATGTTATAAAAAATGCTAGTTTCAGTCAAAATTAATGGATACAGCCTAAAACAGTTTTACAAAAGAAATATATAATAAATTGTTGAAAAATTCTTGTTAGAAACATTTAGCATATAAAATGGTGCCAAAATCATAATTTAAACAAATCATTTAAAATGCTGCAGTCCTGCTCAGTCACCTCTAATAATCATAGCCCCAAAGAAAAAATTGCAATATCAGCAGGTTTTCATGTCAAAACTTCCAAAAGAAGCTTTTAATCAACAGAAAAGGCCTTACTGTGCTAGCCAAAATACATGGAGAAGCATACACACAATTTATATTCAGAAAATCAGTCAAAGCAGTAGAATACATTATTCAAGCACTGACAAAAAGCAGAGGGAGTAAATAAAAACGAAAAAGGGTTTCTTACCTGAGCTGAGCAATTGAAAATATCCAGAGTAAGGAGCGGTCTTCCAAGAGATCCTTATCTTACTATGGCAGTAGAAAACTGAAAGGGTTCTGTCTGTCTGTTGTTTTGTAAGGTATTCCCTGTACTACCAGGTGATTAGTGCATCGCACCCACAGACAGGTTTTGTAAGGTTTTCCCTGTGCTGCCAGGTGATTAGTGTATCACGCCCACAGACAGGCTGTGGGAGGAGAGCAACTGAGCTTTAGCGAGCTGCCAGAAGGAGAGTATCAGAGCACTACTACCCATATGCCAGTAAGGCAGTGCATTTCTTGAACATTAAGCAGGACAGAAAAAGCCGCATACAATGTCAAAGGGATGTTGGCAGCAATCATTGCTATGAAATCCTTAAATCAGCTCTGGTTTCCATAATGTCTACACATCATCACAGACAATATCACATAGATGTAGTATATAAACAAACCATGGTGGCTTGAGAGTTGGCAACTCATCTCACTTTGACTCTTCAGGACACATATATTCCATCAGAGTAAAATACTGTAGCAGATAGCCTGAGAAAGACCAAGACAAACTCTCTCAAATAGAGGGGGGTTTCCAGGAGTTGATCTAGCCGTAGGGAGCACTTGAGATAGCTCTATTTGTTTCCTTTCAAATTCCTTTCAAACGTTTCTGCAAAACAGATGCCTTCTCTTTCCCATGGACAGGAAATTTCATGTATGTTTTTCCACCATTTTCACTGATACCAACAGTACTTCTAAACTATCAAGAAGATTTTCTAAAGATAATGCTGGTGACCCTCTTTTGTCTCAGGCAACAGTGATTTTCCTTTCCTTTGAAATTGGTCAAGGGCAACTACCTTACGCTTCCTCACATGTTGAATTTACTCATACAAGTCAAAAGTTTCTTGATACACCCAAACCAGAAAACATTTCAGTTGACTGCCTGGATAATGCAGGTTTGGCACCTCTTTAGGCACCTTTTTTTTCCAAGGACATGCAGCAGATACTACAGGAGGCTAAAATCCTTGTTACTAGCCGTGGAAGTGGAAGAGATTTTCTAACTGGTGCCATGCTAAGAACCAGGGCCCATTTAAGGTCCAAATAACTCTGGTTCTAGATTATTTGTGAGTTATTATCCTCTGGCGTATCTTACTCATCTATAATGATTCACCTTTCTGCCTTTCTGCTTGTCTCTCTTTAGATCCCCTTTCTATCTGTTCTCAATCAAGCAGTTTTTGAAAGGGGTTTTACATATCCATCCATGTAAAAAACAGCTGGCATCTCCTTGGGATCTTAACTTTGTGCTTGAAAAACTAAAACATTTCTTCCATTTGAAGCAGCTCATCAGGCTGATTTGAGGTTCTTGATTTGGAAAACCGTGTTATTAATTGCTCTGACTTCTATTAGAACAGTATCTGAGTTACAAGTTTATATGACGAGTCTTATTTACAACAAGGTCAGGGTTTATTTGAGAACAGATTCTTCTTTTTCGCCTAAACTGGTTTTCAGTTTACCTTGAATTAATATATTAATCTCCCTGGATTTTTCTAGTACCTAAAAAATAAGGGAGAATGAATCCTACATACTGTGGAAGCCCATAGGCAGCTGAGGTACTTTCTGGATAGAATTAAATCCTTCAGGAATGCCAATCAGCTGTTTGTCTGCTATGAACTTAAGAAACAAGGACTACCAGTGACAAAGAAAATAGTTTTTTAAAGGTTGTCTCATGCTTTTTCTTTTTGCTATTCTCATCATAACAAACCATGGTATTTATGTATTATCGCAACCAGATTTTTAAAGTGGTGCAATTCGTACTGTTATCCTGGAATTACTTCATCTTTAAGTCAAAAGATGTGTGTGAAGTCTTAACTGCTATTCTGTCAATGTGGTAATGAGATGTAGGAAGAGGAACAACAGCAAAAGTCCTCTTCCTCAGTAGTGTTCCTCCCCGCTTTGTGTCTGCAAACTGCTTCGCAGTACAACTGTAGGCTGTGTTCTTGTATTGTCATCACTGTGTGTGGCTTCTCAGCACTTTTCAAGTCATTATTTTTATGTGTGTATGTTTGTGTCTGTGTTCAGTTTACTACTTTAGGAGTACTGTTGAAGGGAATGTCTTGAGGCTGTGTTTCATTTGCAGATGGGAGTGAGCAGTCCATAGTTGAGTTTGCCTTTATGTCTGCTACTACATTCAGACAAAAACAAACTGAGCAGCAGGACTGTACCTTCTGTTCATGGTGTGTCATCTCATTTACTTAAGCAAGCAAGTAGCTTCGCATGAACGGCAGGTGCAAAGGCCCAAAACCGAATAACGTAAATCCAAAGAACGGCCAGCACCACACACTGAATCAAAAGACTTTATTAAGTCTTAATCATAGTCCCTTCAATGAATTAAAGTACAGAAATCTTCACAAAATCTTCACACACAGACCGGTTTCGGACCAAAAGCCTTTATCAATGTGTCTTCTGATTCTCTGTGTGGTGATGGCCATTCTTTGGATTTACGTTATCTCATTTACTAACACATAGAGTGAGGTTACTGTGTTAAAAATGTAGTTAGCAGTGTAGGTACTTTGTCTCCCTAAAAACTAAGTGCCCATCATTTGAAAGACACATTACTCGCAAACTGCCGTTAACTGTGGTATAGCATACAAAAGACCCATTTGTTGTGCTCAGAATCGTGCTTGTCCAAGAAATAAGAGAAATTGGTCTGCTGTTTCAGTTTAATGGCAATTCAAATTTTGTACTATTTAAATGAGTGTGAAATACTCAGTTGTTTTGTGTTCTGTCCAAATGAACTACAAACTGTCTTAGAAATTGCAGAACTGTCAAGAGGTATTGCTACTTACGTATTATTAAGTGGTTAAAATTCTGACTGCGATAATACGTAAGTACCCAAACCACTTCTAGCAGGGTTAGAGCCCATTTTGCCATAACTTCATCTTCTTTTATGACTTTTTGGAAAGAGGTGGTTTCTAGAAGTATTCTAGATGCAGCAACTTTGACCTCTGTACATAATTTCACAAAGCATTGCAAACTTGATTCATTTTCCAGGTCCAAAACAAGCTTTGCTAGGACTATTCTCCAGGGTTTCCTGGATTCTTGAATTCCGTCCTCTTCTCTGTATGTTCCAAAGCTATGGTAATCTACCCAAATAACTTAGGCTATTGGACAGTGATCTAATGTGTAATATAGTACAGTTATATAAGTAAACTTACCATAATGATCGATTTTTTAATAGATAACTATTGCAGTAGATGTAGTGATCTATTAAAAAATCTATCATTATAGTATGTTTACTTATACAACTGTACTATAGATCACTATTGCAGTAGATGAGGTTGCCGCGGTGGTGCAGCGGTTAGCGTTGTCACTTCACAGCAAGAGGTTCTCCCGTTCGATTCTTGGCTGGAGCTCCTTTTGTGTGGAGTCTGCATGTCCTCCCCACGGTCGAGTGACATTAAAGACATGCAGGTAGGTGCAAGCGTGAATGGGTGTGTCTTCTTTGAAGGTTGGGCATCAGGCTGGCAACTCGGCACAGTAAAAATCCACTGCCAATCATTAGTAGATCGGAGTACCGCTGTGGTGACCCCTACATTACTTTTACTATTGCAGTAGATGTCCCTGCCCTCCAACTCCTTGTTTTGTTTTTGATGTTTTTTTCCAGGATGTTGATGTGTATACCCTTTTCTAATTTCTCCAAATCTTTTCGGATTTTAATACTGTGATGGGAATGGACCCCATTCCTTAGTTAGTATGATTAAGACTCATGAAATTAGTACTGTTTCACTCTTTGATGTCAGCCAGTAGTGCTCTTTGCAGCACCTGCAGTGTGCCCAGTAATGACTCCCTCTGCAATTCCTATGGAGTTACATATATTGGTAACATATCTAAATATGATTGTAGACTCTTTTTATAAGGCCTGCTGCTCCTACTACTATTGGAACTATCTGGGTATCTTTCTTTCACATTGCTCTTGTTTCTGCCTGCAAATCCTGATATTTTATGACTTTGTGTCTCTCTGTATGCAGGAAATTGTAGTCACTGAGTGTGGTGATTTCAATGATCAATGCTACTTTTGTCTTCTTTTCCTGGAGCACTAGCATCTATCTTTTGAACTGTTGGTAATGGATGATCCCATGCAATGTAGATTTCATCATTTTATGTGAAGCTTTGTGCCTCTTATCTCTAGCATTACCAAAATGTTTGCACAATCACCAGTGTAACAGTCTCTCCACTCTGCCATTAGTATGTCGCAAGCAGCAACGTTGTGTGGAACTGTTTCCGATTCTGTTTTACAAAACCTACATTTGTCTATTTCTTCCACATGTTCAATGGACTTTGTAAACCATTGTGTACTTAGCCCACTATCTTGGGCCACCAATATTAACCTTTCATCTCTTGGTTTAACTTCGCCTCTCCTTAACCATTGCTGCATTTGTTCCTGATCAATATGAGGTTCTTCCAGAAGTTTTCTATACTTGCAACTATATTTATGCATTTTCCACATTTCTTGCCTTCTCATCTGGTCTTTCACCTTATATTCTTTCTTTTGTTTTTTTTGGCACATTCAGTTGCTGCCTGATTTTTATCTACTTGTGGTTTGATTTCCATTCCTGCTTGAGGCCAATATGCTTCTGCTAGCCTAAGCAGGGAAGTCATCTTAGATTAATTTTCCTCATGTTTTAAAACTTTCACTACATTTGGGTCTTGTGAGGTCAGCAGATATGTGTGGAGTTCCACGATTACAGATCTATACATGTAATCAATTTCAAGGAGGCCCATCCCTCCTTCAGAATCTTGGTATGCACTGATTTTTATAAATCATTTGATGAGCATGAAGCATCCTTCTTGTTTTCCTATCTAATCAATCCAGCATGTTTTGGGGCCAGTCAATCACTCCAAAACTAGGACAGGAAGAGCAAATTGGTTTATAGCTTGTGATTTTGTTCCTAGATATCAACGCTATTGTCAGGATTAATTTAATATTATTTTCAGGAATGATAACAAATGTGAAATAAATAAATAAATAAATAAATACTTTTAAGTCTTCTAAAGTACTCCTTACTAAGTTTTATTAACATTTGTTCATGTTTTACTGTTGATCCTTCATCAATTCCCAAATATTTATACACTCTTGCACAAGTTCTTTTATATCGCATTCTTGTCCCAAACTGATCTTTTCTTAGTGCTGTAGTTTTCGTGCTTTAAAGGTTGCTTTTGCACATTTATCAAGACAAATGACATTCTTGTATCATTTGAGTTTTGACAACTTGTAGTTGTGCTTTCAGTTCCTCATCTGATGAGCTATACAGTTTCAAATCATCAACAAAAAGAAGATGAAAAGCCTTTGCACTTGGTTGTTCTTCAGGAGCCAAATTATAGCCACAATCTAAGCTGTTAGACAGCTTAATGAATTTTGGCAAGACAGAATAGCAATGGTGACAGAGAGTCACCCTGGAATATCTCCCTTTGGATTTTTATCCCTGTAATAAGTTGTCCTTTATCATGGCTTAATTGCAAAGTGGTCTGCCACTGTTTCATGGTCACTGTAATGTAGTCGATCAGTGTAGGGTGCATCTTATACATTTTTAAGTACTCTTTTATCAATGAATGTGGGATACTATCAAATGCTTTTTTGTAGTCAATCCATGCCATACTTAAATTCTTCTCCTTTTTACAGTTCTCCACTATGACTTTATTTAACAACTAATGATCATTTGTTCTGTATGACTTCCTTTTATTGCCTTTTTGTTCTATTGCCATAATTGAGTTTTCTTCTAAATGACTATAAACTCTGTTGGCATCATTTCCAGGGTATAATTTGTACGTCATCGGAAGGCAAGTTATTGGTCTATGATTTTTAGAGTAGCTTGCAGGTTCGCTCTTAAGTAGGAGCATTGTTTTTCCTGTTGTTTGCCAGGTTGGTGTCTGTTCTGGGTGCACATATAAATAATTCTTACTCATGGCTAAATCTTCATGCAAAGATGTTAATACTTTTAACCAGAAGTTAAGTACGGCATCTGGGCCTGGGGTTTTCCAATTTGAGGCTTTTCTTAACTTTGTTTCAATCTCTCTGGTTGTTACTTCATCCCATTTCATATCCTGTACCTTTAAACTTCTCATTCTTTTGCTTCTTCTATTCATTTATCATCTTTGTTATGTTCCACAGGATCTTCTTAGATACTTCTCTAAAATGTAGCTATTTCTTCTTTTTTTTGGTGGTCTTTCAATTCTTTTTACCTTATTTTCCAAGTCTCCATAAAACTTTTTTGGGTCATCAATAAATTGTTTATTTTGTACTTGTCCTTTATATTTGTCTACATATCTTCTAACTTTTTCCACATGTGCTGAGATTTGTAGTTTATTTGTGATAGTGCATGATAGATCCTGATCTGTTCTAATACTGCACATTGCGTTTATCACATCTATTTTTCTGAGCATTTTTGTTGATCTGTTTCCTCTACTATACTCTTCTAATAGTGACACTTCTTGTCTTAGTTGCTTTATAGTTTTCTCTGTGTTCTTGTGGTTGAAGGTTGTGCGTCAGGGCCAGCAACTCGGAAAGTAAAAATCTACTGCTAATCATTAGTGTACCGGAGTTCCGCTGTGGCGACCCCTATCCAGGAAAAGCCGAAAAACACAACAACATTAATTTAGCTGCACAGTAATGTATCCTGTTTACTTCTGTTATATCGCATGAATCTCTATGGACAGTCCTAATTATTGTGTTCATTTGATTTATCAAACTTCTGACTTTTTGGGTTTTATTGACCTTCTGCAGTCTATTTCTTTCATTGATCTTAATATGTCTATCTATCTCTATTAAGTCAAGAAACTCTTCTCTTAACTCGGTTTCTACTAGACAAGGGTATATTTTTAATTTTCTATTTCCTGTGGGCATTCTATAGAAAGTTCTAGTGCATCTTCCTGTGGCAAATTCTCTTCAATTTCATTCTGTGCCATCTGTTGATCTGTCATATGAGAACTCAATGGCCTATCACTTCTCAACATTAACTGCATCAGAATTTCCACAGTTTCCTGTTCCTTCCCTTGCAGTTCAGCTTCAAGTGACTGTTTATACTGGTTTTCTGTGGAAGGCTCCAAAATATCTTCATATGGCACCTGGCCAATTGCTTCCCTTTTGTGTATACCCTTCTGTATACAGTTACATATGTTTTATTATGGCATTTTCCTTAACTAGCATTTTTTCTTAGATCTTAAAAAGAATAGTTATGTAAAATCTTACCATTACCATAGATGTCCTTCTCTTCCATGTTGCAGTATTCTTGTCGTGGTATTTCCTGCCCTCGGGCGACTCGTACGTCGGCTCCTATACAAAAGCTTCAGCTTGGCTGTTACAGCTGTGTGGGACTTCACGTGTAGGGCCATAAACCAGGGGCCTTAAATATAACAGCTGCACGCACAATCCTCAGAACTTGAAGCTCAGCAGGTAAAGTAGAAGGCCCAGCAGGAGGAGATGCCAGTAGTGTCAGTTATGGGACCCTGGTGTCCTTCTGAAGTATTGACAGGTCCAGGGTAAAGGGTGTATGAGATTAGGACCCAAAGACATGCTGGGATGAGAAGGAAAATGAAGAGGGGGTAATTGATGGGTGGGAAGTAATACTGCAACATGGAAGAGAAGAACATCTATGGTTATGTTAAGATTTTACACAACTATTCTATGTTGTTCTATTCCTGTGTTGCAGTATTCTTGTTGTGGGAGAGTACCACAGCTTAGTTGAATGAGTGGGTGGTGGATGCAGAAGAAGAGTCTACAAAGCCCTGTAGAATTGCTGTAGCAAATCCTGCCCATCCTCTGGAAACCTGGTCTAACTTGTAGTGTTTGGTGAAAGTGTGGATAGTGGACCATGTGGCTGCTTCCATAATGAAAGATGTGCCCAGACCTTTTAGGAAAGCCTTTGAGGTGGCCACTGCCCTGGTGGAATGGGCTTTCACTCTCACTGGGGGATTTTTTCCATGGTAGGAGTAGCAAAGACAAATGGTTTTCCTGATCCAGCATGAGATGGTCTTCTTGGAGACTGCCTTGCCCAATGCTATAGGATGGAAGGAAACAAAGAGTTGTTTTGATTTCCTAACGGATTTTGTTTTGTCCAAGTAAAAATCTAAGTTGTCTCTATACATATAGAGAGTGAAGTATTCTCTCACGTTCATTGGTGGGAGAGAGAGAGAAAGAAGGTGGATAGATTGGTTTAATGACAAATCATTGACCACCTTGGGCATAAAGGAGAGGTTAGTTCTCAGGGTTATCCTGTCTTTGTGGAATGTAGTATGGGGGGCAAGCCATTAAGGCTTGCAGTTTTGAAACACTTCTGGCTGAGGTAATAGCCACTAGCAGAACTGTTTTCCTTGTACACATTTGAAGGGTAGCTGTCCCAGCAGGTTTGAAAGGGTGTTGGGTAAGCTTTTCCAGGATGAAGTTAAGGTCCCAGGGTAGAGGGATAGGCTTTTTTGTGGGTCTCCTCTGTAATATTCCTTTTAGGAAGAGTTTTACATCGAGCCTGGCTAGCAAGGGAGGGTCTAGTGGCAAGCAGGCTGATATAGCAGAAAGGTGTACTTCCACTGAAGAATAGGAAAGTCCACTTCAGCTAACACACATAAGTAAGGACTGGGGGGGCAGCAATGCAAGGATCCCTTCCCCTGTCTAGACAACATTTGTAAATCTTTCCCATTTATTTAGGTATGCTTTCCTTATTGTAGGTTTCCTGGCATCCATCAGGACTGAAAGCACGTCCTCTGAGTAGTGGTGTCTGAATGGAATCAAAAGTTTATCACCCACAGAGTCAGGGACAACATCTGCAAGTATGGGTGGATGAGTTTCCTTTTCTTGTGTCAGAAGGTCCACCTTGTAGGGTAACTTATAGTGATTCCCCTTGGCTAGATTGTGAAGTAGGGAGAACCAGTGCTGCCTTAGCCAGTAGGGGGTCACTAACAAGATTTTCGATTTGTCTCTCCTGATTTTCAGGAGGACTTTCTCAATCAGTGGGAAGGGGGAAAAGACATAAAGAAACTTCCCCTTTCAGGAGATGATGAAAGCGTCTACCCTCCAGACTAGAGGGGAGTAGGTCTTTGAGTAGAAGGACTGCAGCTGCTTGTTCTGGGGGGAGGCAAACAGGTCTATATGAGGAGTGCCCCACCGGTGGACAATGTCTAAGAAGACTGTCCTATCCAACATCCATTTGTGTTGTGGAGAGGATGCCCTGCTTAGAAGATCTGCTTGCTTGTTGTCCTGGGAGTTAATGTAGGTTAAAGCAAAATAAAACAGCAGACTGACCACGGCTCGGTGAACTCAAACAATTTTAATAAGTCACATAAGAGTAAGCCCTTTCACGATTTACAACTAATCGCTTCATCAGACTCCACTCATACAGATAAAACAACTGAATTTAAACTGCTACTAACCAGGCATGTTCCATATTTAGTATGACATCATTAATTGGTAACAATTAAAAATTCTAAACTTTAAAAAGCAATGTTCAGAACAATAAGAAATATCCATGTAATTAAAAAAACAATAAAATCAGTGTTTTAAAGACCTAGCTTTTAGAAAGGGTTTCAGTGAAACTGCACTATTTAACCCTGGTGGTCTGTCTGCCTGTAATTGTAGTATCCATTTTTGCTCTGTTTCTTCTACTCTGTTGTTTATATCACCCCCTCTAATATTTTGTTCAACAATCTCTAACACCATGAAGTTAAATATATGTTGTGTATTTTCAGTTAACACATGTTTAGCTAAAGCACTGGTGTCTTTCTTATTGGTTATATCTCTTATATGTTCCAATATACGTTCTTTAAGACATCTATTAATTTTCCCTATGAAAAAACAAAACATTTAGAACAAAAACTAAAATAGACTAAGTGTTGTGCTTTACAAACCGCATAGAAACTAATTTATATGTCAAAGTTCATGGTGGGGTTTGAAAAAACAGACTTACTATATAGGTAATTACATGCCATGCAATTCCTGCATGGAAATGTACCAATTTTGTGAGATTTTATTGAACAACTATTGCTACTCATTTTGTAACAGAGTTGTCCCTTAAGAGATTTCTTATTGCTAAAAGCAGAAATGGGGTGTATCATCAATAACTCATTAATTGACCTTAAAATATTCCATTTTTTTTTCAAATATTGAACAAAACCTCCTGATGTTACTGGAATAAGTCACTAGAAACCTAATTATATTAGAATCATTCCTGCATGTATTATATTCCATATTAGTGGTGTCAGAGAAGTAGGGTTTACCTTTGTCCTTCCTTTTCTCTGACACATACTTAATGCTATTCCTAATATCTTTATCACTACAACCTCTTTCTTTAAATTCTTCTTTTAATGTTGATATAGCTGTATCTAAGCTTTCAACTGTATTGTGTAGGCGGCTAGCTCTCATAAACTGTCCTCTAATGACATTTTTACATACATGTCCTGGATGCATGCTTGTCTTGTGAAGAATACTATTTTTACGGCTAGGTTTCTTATATACAGAAATAGTAATGTGTTTATCACTTGGTTTACATAACTTAACATCCAAAAAGTCAATGATCTCATAAGAGTACTGATATGTAAATCTTAGGAAATCTGTGGTACTATGCAAGTGCTCAATCAGTTGTTCCAATTCTTCAGTGGTACCCCCCCCCCCAATAACAAAAATGCATCATCTACAAAATGTGTATACCATAAGATCTTATTTTGGTAATCATTCCCCTGCAATAGATGATTCATTTCCCATGCCTCTAATACTAGGTTGGCATAGCTATTTGCACAAGCTGTGCCCATAGCCACGCCAACCCTTTGTAGATAAAAGTTTTCATTAAAAACATTCCAATATAATTTCAAGAAGGTCACAAATCAAACTAATCTTGGCAGTACTATATGCCTTTTTATCATTTAATAACTCGCGTATCTTTTCAATGCCCCAGTTATTGGATATCACTGTGAACAATGATGTGACATCCATGGTGACAAACATATAGTTTCTATTCAAGGTCGAGATCTTATTGTATAAGAAATTCAAACATGCCTTAGTGTCCCTGAGTACAGTCTCACATGACTCTAAAACTGGATGTAGGCATTTCTCAACATAAATCGATATGGCTTCTGTAGCCCATCCTTTACTTGAGACTACGAGTCTCATAGGTGGGCAAGTCATATTTTTATGGACTTTGGGAAGTCCATAAATCATTGGTATGAGTGGGTATTCTATTTGTAAATAGTCAAACAATTCTTCAGTAATCTGCCTTGTTACAAGTAAGTCAAAAATGAACGCTGAGACCCTATGTATAATTGCCCTTACCTCTCTACCAGAAATCAGTGAATAAGTATCACTATCATTTAACAACAGCATCATCTGTTGGATATAAAAGGATTTATCCATCATGACTACACCACCACCTTTATCTGCTGGTCTAATTTCAATGCAGGATAATGTTTTCAACTGTTTCAATGCCTCAGTTTCCATTGTACTCATATTATGGAACATCACTGGGTTATCGCGTGCAAATTCTTCTCTAATTTCTTTTTCATACACTGTAACAAGGTTTCTATAATGGGGTGTGGTTTAGGTATAAAAATACTGGGTTGTTTAAAAATACCAACATCCCCCGTCCCAGTGTCTTTAAAGATTGTTTTTAAAGTCAAGGTGCGTGAAAAAAGTTTCAATTCTTTAAGCATATCTGTTAATATTGTTCTTTGTGCTGGAATGAAACTTAGCCCTTTATTTAAAAGAGACAGTTGTGGTTCCATTAAACAATAACTAGATAAGTTTATTACCAAGTTTTTTTGCTGTGTGTAGTCATTGTGTTTGAGTAAGTCACTCGCTCCTTCTGTTGTCGAACTCTGCCCTTCCAGCCTCTGCTGTTCGACCGTTCCCTTATGGGCAACACACTGCTCAGAAAAATGGTAGGATGGACGACTGTGTCGTCTCCTTCAGTTCTAAAAAAGAGGAGATGGGTGGAATCTCATTGATTTTACTGTTAATGGCAGCATCAGTTTTCTTGCTGCCTGTATTCAATAAAGGGGTTTCTTCCTCACTATTCCCATACTCCGTCAATGCAGACGCTACATATGTTGTGAATGAGTTCACACTGGTTGCGTTTCTTAAAGCGATACCATCCTCAAAACCAGTTGAATTGGGTGGATTCATTCTGTTATCGGATTTATCATTATTTACTGCGCTCATTGTTCTTTTGGGCCATGAAAAGACTTCCTTACGTTGGAAGTCATTCAAATTGCATTGTAATTTCCTGGTCTTGGTACTCTGTAGCCGCTTCTCATAATTCATTATGTTGTCAAATAGATCATCCAATTTACTGCCTGTAACTTCAACAGAGAAATTGTTAGCTAGTTCATATTGTAGTTTTTCAATGTCATCTGCCAGCATTTTCTCTTGAGACTTGAAATATTCAATCAGAATCTTGTTCTTCTTAAGAAAGACAGCAATGCTTTAGCTAAACGTGTTAACTGAAAATACACAACATATATTTAACTTCATGGTGTTAGAGATTGTTGAACAAAATATTAGAGGGGGTGAAATAAACAACAGAGTGGAAGAAGCAGAGTAAAAATGGATACTACAATTACAGGCAGACAGACCACCAGGGTTAAACAGTGCAGTTTCACTGAAACCCTTTCTAAAAGCTAGGTCTTTAAAACACTGATTTTACTGTTTTTTTAATTACATGGATATTTCTTATTGTTCTGAACATTGCTTTTTAAAGTTTAGAATTTGTAATTGTTAACAGTTAATGATGTCATACTAAATAGGGCACATGACTGGTTAGTAGCAGTTTAAATTCAGTTGTTTTATCTGTATGAGTGGAGTCTGATGAAGCGATTAGTTGTAAATCGTGAAAGCGCTTACTCATGTGATTTATTAAAATTGTTTGAGTTCACCGAGCCGTGGTCAGTCTGCTATTTTATTTTGCTTTAATTTTGCTCTGAGGTATAAACCGGGCGTTTATCCAATTTGTGGATAAATAAAATACAATAAAATAAAATAAATTTTGCTCTGAGGTATAAACTGGGCGTTTATCCAATTCGTGGATTTTTATTTTTATAGAGAATGTAGGTTGCCTGCAGAGACAAGTTTTTGCGAGGCAAGATCCCATATCAGCAGGGTTAGTCTGCACAGCTGATATGCTTTTGTCCCTCCCTGTTTGTTGAGGTATCACATTACAGTAGTGTTGTCTGTTACCATTTGAAGAGCACCTGGGAGAAGCAGAGAGGCAAAGGTTTTTAGAGCTAAGAAGACTGCTGTCATTTCCCTCACATCGATGTGTTTTTACCTCAAGGAAAAGTGCCAGGTTGCTTGAACCCTGTAAGATGCCATTGTGGCTCCCCACCCTGTATCTGAGGCATTTGTATGCATTACCTGGGTTGGGAGTTTAGGCTGGAGTGGAAGAGTTTAGCTAGACTTGATGGATCCACCAGGTGATCGCCTTCTTTAGACAGGGAAGGAGGGGGATTTCTTGCTCCAGGTGATTCTGCTGTTCGGATCAAATGTTTTTTAGGTACCACTGTAGTTTGCGCATATGCATTCTGGCCAGTGAGATCATAGGTATGGTGGCTGCCATTAATCCCAGGATTGGTAGGAAATGCCTTGCAGTTATTACCTGTGCCTGTATTCAGCTCCTTGAAGTGAGAGGTCAGAGAGTTGATTTTTTCTTGTGGAAGTAAAGCCTTCATTTTGCCCATTCAGATTCTGCAACCCAGGAAAATCTTGTCCTGCTCTGGGTTCAAGGAAGACTTTGGAAGGTTGATGGTGAACCCTAGATTTTGTAGAAGGGACATGGTGAAGTGCAGATGATTTGAAAGAGAATCCTTGCACTCTGCCAGAATTAGGATGTTGTCTAGACATGGGTAGGTCTGAATTCCCTGTGTTCTGCAAAAGGCAATGGCCAGGGCCAGGCATTTTGTGAACATTCGAGGGGCAGTGGACAAATGAAAGAGCAAAGCAGTAAATTGGAAATGAGAAGAGGGCCCAGAGAAATGCAGGAATCTTCTGTGGGAAGATCTGGTGGATATGTGTAAGTAGGCCTCTTTTAGGTCCAAAGTGGCCATGAAGACCTTGGTAGGGATGAGTGGAAGAAGAGTTGGAAGTGAAAGCATTTTGAAGGTGGGCACCTGTAGGTAAAGATTTACGAAGGAGCGGTCTAAGATGGGTCACCATGGACCATCTCTATTGGCAACCAGGAAGAAAAAGGAGTAGAAACCTTTTCCTTCCTGTCCTGAGGGGACTAGTTCTATGGTACTCAGCTTCAGAAAATCTGTCAAAACCTGTGGAAGGAGATGCTGTTGTTTTTTGGGAGGGAAAGGAATACCTCTCATGGGTGCTTTTACTTTCTAGGAGAGGAAGTATCCTTTTTGTATTATGGACAGTACCCATTTGTCCGAGGTGATGGTTTTCAGAAAGGGAGGTAGTGGGAGAGGCGGGATGAGAGTGGTAGGAGGGCAAGGCAGTCACACATTACTGGGGCCTCTGGTGTCCTATTCTGACTAGGCTGAGGTTGTGGAGCAGCAGGTCTGGAAGTGGTAGGTCTTCTTGCATCTCTTCTAGATCTGGAAGAGGAATTACCTGCCTGGGCTGGGTTTTGCCTCACAAAGGTGGCTTTTGCCGGATAATTTCTATAGTACTTGGGAATAGGGGACACTAATAAATGTTTAATGTCCTGTAATTCTTTACTTTTTTCTTCTTGAAAAGATTTGCAGATTGCTTTCCAAAAAGGAAATTGTGGTCCAAGGGAGCATCCAAGATCTTTGACTTAAAGTCTTCTGGGAGATTTTGAAGTCTCAGTCAGGAGTATCTCCTGAGAACTGAAGCAGATGCTGCAGAGCGAACAGATGCTTCTGCAGCACCACAACAGCATCTGATTGAGTGTCTGGCTACTTGTGTAGCTACAGAAAGTTTGGAGAAGATGTCAGCTTTAGTGGGGCAGTCAGGGATAGTGGCCAGCATGGAACAGGCTTGAGACATCAAATCCAGAACATATTTAGTCATGTGCATCTGATAATTAATGGCTCTGAAAGCCAAAGTGGAGGAGGTATAGACCGTCTTACCTATCCTATCCACAGATTTATTGTCTTTATCTGTGGATAGGAGTGAGGCAAAGGGAAGGAGTCTGGATTTCTTATCAGGATAGGTGGCAATCACTGCTGGGTCTGCCAAGGGAGGCTTGATTAAGAATTTTTGCTCATCAGGCACCTTGTAAAAGTGATCTGGTCACTTGGGGGCAGGTGGCTGTGAATGTGGAGTCTTAAATGCAGAGTTAAAGGCGTCTAGGTAAGCAGGTAGGACTGGTGGAACAGCAGAGGGGGAGGGGGATTCTACTTGAAGAAGCTCAAAATACCTCTTTTGGGTATCAGACATCTGGGAGATATCCCATTTGAAATAATCTTTCATTTTGGTGATAGTCTCACCAAATGTGATATCCTCAGGGGGTGAATCTCCCCCTACAGATTCTTCATCAGGATAATAATAATCCTGGGGTGAAGCAATTTGGGAGGTATAAGATATGGAGTCCTCAGAAGAGGAAAAGGAAGTATCATGCTCTTCTTCCCTAACCTGAAATATCGGGTGGGGGGAGAGGCTGAAGCAGGCCTAGATCTGAGCAAAGGTAGAGTAGTGGATGATGAGGCTGAAGGCCTGAGGGTCATGAAGGCCTGCATCAGGGAAGAAGTGAAGGACTGCCAGTTAGTTAGGCCTTCTGCAGTGGAAGAGGTATGCTTGGTTTTCTGTTGCTTTTTTGCTGGGGTAGATGTTGGAGCAGGCCTGGAATATAGTGACCGTTTCTAAAGGCTGGATCCCAGTCGGAAGCTCAACAGATTCTGGTTCCCCCTCGACCTCAACGGTAGTCAGGGTCTGGGTTGGCTTCGGGGACATCCCGGTCATTGACTGAGCAACAGCTTCCACAAAGGTAGTCGTCGAAGTCGACAGATCCTCCAGGTGTCCCTCAGTTCCTAAATCAGCAGCTGATGGGGTGTCCAGTAACAGAGCGGCAGAAGAAGAGCACCTGGGAACCTTGGCCTTTATTCACAGAGGTTCTGAAGTGGCCTCCGAGGTGGGATCCAGCCATAGGAATAACCACTTAAGGCACTGGTTTTCTAAGTAAAGGTTAAGCATGGCCAAACGGCTGTGTAGGGTCTTCGGCACAAACGATTGACAAATGGAGCAAGTGGCATGGTTGTGCTCCTGGCCTAAGCCAAAAGCACACTAATCATGGGAAGTCTTTATGGGATATCTGGCACCTGCATTGGCATTTACCCTTTTTACCTGACATTGGTTAAAAATTGCTACAACAAACCAAGCCTAAGCAATAAAGTACAGTTGTGTACAAATACCATAAATGTAGATGTTCGAGTATATTCACTGTTGCAGTCATAACAATTGGGTTATCCTTCTGGCATGCTACCCTCAGTCGGCCTGAATTCCAAAATCTAGGTCCGGCGTTTAACCTCTTCCCTGACGTCAGTGCGCCAGGGGTATAAATGATGCAGCCGATGCCAATTTCTTCAGTTTTTCTTGCCCCAGATGTCAGGTGCCCCCAAAAGGGTAGGCTAAAATAAGTAAATAAGACATACATGCACCAAAACATGTTTTACCTTCATCTACAAGCAAATACACCACATAGGTTGTATAGATTAGAGAAGTAAAGATAAGTTCCAGCAAAAATAAGGGGGAAGGCAGGTGGGTAACCTGGACTTCAACAGTGAATACACTCGAACATCTACATTTATGGTAAGTGTACACAACTGAAATATGTTCTTCGTGTTTCACTGTTGCAGTCATTACAATTGGGTTAAATCCAAAAGCTATGGTTGGGAGGCTGGACCTAGATAGCATTAGGGGTGGCTATAAGGCCCTGCAGAACTACAGTGGCAAAGTCTGCCCTGGATTTAGAGTAGAGTGGTGAATGATAGTGCTTTGTAAAGGTGTGCACTGAACTCCAGGTAGCAGCCTTCTAAAATATCATTGGTTGGTACTCCCCTAAGGAAGGCTGCTGAAGTAGCTGCTGCTCTGGTTGAATGTGGCCTAATGCCCTTAGGTACTGGCTTGCCATGCTGTGAATAGCAGAAACGAATGCAGTGGCCTATCCACTTAGAAACAGTGTGCTTAGAGATAGCTTTTCCTTGTGATCCTGCAGCATATGCTACTAGTAATTGCTCTGCCTTTCTGAAAGCTTTGGTCCTGTTCAAGTAGAAGCGTAGCTGTTTGTGTATGTCCAAAGAATGCAGAATTCTCTCCCCCTTATTCTGTGGATTTGGATAAAAGGTAGGCAGATGAATAGTTTGGTTAATGGCTACACGGGACAGTACCTTAGGCATAAAAGTCGGGTTTGTCCTCAGAGAAACCCTGTCTGGATGAAAAATTATAAAAAGGTTCCACAGCCATGAGTGCTTGTAGCTCTGAAACTCATCTTGCAGAGGTTATTGCTAGGAGCAGAGCTGTTTTCCAAGATAAAACCTTTATATCAACTGTAGCGGCTGGCTCAAAAGGAGGCAGGGTGAGTTTTTCCAAGACATAATTGAGGTCCCATGCAGGTACTGGTGATCTTTTTGTAGGCCTTAAATTTTTGGCTCCTCTGAGGTACTGTCTTAGTAGAGGATGAGAAAAGATTGGTGGCTCTGTATTGTAATGAGCCGAAATAGCAGAGGCATGAATTTTAATTGAGGAGAAGGCTAGGCCTTTGTCCAGCCTCTCAGTTAAGTATTGCAAAATCTGAGGAATGTTTAGTACAGCTGTCTCAATTCCTTGTGCCTGGTTCCAAGCAAAGAATCTCTTCCATTTTCCAGCATAAGATTTTCTAGTACTAGGCCTACTGGCCTCCAAAATAACATCCATCACCGCTTTAGTGAGAGGTGTTTTGTATGACTACATTATCCGCCATGCTGTCAGATTTAAGGTCTTGAGTTGGCTGTGCAGGATCTGATTGTTCTGTTGGGACAGTAGATGAGGTATTTGAGGTGAGGTCCAAGCTAGGCATTGAGACAAGTTCCTTAGGATTATATACCAGTACTGGCGGGGCCAGTATGGGGCAATGAGAATCATTTTTGGCTTCCCTTGTCTGACCTTTAGGAGTACCTTGGGGAGGGGAGGCAGTGGTGGAAAGGCATATACTGTTAAGAGATAGGGCATCCACTTTCCATGCTTGTCTGTGATAAGTCCTTGTGCAGAATCTCTTTAGTTGGAAGTTGTGAGGGGAGGCAAATAGATCTATGTCCAGGCATCCCCATTTCTTTGTTATCATGCTGAAGACTTGTGGATCCAATTTCCACTCGTGGGGATCCATAATGTTTCTGCTTAGTTCGTCTGCTAGAGTATTTATCTTTCCTGGCAGGAATTGTGCCTGCAGATGTACTTGGTAAGTTAATGCTGTGTCCCACAAAGTCATGGTTAGTCTGCAAAGGGGGTAAGAATGAGTGCCTCCCTGCTTGTTTATATACCACATTACTGTGATGTTGTCCGTCTTTATCAGTAGTTGTCCCGGATGAAGTAGGTCCTTGAAGGCTGTCAGGGCATTCTGAACAGCTAGCATCTCTTTTTGGTTGATATGTAGATGCCTTTTGTTTGCAGACCATGTGCCTTGAATACATCTTCCTGCCATGTGGGCCCCCCAGTCATAATCTGATGCATCCATTGTTAATGTCTGTTTGGCTGGGGGTAAAGTGAATGTTTGTCCCTTGTTCTGGTGACAGGCCTTCGCCCACCATCGAAACTCCTGTTGCAGGCAGGGAATGAGAGTAATTATTGTTTCTAGGCTGTGGCAATGCTGAGTCCAAACACTTTTTCGGTACCACTGAAGTTTCCTCATATGCAGTCTTGCATATGGAATTAGTAGAATGCAGGATGCCATGAAGCCCAAAGCCTGCAGAATTTTTCTTGCAGATAACTGGGCCTTTGTTGCCAACAGTCTGAAATAGGTAGTCCGTTGCCTTTGTTTGTCTGGCATAAGATAAGCCATCTGGGCAGTTGTATTTAAGCTTGCACCCAGGAATATTATCTCTTGAGAGGGTACTAGTCTTGATTTCTGTTTGTTGACTGTATACCCTAGGCATGGTAGTAATCTCTTTACAAATGCCAGCTGCTGTAGTATAATGTCCTTGCTCTCTGCTTGAATGAGGCAGTCATCCAAGTAAGGATATATTTGTATTCCTCTTTGTCTGCAGAATGCAATTACTAGTGCCAGGCACTTTGTAAAGACCCTGGGCACATTAGATAAGCCAAAGGGCAGTGCAGAGAATTGGTAATGCATTGAGCCAGCTTTGAATCTGAGGTATCTTCTGCATGTTTGTCTGATTGGGACATGCAGGTATGCCTCTTTTAGGTCTAAAGTCACAAGCCAAGCCTTCTTTCTCAGCATGGGCAGAAGTTGCTGTAGAGTCAACATTTTGAATTTTGGTATATCCAGATATGTGTTTAGAATAGAAAGGTCCAGTATTGGTCTCCAGGCTTTGTCCTTTCTGGGTACCAAGAACAGTCTTGAATAGAATCCTTGTCCCTGCTCTTGCTCTGGTACTTGTTGAATGGCCCTCATGTTCATGAGGGATGAGACTTGTTTTTGTGCCTCTGCCCATTGTTTTTTTGTCCTGGGTTATTATGTGCCAATTTTGAGAAAAAAGTGCTGGTTTTCCCCCTAAAGGTGCTGCCAGAAAATAAGTGCTTGGCGCAGGCAGGGGGAAGTCGTTGGGACTGCTTCCTGTATGGCTGTGATTTGTCCTCCACTTTTGGAGGTAGAAGCACCCCGTTGTTTAGACCTGTACGAACCCTGGGGCTGGGATCTGCTTCTAGGGTGTCTGTATCTGGCCCTTTGTGGCCTGTCTGACACTGGAAAGGACCAATTCTTTGTAGGCCAGTGTCTGCTAAATCTTGGAGGCTGTACCTGTAAGAAATCCTTGACTGTTTACATAGATTTAGCTTTGTCCTCCATTTTCTTTAACACCTCTTCTGCTTTAACACCAAACAAGGTATCATGCTGTAATGGAACATCTAATAATTTTGCTTTAACATGATCAAGTAGATTTTGTTCCTTTAACCAAGCATGCCTTCTAATGACTGAACCCGTAACAGCGGCCCTGCAGGAGGCCTCCAGAGAATCAAAACCACATTGCAAAGTATGCTTTCCAACTTGTTCAGCTGTATGCAGTAAATCCTACATTTCTTTGTTTTCTGCGCATTCAGAATTTATCAACATTTTCTGTTTAAGCAGTGACATAATATATTGCTGATATTTAAGCATATGAAACTGACAATTTAAAGCCCTTATAGCCAAGGTAGCAGAAGTGTAAATCTTTTTACCCCGTCTGTCCAGCGCCCTAGAATCTCTGTCAGAGGGGATAGGGTTTTTTGCAGTGGAAGCCTTAACCCCTTTGGGACCCTGAGAGATAGTTTTTGGGTCAGCAGCAGGGTTTTTGAAAATGAATTTATGAGAGTCAGGAACTCTGTAGTATCTGTCCGGCTTAACAGGAGCTGGAGGCAAGGAATCAGGGATCAGACTGGACTCTGAAAATACATCATCTGCAATGTCTAACACAGGTGAAATAGCTAGGGGGTCTGCATTGTGGTAGTAAAAGGAAGTCTCTGAGCCTTTTCTTAGATTCTGAATAATCTTGGTTCTCCCAGTGGAAATGCTCCCTCATGGTATGTAAAGTTTCCCCAAAAGAATAATCCTCAGGAGGAGAGGCTGAAGGGATAGATTCTTCAGCATTAGAATGCTCATAGGGAGGAATAGAATATTCCTGATCAGAAGAGGAATCAGTTGAAATGGAAACCTGATCTGAAGATTCATATTCTGTCTCTTGCCTAGGCCTCTTACCAGGAGTGGGATGGAAACCCCTGATCAAAGTAATCAAGTCCTCGACCATCTTGAGAATCTGTTTTTTAGGCATGGAGGCCTGTCCATGAGACTGTTGTACTTGTTTCTTTGTCTTTAAAGGTGCTTTAGTCTTTGCCTTTGAAGTTGAAGTTGTTTTAACATATAATTGTGTAGGTCTGAAAACAACCTCAGAAGCCAATGCCTGCTCAGCGGCTCAGGACCCATCTGGGGGAATAGTTTCCGAAGGTCCAATACCTTGAGTTTCTAAAGGCCTGGTTGTCTCCACGTGGGAGTCGGTAGCGGCCTGCGACTCTAAAGTAGCGGTCGTCAGGGGCTGCGAAAGCGCCTCACTGAGAACCGCGAACCGGCAACTGGCTTAGAAAAAGCCTCGTCATCGGTTTTGGACTTCGGATGCCTGTCCTTTTCTTTTTCTTTGCATTTTTTTGTAAATTCCGGTAGTCGGCTAGTCCGTCGGCATGGTATAATTAAATATTCTGCGAAAATAGTGAAATGCAAAATCGTACCGACGCTTAATAGTGCGTTGGTTAAATCTAGCACAAAACCGACAATTAGCAACATCGTGGTCTGGGTCTAGGCAAGGAATGCAGTAACAATGAAAGTCCTTATGAGGTATTTGCTTCCCACAAGAAATACAATTATTAACTTTTTCTGACATTAGTCTGGAGCAAGAAAAAAGTTTCCCCAACGGGGTACTCAGCTTTTAATGAAGACTTCGGATCTGAAATTCGAACATGAAAATCTCAGGAGTCGGCTGACCGGCACTTGCGAACTGCTTTTGCTTCGGGCACCGCGCGGCAAGAAAGACTGAAGAAAATAGCGTCAGCTGCATCTTTTATATCCCTGGCACACTGACATCAGGGAAGAGGCGACAGCAACCGACGCCGGACCTAGACTTTGGAATTCAGGCTGACTGAGGGTAGCCTGCCAGCAGGATAACCCAATTGTAATGACTGCAACAGTGAAACACGAATAACATCAGTAAGATATGAAGAAACCCCCCCCAACGGGTTACTTAGCTTTAATTTTGAGATGGATGTGAAGGAGCAAACACACGGTGCGTCGGTTGTCTGTGGCTGAAAAGTTCTGAGGCTTGTGAGTGCAGACGTCACATTTAAGGCCCCTGGTTTATGGCCCTACGAGTGACATCCCAAGCAACTGCAACAGCCAAGCTGAAGCTTTTGTATAGGAGATGGCGTATGAGTTGTCTGAGGGCAAGAAATCCCACAACAAGAATATTGCAACATAAGAATAGAAGGACACCACAGTGATGCTCATTGTTCCGACATCTGCAAGAAGAGTATCTGAGTAGCAAGCTGTTGTTTTAGTATTATTTCATTTTTCATAAGAATAGGTTATCTTTGGGAACACTACTTTCATACATGCCTTAAATGCTTTTGGAGTTTACTTTGAATCAAGGTATTCACCTCTGAATCTTTCTCCAGATCTAAAAAATAAAGGAGAAAGGATCTGCCATACTTTGGATGTCCACAGGCAACTCAGGCACTATAGTGAAAGGACTGAAACTTTCAGGAGTTTGGATCATCTGTTTACTAATAATGAAGGTAATAAAAATGGGGAATCAGAGTTAAAACAGGCAATTTCCAAATGGCTGTCTCATGCTATTGTTTTCTGTTATTATTTTCATGACTGATGTGTCTCTTCCAGGCAAGGTCATGATCATTTCTACCAGAGCTTTGGCTTCTTATTAAGTTATCCACATATCTGAGAGTACTGCAACAGTGACTTTACAATGCATATCGTACAATTATGTAAATTACCATTCCAGTAGATGTTCAAATAGATCAATGTTGCTGTATAAGATTTATTTGTTATGTTTTGTGCCAGGGTGTGGATATTTCCATTTACCTTAATTATTAGCATATACCTAAAAGACAGGGTTCTAGCCTCTCTTCAATGAGGAAAGAAAGCTGTGAAGGGTTGTCACCTTAACTACTGACATTATACAACTCTTCTTGAGGTTCTCAGCAATTTGGATGCATTGGTGGTGCCCTGAAGCTTTGGATACTATCCACGTGCCATATGCTTGGCAGGATATAACCCATATAGCTTTGGCTATTGCAACAGTGATCTAATGATGAACATCTAAGCTACCTTTTAAGACCACTGAACATTGAGAAGCCACTAAAGAATGCACTTGTGAAATCAAGTGAACATCACCATATCTACTGAGGATGCCATCAAATCCAAGACCCAAAGAACTAACTTTGCAGGGGGAGAGTGATGACATAACAGACTGTGGACTGCATTTTTGAAGGACTGGATCCTTATGGATAGGAAAGATACTATGCACTTTGTTGTGTACAGATGGAATCCAAAGAACAGACTGGACTGAAAAGCCAGATGATATGAGTTGCCATAGTTTACAGGAATAGCTAAGGATAGGTAGAGCTGAAGCAAGTAGTGTCTACCTTTGGTAAAAAGATTCTGTGGTTGTAGCAATGAGAAGCCAGTCATCTAAATATGGAAATACTCAAATTCTTCTGAGTTGCAGATTGGCTATGACCATTGTCATACACTTGGTGAACACCTGGGGTTATGGTAAAACCAAAGGGAAGAACTCTGAATTGAAAATGATTGGTTCTAAGCCAGAAGCATAAAGATCTGGATGGCTATGCTATCTTGATGTGGAGGTAGGCATGATTGGTTCTAAGCCAGAAGCGTAAAGGTCTGGATGGCTATGCTATCTTGGTAGGCATCTTGAAGATCTAATGAACACATCAAATCTTTTGATGCAGACATGGCAAAATTTCTTAATACTGTGACCATTCTGTAGGAAGGTCTTTGATACATGGAAGGTTAGGTCACTAAGATCTAAAATATGCCTGAGGTTCTTCTTCTTCTTTGGAACCAAAAATAATCTTGAATAAAATCCTGTCCTTTTTGGTCTGATGGGACATCGTAGATTTTTTTTTTACTAGAGAAAGAATTTAATTTCTCTTTTGATCACATTTCATTGATTGGGTAGAATGTCTGGTAGTAGTTCAATATGGGAGTGTGTGAGATAAAAGGAACCTGTATAGCCTCTGGATATTATCCTTTTCATCCAGGAGTCTTGCTATCCATGCAAGTGAGTGAAGGGCTACATGGCCCTTGACTGTCTCCAACAGGGAGAAGTTGCAGAACTATTCTGAGATATTGGCGTTGCTTGTCCAAAGAAAAAGGACCAACACAGCCATGATTTTGTGGACCTCCTCACCCTCTGGGTTGGCATCCATTAAAAGGACCATCTCTGCCTCAACACCCCCTGTCTATAAAGTGGACTCAAATGGGTTGACACTGAGGTTTTGTAAACTATAAGAATTTTGACCCCTTCTAATTCCTGTAGTAGGATCTCTGAAGGATCTCAGATTTAATGACTACAGCATCTTCCCTTCTTGCTCACACTTCAGTAGTTTTTCTTTTCAAAGATGGGCCAAATAAAGACATGCCATCATAGGGGGCATTCTTAAAGAATGCCTTGAAATTACCCACAAAGTTACAAAGGCAGAACCAGGCTTGATGTTTCATCATAATGCCTGTGCAGCTGCATGATCTGCTCTGACAGCCAATTATGCATGAGCCACATGGAAGGGTTGGTTATTTTCAACATTTTGCCCAGTGTGGTCTATAGCTGTTACCTCGATTCTAGTGTGGGTGGCTTCTTCAAAGAGGCTAAAGCTTGTTTTGCTAGATCTCTGTGGAAGAAGTTCATGTGAGTGGCCTAATTCAGTAATCTCAGGGCCAAGGAACCCAAGTTGTATGCCTGCCTCCTCATTCTGTCCATAGCCCTGAAACCCATGTTGGGCAGATGGACAGTGGTGGCAACATCTGACATCTCCCTTCTAGTTGCCACTACTGTGAGCAAGGAATCTATCAGACCACCATTGGACCAACACTGCCTATCTGTGGGTGGCCAAAAATTGCTATAGGGCATCCTGGAAAGAGCTTACAAAGGATTAGGTTCCTGCCATACCCTCCTGGTGGCCAAATCAACAAGGTGGCTGGCAGGAGGGACCACTCAGGAGGTAGAAGGTACAGAGGAATACACTTCAAATAACACCACTTCATCCTCAGATGGCAGATCTGTGGACTATGATTCCCTTTGTTGCATCAGTTCAAGAATCTTACTAAATGTGGTGTCTTCAGGATTGGATGGGGGGAGCCCTCTTGTTATCCAAATTTATTTTTGAAATGACTCTAAGGAAGTCAATGTGCCTCCTTTTGCATATCTTTTTTGGGAATATTGGGAATGGGAATCTGACTCCTCAGAGGACTTCAACTGCAGCTGTGCAGATTTCTAGAGGTTATCTACTGTGTTCTCACCCTTAGGTGGCAGATTAACAGGCTACAATATTGCTGAGTTTTGGAGACTACAGCTGCACTGCTGGAGTCTGTTTTAAAGGTCTCAGAGCAGAGATGATCATCTTGTCCATGACATCAAATGCTAATTCCAAGTCCACCAGAAGTAAGAAGCCTGTACTTGGCACCTCATCTATTCCACCCAGAGGTGGATGTTAGTGGCACCGAGGAAGGAATCCTAAAAAAAGACAGTCTGGAGGACCTTGAAAACAAGATTAGTGCTGACACATCGAAACAAAAGACTCTGACAATGAAAACAGAACTGAATGAAATGCTCTGGCACTGAAGACAGTGCAGAAGACTCGGTAAAAAGAGGTGAATCCAAAGACTCAGTTGACATTGGGTGTCTTTGTGTCAAGTGAATCGGATGAAAACACCCTGGCACCAAGGCTGAAGATCAATTTGTGCTGGGCATACAAGATCCTGAAACGGTCTTGACTCTGATACCTCCAGTGCCAAAACATGAACCAAGGAAGGAGCAAGGATGGGTGAGGAAGAGCCGTTGAAGCTAAGAAGGATGGAATGTCACCCATTTTAAATTTTAATCTTTGTCTACAACAAGGCCTTTATTATGTTTCAGTCAAGATCAAACACACTCCTGAAAAACCCGAAAGGCCATAAGTAGAAACCTGAAGGGAGCCTGAAGATAAAATCTGGGAATTCAAACTCTGAGGTAGGTCAGCTGACCTGACATTTAGATGACCTGTCTAGAATCATGATATGACATGACATGACTGTGATGGTGCTGATTGTGGAGAAATGAGAAGTTATGTACTTACCATAACATTCCATGTTAGTTGTCTTCTTCTCGCCTTCTTTCTTGCTGGATGGGTTCGGAGTTGAACCTCGGCTCCAACTCGGCCTAATAGTAAAGCTCGAGAGCTATTTTTACCGGCTCAAGGCTATCCTATGTCCCATAATGCTAGGCGTGATATACCCAGATCTCATTTGATAGCTAACACAATGACATATATGTCCCACCACAAGAGAGAAAATATTTATTCAATATATCTAACCTGTTCTACATATACCCCTTACAAGGGCTGCCAGAGGGGAGCAAAAGAGCTAGTTAAGGAGATAATTCTGGTGACAAAACACCTCTCACAATATACTCTAGGTCTTTCCAGGCTAGGGTGATGGAGAGTGGGACGCAAGAAAGAAGGCGAGAAGAAGTCAACTAACATGGAACGTTATGGTAAGTACATAACTTCTCAATGTTAAGTTGTCAATCTCGCCTTCATTCTTGCTGGATGGGACAGCGTCCCTAGCACCTTAGTCCTGGGTGGCTCAATGGAACAGACTCTTGAGTACAGTGGAACCAAAATCAGCCCGACTTCTGGAGGCAATGATCCAGTTTGTAATGAGAAATAAAGGTATGAGGAGAGGCCCATGTGGCCGCTGCACAAATGGAATCCATTGGCAACGTTGCCTGAAAGGCTACTGAAGAAGCTAATGCTCTGGCTGAATGAGCTCTAGGCTTCGTAGGGAGCTCCTTATGCCTCAGTTGATAGATTAACATGATAAGAGAGGTCAACCATCTGGACAAGTTACTTTGGAAACTGGGAGGCCTTGCTCCCCTTCCGCGTAAGACAGGAAGAGCTGGTCTGATTTCCTCATCTGTTTAGTTCTATCCAGATAGAAACGTAGTTGATGGTGAACATCCAAACAATGCAATCTCCTTTCAGCTCTATCAGTATAATTTGGGAAGAAGACTGGAAGATCAATGGTCTGATTGAGATTATTTTCAGAGAGTACCTTAGGTAAAAAGGATGGATTAGTCCTAAGTGACACTCTATCTTTGTGAGAAACAAGATAAGGAGGGTGAACACAGAGTGCTTGTAGTTCCGAAACCCTTCTTGCTGAGGTGATAGCTACTAAGAAAGGTGTTTTCCACAAGAGCAATTTTAACTGGCAGGAAGCCACTGGCTCAAAAGGAGGAAGAATTAATGATGACAGTACCAAATTTAGGTCCCACGGTGGAGGAGGGTCTTTAACCAGGGGCCTAAGTAATAGGGTTCCTTTTAGAAAGGCTTTGCAAAGTTTGTGGGACATAATACTGGTCTCTGACAAGCCAACATGGAAATTTGCAATAGCCGCCAGCTGGACTCTGATAGTGGCTGAGGAAGAGCCCGTTCTACCAAAAACTCGAGAACTGTTTGGACAGGAGCTGTAAAAGGGTCAACTTGATTTTTCCTTGCCCAAATAGAGAAACGCTTCCATTTGCTAGCATAAGTCTTTCTGGTGTTTGACTTGTGAGAAGCGAGGATAATATCACAAACTGACTGAGAAAAGGGAAGCCTGGCTAGGGTTGGAAGTGGAGCAACCAAGCTGTGAGGTTGAGAGATCGAAGGGATTGATGCAGCCCGCCTGATAGATGGGTCAGAAGATCTGGCACTGGGTCCAGATGCCAGGGCTGTTCCAGTAGATGATGTTGCAGGAATGGAAACCATATTTGTCGAGGCCAGTAAGGGGCAATGAGGATCATTCTGGATTTCAAGGCAGCTGCTTTCTGGACTAACTGAGTAATTAAAGGAAAGGGGGGAAAGGCATACAGAAGACCCCTGGGCCAATCGTGGACTAGAGCGTGTCTGGGGGGGGAGACCTGGGAGAGGGAAGAGGGTGAAGAAGTCTTGAAACTTGCTGTTTTGAGGGGTTGTGAAAAGGTCGCAGCAAGGCTGAACCCACCTTCTGAAAATTTGTTCCGCTACTAGCTGGTTGAGTGACCACTCGTAGGGCATGAGAATGACCCTGCTCAGTCTGTCCGCTATGATGTTGGACTTCCTGGGGATATGCGTTGCTACCAGAAACCGTTGAGAAGAGATCGCCCACTGCCAAAGTCTGAGTGCTTCTCGACATAGGGGGTAAGAGCTGGTTCCGCCCTGCTAGTTGATGTACCACACTACAGACATATTGTCTGTCTGAATTGCAATAGTTCCGGTGGGTAGAGAGTCCTGAAGGGCCTGCAACGCTAAAAGTACCGCTCTCATTTCCAAGAAATTTATGTGCAAGTGGCATTCGAAGGGTTGCCAAGTGCCCTGGACTGTCCTGCCCTGAAAATGCCCCCCCCATCCGATCAGGGAGGCATCCATTGTCACAGTGGCAACAGGAGGAGGAAGGACCACAGGTCTGCCCTGGAGAACCTGAGGGGAGACCATCCACCAAGAAAGGTGTCTTTTGCATGACTGAGTGATTAGGATGCTGTGTGACATGGGGAGCTGCTGAAAGGACCACTGGGAAAATAGCATCCACTGCAGGATCCGCATATGAAAACGAGCTAGGGGGAGTAAAGAGATTGCTGCTGCCATGAGACCAAGTGTTTTTAGTACGAATCTGGCTTGGACTCTGCTCTCCTGTAGAAGGAGCTGAACATGGTTGCGAATGTCTGAAACTCTTTGTGTAGGCAGTTTTGCTGATAGCGCCACCGTCTTTAAAACGGCACCTATGAAGGTAATGGACTGACAAGGCGATAAGGCAGACTTTTCGAAATTTATAGAGATACCTAGCGTGTTGCACATTTGTACAGCGTAATCCCTGGATTGGAGTAGTTGGTGCCTGGTGGTGGCAGTATGGAGTCAGTCATCTAAATATGGAAACACCTGGAATCCTCGTCATCTCAGGTGAGCCGCAACCACTGCCATGCATTTGGTGAACACTCTGGGGGCTGTGGTGAGGCCAAAGGGCAGGGCTCTGAATTGGTAGTGACTGGCTCCCAGCTGGAAGCTGAGAAACCTTCTGGAGCGCCTGTTCAGTTTGATATGGTAGTATGCATCCTGAAGGTCTATAGAGCACATCCAATTGTCCTGACCCAAAAAGGGTAGAATGGACTGTAGCGTGACCCTCCGGAACTTCGTTCTTTGAACAGACTTGTTCAGCCTGCTGAGATCCAAAATAGGTCTCCATTCCCCTGTCTTTTTTGGTACCAAAAAGAATTTGGAGTAGATTCCAGATCCTTGCTGGTCTGCTGGGACTGGTTGGATGGCTCTTTTTCTTTGCGGCTTTGAAATTTCTAGTGCTGCTTGATCTCTCAGACCGGGTGGAACATCTGGAAGGGGCCCTTTTGGCTGTTGTGGCGTGTGGATAAAGGGAATTCTGTAACCCTAAGATATGATTGACCGCACCCATCTGTCTTGCGTGAGGGAATGCCAGGCTTCTGGGTACAGTGAAAGTCTTCCCCCGACTGCCTCCGAAGGTGGACAGTCGGGCAGCTCCTCAGGGGTGCTGGAAGGGTTTGTCAGAGAAAGATTCTCTGCTACCCTGATTTTGCGGACCCCCCACTGCCCCTAGGGCGGCATCTGTTATTGTTCCCTCCTCTGCCTCTGGAGGGAAGCTCGCCACATGCGTCAGGCAGTACTCCCTGGGGTTTCCGGAACCACATTTTTCCACCCTTTTGACCCTTAGGATATGGTCTGGAAGGAGTGGAAAAAATGGACTCCCACGGCAGAGAGAGTCTTGCCTTCCTGCTCGCACCTGGTCAATGTATCCTTCACTTGAGGTCCAAACAAGGCAGAACCGTCAAAGGGGGTGTTAGTGAAGACGCCTTGAAGGGGTCAGCAAAGTTGCAAAGCCGCATCCAGGCATGTCTCCCTAGAGCAACGCCCGTGCCTGCAGCCCTACTCGCTCCATCGGCTGCATAGGAAATGAGCCACATGCAGGAGTTAACAATGGAGTTCAGGGTCCCCAGCTGGGAGTTGATCTTTTCCTGAGACCCCGCAGCTGATGGGTCCTGTAAGGTATCACCCAGTTCTTTGAGAAGGTCTCTCTGAAGACAGGTGAAATGGCACAAATAATTCAGCGACTGCATGGCAAAGGTCGCTGAAGAAAATATCCGCTTGCTGTACCTATCCATAGTCCTAGATTCCTTATTAGGAGGATTGACAGGTACTGAAGGGTCAGCCAACTCCTTCTTAGTGGCCACCGCCACCACCATGCCATCAACGGGGACAACCTTAGTGAGAAACTGCTTGTCCGAAGGGGCTGTAATAAATTTTGTGGGCCTCCAGGGAGTTGGTTCCATAGTATCCGGAGCCGTCCACGCCTTCCGAGCCACCACCTCCCTGAGTGGGTCGAAAGGCGGGGACACCCAGGAGGTGGAAGGATGAGAACCGAACGCATCCAGGTACACTGACACGTCCTCAGAAGGATTGAGGGCAGACCAGTTCCCCCTCTGTTTAAGCATCTCTAGGATGTCAGAAAAAGAGACATCCTCAGAGGGGGGGACCTTGGGGACCCTTCCGAATAATCCAGGTCGGTGTCAGATGTCACTGACTCAGGGGAGTCCACATCCTTCCTCTTGCATGTCCTCTTCTGAGGGGGCTCCCCTGCAGGATCAGGGGAGGCCTCAGAAGAGGAGGATACACCCAATGGGGCAACCTGGAGTGTTAGTTCTCCGCGCTTGGGTTCGGGAGGGTAGGCAGAGGCTGAAGCAGGCACCATGGATGGAGGGGCCAATGGGGCCGACCGTGGCACCAGTATAGGAGACAGCACGCTCCTCATGACCTCAAAGGTGCCCCTTTCAGGCAGGGAAGAGGGACCCAGCTCCGAAGAGATAAGAGCTCCTCCCTGCACTGAGAGGGACGGCTCCGAGGCCAATGTCGGGGCCGAACTCACCTGTGCTGATGCTCCGAGAGGGAGAACGGGGTCAGACAAGGGTCCGATGCCACTCGCCCCCTCGGAACCGACAAGGGAGTCTCAGCGCCCGGATCCCTCCAAGGACAGAGTCAATGAAGGGATCGGAGCCGACGAAGGAACCGATAAGGGTGAAATCGGATCTGATGCCCCCACGGTACTAGCCTCGGCGACCTCCTGCTCGAGCTCAAAAGAATAGTCGGAGAAGGAACTGGAGCAGGCGTTGGGGTAGCCACTGTCTGCTGAGATGGGCTATGCAATAACTGGGTGAGAGCCTGCGACTTCAAAAGCCTACTGACTACTCTCCCGAGGTCGTGGTCCGATAGCCTGGAAGATCTAGAGGAGTGAGACCGATGGCTCCGCTCCGACAACAAGGGGGACTTCGGAGCCGACCTGACTGACGCCAATGAAGGAGATTGGGAACGCTTTCGGCTTGGAGACAGTTCCGACACCAAAGTCGAAGCCGACTGAGCCCTCGATGCATCAGTGCCAACCAGAACCGACGAGGCAGAAGAAGGTCCGCTCGGCGCCGGCTCTGGACATGGAGCCGACAGTTTGGTGGGCTTAGAAGGTTTTCCGGACAGAGGCTTGGTCGGAGAACCTTCAGTCTTTAATAAGCCCCTAAGGATGAGCTTATTTCTGCGTTCCTGCAGGACTCTTGGGCTAAAAGCATGACAGATGGAACAAGAGTCCTGCAGGTGCAAAGGGCCCAAACAATACACACAAGAAGTGTGACCATCTGTCAGAGACATCTTCTGACAGCACGAGTCACACTTCTTGAATCCCAATATCTTGGTATCCTTAGACATGATACCACAGGACCGGGACAAAACAGTCTAAAGAAGTATATAAGACAACAAACACACACACCGAAAACTTGAAAAGACACACTCAAGAAAATGTAACTTTACTGCAGTAAATAAAACAAATTCCACACACACACACTCAAAGGGAACCTGTACAAACTACTACAGAGGGGGTAAAGGCCTATCCACCTTAAGGGTGGAGAAGAGTAAGGAAAAACTACTAAGAAAGGGTAGGGAGACTAGTCGGGAAAATACTAACACTACTAGAAAGTTATGAGGGGGAAAAAATTTATCAAAAGCTAACTATAATATCAAAAATCTTAAATACGACCTGGAGTCGGTGAAAAACGCAACATCGTAGCTGAAGCGGCAAATGAGATCTGGGTATATCACGCCTAGCATTATGGGAAATAGGATAGCCTCGAGCCGGTAAAAATAGCTCTCGAGCTTTAGTATTAGGGCGAGTCGGAGCCGAGGTTCGGCTCCGAACCCATCCAGCAAGAATGAAGGCGAGACTGACAACCTAACATTAAATGTTATGTACTTATCATAACTGTGCATCTGTGCTATCCATTTTCATTCTTCCTCAACAAATGGGGGCAAAAATCTGACCCTCGGATCTGACTGGGATGCTTTTTCTAGGATCTAGGATCTGACTCTTGAGCTCCTCCCTTTACCCATAATGCCCCTGACTGCTGCATTACCTAAGATCAAGTTTGCAGCTACTAACCTATCTTTGAAATATATAACATAACCAAAACACTGTAGAAAATGTATAATAGTGACAGAACAGGGGCTCAAACAGGAACTTCATCAGGTCACTCCTAAAGACATGAATAGGGGGAAGGTGGAAGGGAAGTTAAGGAAGAATGAAAATGGATAACACAGCTGTATATCCATGGTAAGTACATAACTTTTATATCTGATGTTGTCTGTTTCATTCATTTCTCAATGACTGGGACCAAGTCCTCAGCTACAGTAACCTTGGGTGGCCTTCATGGAAGGATGTTCTAGAGAACTGCAGAACCAAATGCAGCTCCAGTTCTGTAGATGATATCTAACTTATAATGAGGAATATGTGTACGAGCTTTAGCAATAGCACAAATATCACAAACAGAAGCTCTGGACCAAAAGGCAACTGACGTAGCCATTAACCTAGCTGAATATGGATTTGAATAAAATACTAGTAACCAAGCTTGAATAACAAAACACCATACACTGCGATCAGCTGAACAATGAAGGAGTCCTTCAACATTAGATAAATCCACACGAAGTTGTAGATAATTCAAGAAACTAAGTTTAATTCCACAAAAAATGCACCACACACGATACAGATTGAGCGCTTTCGTCTCCAACCGGAGACTTCATCAGAATCAATTAATTCAAACAAACCCATCAATTTATACAAAAAAGTTAATTAATAATTACTAATAAGATACAAATTATTGGCAGTGCAATCTATTTGGATTTAAAAGGGCAATGTTATATTGGTGTATTGGTTTCTTTTACCATATACACCATACACTTGAACGAATGTTAAAAATTGTTAATACATATGCTAAACACTACAAAATATATTTAAAAAGTATTAAAAACCTTGGAATAGATGTCTACTTGAAAGTTGACCATAAAACTAACCTAACACTAATATGCAAGGGCTAAACTTAAGTAAAACTGTATTTACATAACTTTACAAAGATAAAACATACATTGAATGTTAGAATCACTGGAATTAATTAACAAAAAGTGTTCCAGTATATGTAAAACATTGAAGGTATTCACCGTACAAAATACATGTATGTATATGTACATGTGAAAATACTTCAAAAAATACATGTGTATTTATTAAATAGTGTATTAATAAATAAATATATATAAAAAGCATCAAAATATGCCTAATAATAAATATATTGCTAAATGTTATTAATTATAATAAATACAATAAATATAGTAAATATTATAAAATAATTCAATGTAAATATGAATATAATATAATATTGAATATAATAAATATAATAATAAAAAATAAATTTAAACAGTATAACTATATGTAATATAATAGTATTATGAATGTAAAAAATACAAAAAATACCAAAAATAAAATGAAGTAAATGAATGACTCTATGTAGCAATCCAGAATGACAGCTTGAATTTATATAAAAAGTTTTGGTTAAAACCATTAAATATACATTTTAAAATACATATTTTTTTAATACTCATATTAAAAAGTATTAAAAAAATGTTAAAATTGAATAGTTAAAAAAACAAAAAATTATAAATTTATATTGTGTTCTCTATCTTTGTTTTTAACTTACTTTTTACTTTGTACTTTTTTGGGATCAGCTGCAAATTTTTTCAACACCGGGCTGATGGAAATATGGTCATTAAGAGCCTTCCCACAACAGGAATCAAGTCGTAACTGCCACATCATCTCCTTTAACTCCAATTGGGTTTCCCAATCGCCACCCCTCTCGTGACATTGTACCACCTCAATAACCCAAAATTTAAAATCAGCTCTCTCATACTCCAAAAGATGTCTACTTTATCTAATGCTAAAGGACTCCTTCATTGTTCAGCTGATCTCAGTGTATGAATATGGATTTGGTTATGTCGGGAAGGTCAAACCTCTTGAAAAGCACACTTTAGAAATACAATCCATGATCTATTTGGCTACTGTAGTTTTTGAAACTGGTTTTCCCAATTTATTTTTTTGCAAATGAAGCATATAATTGGTCACTTTTTCTAACTTCTTTCATCCTATCAAAATAGAAACAATGTTGCCTAAGTACATATAAAGAATGAAGCATGTATGCTCCTTTATTGTCAAATTAGGGAAAAAAACTGGCAAACTGGTGGCTTGATTTATGTTTATTTCTGAAGCAACTTTGAGTAAAAAGAAAGGATTACTACGTAAAGTAACGCTATCTTTATGGAAAATCAAGTATGGCAGTTTTGAAGAGAGCATGTGGAGTTCAGAGACTTGCCTCACAGAAGTTATGACTACAAGAAAAACTGTCTTACCAGAGAGAAATATGAGATCTGCTTTAGCAGAGGGCTCAAAGGGTGACTGAAAGTACAGTTGTGTACACTTACCATAAATGTAGATGTTTGAGTGTATTCACTGTTGCAGTCATCATACTTTGGTTATCTGCCTGCAGGTAGCCCTCAGTCGGCCCGAATACCAGAGACTTAGTATTTCTGCATTGGTTGTTGTCACTCCAGGTCTGACATCACGTCATCAGGAGTATAAAAACAGGGAGCCGATGCCATTCCATCAGTTTTTCTTGCCCCAAATGTCAGGAGCCCCCCAGTAGGGAGCTAAACTATGGTGGAAAAATCCCCACCAGTAAAAAGTAAATACCAATATCCCTGCAAGAGGTAAGTAGTAGACACAGAGAGGAGAGAAAGAGAGAGAGAGAAGGGGGCTGGAGGGAGGGGAAACCAGGACTGCAACAGTGAATACACTCGAACATCTACATTTATGGTAAGTGCACACAACTGTATTATGTTCTTTGTGTTTCACTGTTGCAGTCATCACACTTGGGTTGATTCCCAAAGCTGTAGAAAGGGTGGAGGCAGTGAAGAAGTGTTTGGGCTGGCTAGTATGCCCTGCAGGACTGCAGTTGCAAAACGCTCCATGGATTTGGAAAATATAGGCAGGTGGTAATGCTTGGTGAATGTGTGTACAGAACTCCAGGTAGCAGCCTCCAGAATGTCGCTGGTAGGGACTCTCCTGAGGAATGCTGTAGAGGTAGAAGTTGCCCTAGTGGAATGTGTTCTTACCCCATGAGGGGTTGGTTTCCCATAGTGTTTGTAGCAGAAATGGATACAGTGTGCTACCCATTTGGAAACTGTCTGTTTTGAAATAGCCTTGCCCTCTGCCCTTGGTGCAAAACTGAGTAGTAACTGGTCAGATTTCCTGAAGGGCTTAGTCCTATCCAGGTAGAATCTGAGCTCTCTGTGCATGTTCAAGGAGTGCAGGATCCTTTCCCCTTTATTTTGAGGATTAGGGAAGAAGGTTGGCAAATGGATAGACTGGTTGAGAGCCACACTGGACACCACTTTGGGCATAAAGGAAGGATTAGTCCTGATGGAGACCCTGTCAGCATGAAAAATAATGAAGGGTTCCACGGCCATAAGTGGTTGTAGCTCAGACACTCTTCTCACTGAAGTGATGGCCAGGAGCAATGCTGTTTTCCAAGAGAGGAATTGTAAGTCTGCTGATGCTGCAAGCTCAAAGGGGGGCAGTGTGAGCTTTTCCAATACAAAGTTAAGATCATAAGCAGGTGTGGGTGCCTTACTTGGTAGCCTTAAGTTGTTTGCCCCTCTCAGGAACTGTTTGATGAGAGGGTGAGAGAATAGGGGTTGCTCAGATTTGTAATGAGCCGAGATGGCAGAGGCATGGAACTTAATGGAGGAAAAGGATAGGCCTCTGTGGAGTAGATCTGCTAAGTAATCCAGGATTAGAGGTAGGGAGGGCAGAGTTGTGCCCTCTCCTTTAGATTGAATCCAGGAGCAATACCTTTTCCACTTATCAGCATAGGATTTCCTTGTACTGGGTCTTCTGGCTTCAAGAATGACATCCAGCACCTGCTTGCTTAGGTTGGTCACTGGGGGAGAATTCAAGGAATAAGCCAGGCTGCAAGATTATTTGTTTGCAGTTGCGGATGCAAGATCTGTCCCCCTGCTGAGTGAGCAGGGTCGGGCTCTGGGTAGGTGCCAGGGTGGCACCGGGGTCAGGCTTCACAGGAGTGGGTACCAGTGCTGGTGTGGCCAGTCCGGGGCAATCAGAATTATCCTTGGTCTGTCCTGTCTTATCTTGAGCAATATTCTTGAGAGAAGGGGCAGAGGGGGAAATGCATAGATTGAGAGGTTTACCCACTGGAAGGTTAAGGCATCCACTTTACAGTCCCTGCTGTGAGGTGTCCTGGTGCAGAATTTGCTGAGCTGGTGATTGCAGGGGGAGGCAAAGAGATCCACCTCTGGGGTCCCCCATTTCTGAATCAGAAGGCTGAAGGTGCTGGGCTCTAATTGCCACTCTTGTGGGTCTAGGAGATTTCTGCTTAGGTTGTCTTTGCCTGGCAGGAATTGAGCTTGCAGATGGACCTGCATGTCCAAGGCCACGTTCCACAGGGCCACAGCTATCCTGCAGAGTGGGTAAGAGTGGATTCCCCCCCTGCTTGTTGATGTACCACTGTGGTGTTGTCTGTTTTTATTAGTAGGGGTCCTGGTTAGAGTAGGGATCTGAAAGCTGTTAGAGCATGCTGCACAGCTAGTATTTCTTTTTGGTTGATGTGCAGATGAATGTGACTTGGGCTCCAGTGGCCCTGAATATACCTGTCATCCAGATGTGCCCCCAGGCATAGTCTGATGCATCTGTGGTTAGGGTCTGGGTGGAGTGGAGTTGAATAAAGGGAATCCCTTGTTGTGGTTGCATACTGCTACCCACCAAAGAAACTCTTTCCTTAGACAAGGTATGATAGGAATGACGGTGCCCAGGTCCTGAGAATGTTGGCACCAAAGACTTTTTAAATGTCACTGAAGTTTCCTCATATGCAGTCTGGCATATGGAGTTAGTAGGATGCATGAGACCATGAATCCTAAGTCCTGCAGATAGCTGGGTTCTGGTGGCCATTTGAGTGAAGTAGTCTGTCAGATAGGCTTGTTTTTCTGGAGTAAGGAATGCCATCTGGGATGCTGTGTCCAAGCTTGCTCCCAGGAATACAATCTTTTGACTGGGGACTAGTTTTGATTTCTTTTTGTTGATGGTATACCCCAGGAAGGTTAGAAGGTTTTTTACAAATGTCAAGTGCTGCAACAGCTTTTCCTGACTGTCTGCCTGAATCAGGCAATCTTCCAAGTACGGGTAAATTTGAATTTTTCTCTGTCTGCAGTAAGCAATGGCTGGAGCCAAGCATTTTGTGAATACTCTGGGAACAGTGGATAAGCCAAAGGGAAGTGCAGAGAACTGATAATGCATAGATCCTGCCCTGAAGTGTGGCTATTTCCTGCATGAGTCCCTTATAGGGATGTGAAGATAGGCTTCTTTTAAGTCTAGGGTGGCTAACCAGGCATCTTTGGCAAGCATAAGAAAAGCTGTTGCAGAGTGAGAATTCTGAATTTTGGTACCACCAGGAAGGTGTTTAGAATGGAAAGATCTACGATTGGGCACCCAAGCACCCTCTTTTCTGGGTACCAGGAAAAGTCTGGAATAGTACCCTTGACCTATCTGTTCTGCAGGAGCATGAATTGCCCTTATAGAGAGCAAGGATTGAACTTGGTTTTGTGCGTCTGCCCACTGGTTTGGAGGAAGGTTTGGGAACCCTTTTGGGGTTGGCAGCGAGTGGAAGTAAAATTTGTACCCCTGGGATACAATGCTGAGGACCCATCGGTCTTTGGTGATGGAAGTCCAGTTTTTTGCATGATGGGCAAGTTTTCCTCCTAGGAGCACAAGCAGTTGGGCAGAGGTGAGGAGTGGAGTTGAGAAGTCATTGGGAATTCTTTCCATAAGGGGGTGACTTAGCACTCCGTGTTTTTGAAGAGGGGGCACTCCACTGCTTAGATCTCTGCATACCCTGAAACTGTAATCTGGAGAGGTCTGTTTCCCCTGGGTCTAGTTTGAGATGGCCTTGAGGGGGCTGGAAAGGATCAATGTTTCGAGGGGTAATGCCTACTGAATCTAGGAGGCTGTACCTGCAAGAAATCTTTGACTGTCTGCATAGATGTAGCTTTTTCTTCCATCTTTTTAAGAACCTCTTCTGCTTTGGTGCCAAATAGATTGTCCTTGTTCAAAGGAGCATCTAGTAATTTTGATTTGACATGGTCTGGCAAGGTCTGCTCCTTAAGCCAAGCATGCCTTCTCAGTACAGAACCAGTGACTGCTGCCCTGCAAGATGCTTCTAGGGTGTCAAGGCCACACTGCAATATATGCTTGCTGACTTGGCTTGCAGAATGCATAGGCTCTTGTAATTCTTTATTTTCTGCACAGTCTGTAAAGGTAGCTGTTTTTTGCTTAATAAGTTCCATAATATGTTGTTGGTACTTCAGCATGTGAAACTGGCAATTCAAAGCTCTAATGGTGAGAGTTGCAGAGGTATATACTTTCTTACCCCATCTGTCCAAAGCTCTGGAATCCCTGTCCAAAGGGGTGGGATTCTTAGCTGTAGTTGCTTTGATACCTTCAGGCCCCTGGGATATAACGTCTGGGTCAGCAGTAGGATTTCTGAAAAGGAATATGTGAGAGTCAGGTACTCTGTAGTACCTATCTGGTTTCCTAGGTAAAGTATCAGGAGATAAATTGGATTCCACAAAGACATCGTCAACAACATCCAGGACTGGTGGTATTGCTAAAGGCCTATGTTGTGGTAAATCTAGAAATTCTCTGAGTCTCTTTTAGGACTGAGGATAGTCTTGGCATTCCCAGTGGAAATGCTCTCTTTCAAGTATGCAAAATTTCACTAAAAAATAAATCCTCTGGAGGAGAAACAGAGGGAATGGATTCCTCTGCATCTGAATCCTCATAAGCAGATAAGGGCATGTCTTCATAATCAGATATCTCAGGGTCGTCGGTCTCTTGGTCTGTTGAAGCTGCTGGGGAAAGGTCTCTTTTTCTCTTAGCAGGAGAAGGCTGACTTCCCCTAATCATCATAATAAGGTCTTCTGCCATTTTAAGCATTTGATGTTGTGGCGAGGGAGCAGGTACATGCACTTTGGTCATTGTGTTTTTAGGCGTAGCGCATACTCTTGGCCTTAGAAACTCAGCAGTTTTAGACAGAACTGAAGAAACGAACAAATTCGACGGTTTGAGTCGAACATCTGTAGTGCGAAGAACTTCCTCAGAAGCCGGTGCCTGCTCAGCGGCTCCAGACCCATCCAAGGTAGAAACATCCACAGGTTCTGTAGTCGAAGAAGAGTCTTGCGGCATACCGGACTCCGAATGGGTCTCGGTAGAGCCTGGGAATCCACTGAAGTGGGCATCAGGGGCTGCAAAAGCGCTTCACTGAGTGCTGGCGAACTGGTGGCTGGCTTAACGGAAGCATCAGCAGCAGCTTTGAACCTGTGCGGTCTGTCTCTGTCTTTATCCTTATGTTTTTTCAGAAGATCAGTAATTGGATGGCTTACCGAAGCCATTTCGGAATATGGAGATCAAGAACAAAAGTATTTATTGACAATAAGGGACCGGTGAAGAATAGTTTGGGCATTGGACAAGGCACAAAACTGACAACAAGGTACGTTGTGGTCTGGGCCTAAACAGATGACACAGTAAGAATGGAAATCTCGGTGTGGTATTTGCTTTCCACAGGCAAGACAATTGTTAACTTTTTCTGACATTGGTTAGAGCAAGAAAAAAGGTTCCCCAATGAGGTAAATGGCTTTAGAAGACTTCAGGATAACTCAATTTGGAAACAAAACTCAGGTAGCGGCCGACCAGCATTCATGCGAATAGCTTCTGCTTCAGGCCCCTCGGCAAGAAAGACTGATGTAATGGGGTAGGCTGCCTGTTTTTATACCCCTGACAACCTGACATCAGACCTGGAGCGACAGCAATCGAAGCAGACATACTAAGTCTCTGGTATTCGGGCCGACTGAGGGCTACCTGCAGGCAGATAACCCAAGTGTGATGACTGCAGCAGTGAAACATGAAGAACATCTAAACTTTGTAATACAAGAGTAAGATCCCAAAGTGGAGTAAGACACTTTATTGATGGTCTAAGAAAAAAGGCACCTTTAAGAAATGCTTTACATAACTTAGATGAAGATAAGGAAAAAACATTACCTCTGACATGGAAATTTGAAATGGCTGCCAGCTGAACTTTGATGGTGGAGAAATTCACCCCACCCTGAAAAAGAAATGCAAGAAATTCCAAAACAGCAGGGATTGGAGCAGTGAAAGGATCCAGCTATCTCTGCTGAGCACAAAAGGTAAATCTTTTCCACTTACTTTTATAAACCTTTCTACTAGATGGTTTCTGAAATGAAAATAAAATTTGTTGAAAAATAGAGGAAAGCATGGAATGTCTAGCCATTACTGGAACTGGAGAAACCATGCGGTCAACTTGAAGCCTGTAACAAGCAGATGAATCAGACATGAAGGGTGTGAAAGGAGATCTGGACTACGGCCCAGTGTCCAAGGAGGATATAGTAGATGAGACCACAGGAAGGGGAACCACACTTGCTTTGGCCAAAAGGAAGCAATGAGAATTACCTTGCTCTTAACTGGAGTGCTTCCTGAAGAGGTAGGGGAGGGTTAGCATAAAGTAGACCGGAGGACCAAATGTGGACTACAGTGTATCTCAGTGGCTGTCCCTGAGGGGGAATTAGGGCAAAGAACCTGCTGCACTTGTTCTTGAAGGGAGAAGTGAATAGATTACAGCAAGGTTTACCCCATTCGTGAAAGATCATGTTTGCCACTGATTGATTGAGAGACCACTTGTGGGGCTTCAGAATGTTTCTGCTGAGCCTGTCTGCTAGAACGCTGGATTTCCCCAGAATGTGCATCACTATAAGAATATAGTTGGAGGACATTGCCCACTGCCAAACTCTCACTGCTTCTTGGCAAACGGGTAAGATTTGGTTCCCCATTGTTTGCTGATGTACCAAACTACCAGCATATTGTCTATTTGGATAGCACATGTCCCAAGAGGAAGAGAGTTCTGAAAGGCCTGCAATACTAAAAGGACCGCTCTCATCTCCAGGATATTTATATGTAATTTGATCTCTTCTGGGGACTACATGCCTTGAACAGTCCATCTCAAGAAATACCCCCCCACCCCAACTGGGAGGTATCCATGGTCAACATAGCACTTGGTGGAGGATAAAGGGACATACTTGACAAATCTCAAACTGAATCCACCACAGTAGCAAGTCCTTGCAAACATGAGATAGCTTTATCTGATATTGCAAGGGCTGATGAAGAATGGATCATTGTACTGTTAGAGTCCACTGAAGGACTCTCATATAGAGAACAGCTGTAGGGATTAAGGTAATTGCAGCAGCCATTGACCCCAGGTCTTTGAGAATCAGTTTTGCTGAGGCAGAAGGGAAAGAAAGCACCTGTCTGTCATGCAATCACAAAGCAAGAATCCTGTTTTGAGGTAAGATAGTCAGACAAGTAACTATATCTAGGCAAGCCCCTATAAACTCTAAGACTTGAACTGGTTAAAGTTGGGACTTTGAAAGACTGATGTTAATTCCTAGTGACCGGGACATTTGGAGTAAGTAATCCCTGGCTTTTTCTAGGAGATGCCTGGTTAATGCGGTGAGGAGCCAGTTGTCTAAATAAGGAAATACCCTGAATCCATGCGGTCATAAATGGGCATGAATAGTGTGTGAGGTGTGGTGAGACCAAAGAGCAGGGTTCTAAACTGATAATGGCTGGCTCCAGGCCAGAATCAGATGTATCTTTGGGAGCGTCTGTTCATTTTGATGTGATAGTATGTGTCCTGTCACATTCAGTCATTCTTCTGTAGCAGAGGCAGAACGGACTGAACTGTGATCATCCGGAACTTGGAGTTCTTTACAAACTGGTTCAAGTAACTGAGATCCAAGATAGCTCTCAGATCCCCTGTTTTCTTTGTCACTAAAAAGAACCTTGAGTAGAATTCGGATCCTCTTTGGTCTGGTGGGACCTTTGGATGACTCTGTTGTAAAGCAGCTTTTGAATTTCCAGAGCTCCCACTGATTGGGTAGAACATCGGGGAGACATTCTCTTTTCATTGAGGGAACTTGTAAAAAGCTAATAAAATATCCTCTGGATACATTTCTTTGCACCCATGTATCTTTTGTAATGGCTGCCCAGGCTTCTGGGTACAAAGACAAGAACCCCCCCAACTGTCTCTAGAGAACAGTCAGTTAACCTTTCAAGAGCGCTGGAAAGGTCTGTCCAAGAAGGAATCTCGGAACGCTTGATGTTGCGTGCCACCTCTGCCATCTGGGCAGCATCTTCCATTATAATTATTTCATGCTCTGCATCTGGGAGAAAAATCTCCAAGTGATTCTTGCAAAGGACCCTGAGATGTCTGGAACCAGATCTTCTTACCACCACATTGATTCCTACAGAAAGGTCTCTTCAGGGTAGAAAAATGGATTCCCGTGGCAGACAAGGTCTTTCCATTTTATTCACTGTGGGACAGTGTCTCTGACAGTGAGCCCAAACAGAGAAGAGCCATCAAAGGCAGCATTGATGAATGACACTTTAAAGTGCACCACAAGGTCACACAATCGCATCCATGCATGTCTCTTAATGACTATTACTGAACCCATGGCCTTGAGGAACCTTCAGTTGCATGAGCGATTAACCTCATGGATGCATTCCATCTAGATTGTAGGGTTTTCTCTTCCTTTGCCAACATGGACCCATGGGCAGAGTTAGAGTTTTTTAATTAAGTCTCTCTGTAATCTAGTGAAATGCTCCAGGTGGTTCAGGGACTGTAAGGCAAAGGCCACTGAGGCATAAACAAACAATTCCCACACCTGTCCAAAGCCCAAGATTTTCTTTTACAGGATGAACACGGGAGCTCTGTACAGGTAACTCCTTTTTTGTGGCTGCTGCAATAACCATGGCATCAATGGGGATTCCCTTACTCCAATACATCTTCTGTAGGTGCTCCAAGAATCTTATCTGGATGCCTGGGAATCTGTTCTACAGTGTCTGGTTTCTTCCATGCCTGGTGGGAGACAAGACCAATAAGCTCATCCTCTTGGGGTGTAACTCAAAACGTAGATGGGCCAGACCCGAAGGCTTCCAGGAACACCAACTCCTCTTGGGAAGAGGTCTGGGAAGGCCAACTACCTTTTTAACAGAGGAGTTCTAGAATGTCTCCGAAAGAGACGTCTTCTGGTGGAAATCTAGGGGACTCATCCTCTTAATCAAAATCAGTGCCTTCTGTCAAAGATTCCTGAGAGGAATCTAAGTGCCTTCTGTCAAAGATTCCTGAGAGGAATCTAAGTGCCTCATATTGCACAACCTCTTTCGGGGAACCTCTTCAGTGGGATGCTTTGGTTAGATATCTAAAGAGACAGTGAGTTCCCTAACTGGAACTGCCTGGAAGCTCTTATGGCTGTCTGTCCCCGTGGTGTAGGAAGAAGACAGAAATAGGATTTGAAGAGGGAACAGTAATTGGATCTGAAGAGGTAAGAGATGAGACCGCTATCAGCTGACAGAATATCCTCTCTACCACTTTGAAGGCTGAGGGACCAGAAGAAGCTGAAGTCAATCCAGCCAGAGCTGAAGTTTTCAGATCAGACAAACTGGAATGCCCCTGATCCTCCACTCCAAGGGATGTGTCAGAGCCAAGCTGTTCAGTGCTGAGGCTTCAAGGGGAAGGGATGGCTCTGAAAGCTTCTGAGTCAAAGTCATTCCCATGGATTTGGCACTAATAATTTGGCTCTGAGATGTGTCCTGCTCAAGGAGAGTCATAGCCGAACAGATCAGGTAAATAGTCGTTGTTGAAGATAGAGGCATCTTTGGATCTGACAATACAACTCTTAGAATTCTCGGGTCCGAGGACTCCAAAACAGAGTGTTAAATCAGAGATGGAGTAATGACAGTATGGGTGGGAGGTTTAAGGCTCAGAGAAGTGATGGGAGATGGATGGGAAATGAAGACAGTAAGACCCCCAATCTCGATCTGTGTTCTAGGAAATGTTCTCCTCAACCTATCCACCTCTGCTTCAGAAAAACTTGTAGAGGACTTGACTGAAGAGAAAGGTGATGGAGGGTGACACAGTTTTCTAGGAGTCTCTTGTAAAAAAGGAGACATGAGCCTTCCAGAAATGGGCTCCTGGAGAAAAAATGAGGACTCAGAGTTGAGGAGACTTAGAGACTGAGGAAGTTGAATCCACAGATGTTGAATCTGAGAGCTATGGAATTTGACTGGTAGCTCCGATGTGGATTTAGGAGACCAGGCAGGAGAGTGCTTTCTATGCTTACTGGGCTCTGGAGAATTTGACTTTTTAGGGAGAGTTTGAGCCCCTGACATAGAAGCTGAAGAAGGAGCTAAAGCAGAGAGAAGGCCCTTCAGAACTAGTTTGTTACGCCTGTCATGGGTGTGGCATTGAAACCAGCACAAATCGAACATGGAGAGTCTAGATGAGTGGAGCCTAAACAATAAATGCACTCCCTGTGGACATCACAGTTCAATATCCTATGACCACAGGAAGTGTACTTCTTAAAACCAGTAGGCTTTTCAGCCTTAGTGGTAAGGTATTACAAAAATCCTAAATCTAAGAGGAAAATATTATATATGCGCTAAAGAACAGTGGTAAACACAATACCTTAATGAATAAGGTACAGAAAAAATACCAACTATGGTAATGATAATACCCAAAAAACAGGTAAAGATAAGATAAAAGGGGAAACATTTATAAGAAGTGGTAAAAAGAAGTAGGACTATAGAAAAGTTATAAAGAGGAAATTTAAACTCTAAATATAGCACTCACGGACTTTCAAAAATGTATTTCCCTGAGTTTGACAGAAGGCAATGTCATCAAGGTCTGAGTTAATGCAATGGTTAGGGGCATTATGGGTAAATGAAAGAGCATGAGGGTTGGATCCTAGAACCCAGAAAATGTGTCTGAGTCAGATCTGATCCTCATTCATTGAGGAACAAATGAAAAAGACAACATGAAAAAGACATCAGATCTTCTTCCTATGGAGTAGGCCAACACAGTTCTCAGTGATTTCAGTGCTGAAGAAGGGACAGCATCTTCTGCTTTTCTCTTTTTGGATTTTCAGTCCTTCCCTTCTTATCTTTTTTATTTATATTTATCCTTTTGCTTCTGCTTTACTTTTTCTTTCCTGGCCTTCTTGCCTGAAGGCTCAGAAGGGAATTAACTTGTTTGTTTTTTATCTGTGAGGGGCAAAAGCCTGGCAGATGGAAGAGTCAGCTAAAAGATGCTCCACTCCCAGGCACATCACACAGAGCTCATATGTGTACAGGGGCAGAATATTATGAACACATCTGGAGCATTTCCTGAAGTTCCTTTTGCCTGCTCAAACTGCCCCCTCCATTTCTACCACAAGTACAAAGCTGGTGCACATGCGTGCAAACACACAAACACACACACACACACACACATGCACGCACACAAACTCCATAGATAACAATACAAGAAGGCAGACTTCCAAGATGGCTGCACATTGAGTAATAGCTTGTTTCTAGCTTCCCAGTATGAAAACAGAAACTCAGACATAAGGCCGGTAGACTTGTGTTTATGGGTGAATTTCAGTACCTGGCTAGTAAGTGCACTGCTTGAATACCAGAATAAAGAAATACAGAAGACCTGGAAAAAATCAACTACAAAAAGTAAGGAAGAAATACTGACTGGGGAAAGTTCTGCAGATGTTCAGCAAAAAGCAATGCAACCTCCAAACATGACTTTCAGTAACCTACAGGGAGATATAAAACGACTGCACACAGACCTGGTTAAAATAAATACTGATCCAGTATATCAACACAAACAACAAAAGGCTGGAAAAATGGGCTTTAAATACATATTCAGATAAGGTGGTAAAGCTGCAAAAATCAGAGGTCAAAATGAAGAAAAGGCTAACTGAATATGAGACTGCTCAGGAACAGATGTTTAAAAAAATAATAGAATTAGAGGACAGAACACGTACGGGAAACCTGAGATTTTCAACTATACCACAGAAGCTGGAAGGAACAGACTGCATTAATTTTATGACAGTACAAATAAGCAACTGGATTGGTATTCGACAGCAGGAGCTGCTAGTTGAAAGGGCACATCATGTGCACGCTCCAAACCTGGCTATAAGAAATCAACCTAGGCCTTTAATAGTAAAGATGCAATCCTCCCAACAGCAGACATTCATTCTGACAAAACTGTGGCAGAAGGATAAAGTACTAAAAGTGGGAGGCAGAAGAGTGTTTGTGGATAATGATTACTCATTGTACACTAAGCAGAAGGGGAGCAAATTTATTACACTCTTCAGGGAATGTCAGGATGCAGGTGTGATATTCAAACTGCTGTACCTAGCTGTCTTCAAGGTATTCTTCCCTGGAGGGACAAATTCATTTTTTTATGAAGTACATGCTAAGAAGGAAATACAAAAGACTGCCTAACAAAAAGTAAGCTGTGAAACAGAAGGAAATTATGCTTCTTGTTCTCCTGGTAATAAAGAAAACTGGGGGACTGTAGCTGTAAAACCTTTTCGAAATTTTCAACAGAAAATGTTGGAGAGAAGGAAGTCAGCACAAGAGTTGACTAGAAGAACTGAGAGTACATTGAAAAAAAAGCAGAGACTGGATTTTGGAGATAAACAGTAATAAAACCAGAAACATAATGTCGGATTATAAAGCAATAATTATATTTGTGAAATATGACAGAACAAGAAAATCTGTAAATATTGGTCTTTTTAAGAATTTGTTACACTTGTGGGGGACTCTAAAGCATATGCCCTACTTCATAGGTTCATAGGTTCATACTAGGCTATCTACCCTAGGGCATTTATAAGCCTAGCCAGAGTGTGTTTGGCTTTCGCCACCCATTTTAAATTAATTTTGCTATGCCCTTTTTTGAGGTTAGTATACTGTGCCTCTATCTAACAGTGACACAGAAGTGATACCTGGGGTAAACATACAATCATTAATGTTCAGAAAAATGTTTTGGGGAGGGGAAGAAGAGGGAGAAAGTTAACTGTAAGTAAAGATTTTTTTTCTTAAATAGTACTGCTTCTGTGGTGTGTGGTTTTCTTTACACGCTATGATGTAGTTATTTTTAAATGTAATGGGGATGGCAAGCAGACGCTGCTGTTCATTTTTTGCTGTTCTCCCTCCTTCTCTCTTTCTTCTTGTTCAGTTTTAAGAAATGTAGGCACTGCAATGTAAAAAAAACAGCCTGGTTAAAGAGCATGACAAAAGAAAGATAATGTGCTTTTTTTCATTCTTGCATGGGGGAGTGACTGGATTAAGAACCTTAGATTGAGTTAGTAACAACTTTTTAGAGAACGCATGTAAATCAAAAAGAACACTGAATATTATGAGGCTTTTTTCTAGCAAATGCATCAGTGCTCAGTAGCAATTCTGCAGCTGGTCTTCATGTCTCCATGGAGACAATCTGATAAAGAGAAACAGACTACAGTCTGGTGGAGAGTGACTGGCTGAGGAAAAAAAAAAGAAAAGAGAACTTGCCTAGGAGATAATGTTCTCTGAAAACATTCAGGGGTTTTCCCAGCTGGGAGTGCTATAAAGAAAAGACAAAACCAATTAGCAATTAATAGAAGCACATGCTGCACCACGGGTCTTAGCATGTTTAACCTTTCTTTTAGGTCAACTCAAGTCTGTCAGTGTGGCTGTCAGTTTAGGACTTTTGTTCCTATTAAAAGGGCAAAACTTCAATATTTGAAGATGTTCACAGTTTTCTGTGTTAGTATTAAGTTAATAAGTTTTAAGGGGGTATTGTGCTTTTTGACGGCTTTCAATAATATAAGATGTCACAGAGGCTCAAATGGATATGACAAGAAACAACTGTATAAAAGTTCAACTTGTCAAACAGTGTATGCATGTAACAAAAGTTGGAACTAGACATTTAAAAATGTGTTATACATTAAAGACAGGAATAATAACTTTTTAATGCAATAATGCTTTCTGCAATGTCTTTAAATGTCAATGCTCTCACAGATAAATACAAAAAAGAAAGAGTAGTGAACTATATTAAAAATGTAGAGCGCAAATAGTTATGTTATAGGAGACACACTTAATAATGAGATTTATTTATATTCCATCAAAAACTGCTATAATGGAGATTAAGAAAATTCTGAGGAAATAATTAGTTTTCAGCGAGGAAAAGTACTTATAGGTGGGGAGTGAAATGTGATTTGCAACAGGGAAGATGTGTCTGGGGGCCCAGAAGGGAAGGTATAATAAAGGAGGGTAGATTTTATTAAGAAATTTATAAAAATATTTGGCATAGAAGATGTGAATTCAGTAATAAGAGTTCGGAGTGAATTTACATATTATTCTCCAAGATATAAAAAACTGGCAATTCTAGACAGAATTTACATTTTAGAGGAACATGTCCATTTACTGAAGGCCTTGATATGCACCCAATAACTATTTTAGATCAAACATCAGTAATAACTAAAATAAAAACACGGTAATGAAATAAAAATGAGACACTGGCACTTTCCCACCTATGTGTTGAAAAGAGAGGAATTTAATGAATGGGTAGTGGAGACTATGGGTCTAGATTAAATCATCAAAAACTCACTCCAATGAATGGCATTTCGTAGGAAATACTGTTCATCAAAGTCCACTCTTTTGGGGGGGCTGTGCCCCCCACACCCTCCACTAATTATATGTACTAACTTTGAGATTGCACTACAGTGAGAAAACTGCAAATTTTCCAGTCTTCACTGTACCACAATCTCAGTATGAACAGTTTGACGAATGGCATGTTCGATGTAAGTGCACCGAAAATACTGTTCAAAGAACTGATTTTTTGATGGTCTAATATAGACCCGAGATTACTCAGGAGCTATCAGAGAGGATACAAAATATAGCTAGGGAGTGGGTAAAATTAGGTGGAGTTTAAAAATAGGGTGGAAATAAAAGAAAGGGAGCTATGGTTAAAAAGTAACAATAATTATTTACAGAAGATGACACATTTATTTATTTATTTATTTATTTGTTTGTTTGTTTATTTATTTATTTCAGTTTGGTGACCAGGGAAGTCCACTGGGCCTAAGTGTGCCCGTTTTCAGTGGAGGCCCATGGAGAAAAGCTCCAATATAGCATAAACAGTAAAGATACAAAAGTAAGATAACAGGAAGCTTCTTTGTTCACCAGTGGGAGAGGGGAGCACTGAGCAGCCTATTTGTCCCTAAAGGAGTGGTCCCAGCCCAGCAACTTGTAGTTTACTGGCCGTTTTGGGCCATTTCCTAGCTCTTTTCAACCCCCTGCTATAAAGCCCGCTTTAGTGCACTTTTGCACACTTTTGCGCAAATCTGCACAAAGTTGCTCATAGAGCAGCATCGGGCAGCACAGGTTAATCAAGTTTAAACTGTTTCTGGCTCCGCAAAGTCTGCTCTTCAATTTTTCCCTTAGACCTGCTCTACTTGCAATCTAAACAGTCTATTCTCTATCTGAAAAGCCCAGCACTTGCTCCTAAAGCATTTTTATACAGGTAAAGCACTCTTAAACACAAAGAAAGTACTTCATTCACCTAAATCCCCTTGAGTACCCATTTCCCTATAGGTCCTTTCTGACTCAGTTACACAGCAATCCTTTAGACTATTCTAGCATGTCGAAGGGTGAGTTGCTGGCATCCTCTCCTGTTCAGCTGGTGAATCTGGGAATCTTGAGGCAATGTTACAATTGCCTCGTACACAGACAACCCTCTCCTGCTCCCAACAAATACAAATATATGTGAGAGATGCAACTATATAGCCAAACTGGAGGCTGAGCTCTCTCAACTCAGTACTGGCAAAACCAGTCAGGAGGAGAAGGTAACCACGCACACCACAAACCCAGTCTGACATAGACCTATCACAACTGCAAACCAAACACATAAACACACAAAAACATACTCGGAGACTCTGATTAAAAATCTACCAAAACAACAGAGGCCTTCAAAGCAGACACCCAAGCGACCACTACATCAAGACATAGCACATTCAACACATAGTTCACAAAGTCAGTGAGCTAAACAGTCACAGCCCTTAAGGCCAAACAACATGCCAGATACACTTGTAATAGGTGACTCCATAGTCAGACACACTGATGTCCCGCTCACCAGACTGAACAAGGAAAAGGTTACAGCAAGCTGCCTGTCTGGCGCTAGAATCCACCACATAACACAAGTACTCAGGTCACTCCAAAGCAAGTACAAATATGACTCAGTCATTGTCCATGCCGGTGTGAATGACCTGAGACGTACCTCCCTGGACTACATGAAAAGAGAGATAGAGGAGCTCTCTGATTATGTAGCCCAGGCCAGTATGACCCTGACCCTGAGCAGCATCTTACCCTCACCAAGAATGATGCCACAGTACAAAGACAAAATGATCAGCTTTAACAATTGGCTTAATTACTGGTGTCATTCCCAGGGGATCCAATGTCTGTCTGCTTGGGATGACATGCTTGACAAGCCATGCTGCTTCGCAAGGGATGGCTTGCACCTGTCACCCCTGGGCTTCCGGATATTGGCCAAGGCTCTTGCCACCCCCATAGTGCCTTTTTTAGGCAAGGCTCAAAAGACAAACCCACCTCCCTTGAAAACACAAGTGAAAAAAAAACTAAGGGTAATGCTGCTCAATGCCAGAAGTCTAAACCTCAAGATGCACGATCTCGAAGCCCTCCTCAGTATGGAGAACATCGATGTCTGTGCAGTGACTGAAACCTGGTTCAAGGCTCCTGAGAGCACCCCAGCACTACCAGGTTTTACCTCATATCATGCTTTCCGGCCCCAAAACTTGGACCGAACCACAAAAGGAGGGGGAGTATCCATATTCATCAAAGATACCCACACCTCCAGGTTAGTGACAACGCACAAAGCATCGGAGACCATCCAGGTGCAACTAACCATAGGCAAAACTGCCCTACAGGTTGTAGCATGCTAGAGACCACCCTCTCAAACTCAGGAACCCTACGCAGCCTTCCTGAAGACACTGGAGAGTATGAATTTTTCTCCAAATACCATCATATTGGGAGACTTCAACTACCCAAACATAGACTGGGAACATTACTCAAGCCCCAACAACCTAGCCCAAAGGTTCCTAGAATTCATAAACTAAAATGCAATGGAACAACTAGTCACCACTCCCACAAGAGGAGATAATATACTAGACCTGATCATCACAAACATGGGGGCAAAATGCTCCATACCGGAAGTATACCCCTCATTGGTGAGATAAGACCATAAATTAATCTCACTGGAAATCCACATCCCGCCCTCACCCCCTGCACAAAAGACCACAGTGAAGAACTTCTCAAAAGTTGACTTCACACTTCTTAAGACTGAAGTGGTATCCTTCAAGGCCCCTGGGCCAGTGGAAACTACAACCCACACCGTTGAATCCTTTATAAATGCCTTCTACGGGCACCTTCAAGAATGCATGGATCATGCAATCCCTAATAAAACCAAGACCCATTCTCCCAAAGGCAGGCGCCCTGTCTGGTGGACCCCAGCCATTAACAAATTTTACAACAGGAGGAGGAAGCTACTACATGACAGAGCAAAATCCCTAAAAGGGAAGGCATCTCTGATCAATACTAGCAAAAAACTACGATCACTCATAAAATCATCCAAGGCCAACTTTGAGAGAAAAATTGCAAAAGACACAAAAGACAATCACAAGGCCTTCTTTAGCTATGTTAGAAACCTGGGTGGAAACTCCCAGATATGCTCAGAGTTAGTCCAAAATGACACAAAATACACTGAACCCACAGACATTGCCAACATTCTAGCAGACAGGTTCAGTGCAAATTTCTCCGCCCCCTCCCCCACAAAAGGAGAAATATCTATCCCAGCAGAGTGTAGCCTCCCTAACATCTCAGATGCCCAGGTGAGAGCCGCCCTCTCCAAAGCTGAAAACACAGCATCAATGGGACCGGATGGTGTCCCGGGCTGTGTGCTACATGAACCCCAAGAGGAACTAAACCTGCACATAAGGCTGCTGTTTAATCTTAGCCTTACTACAGGATACGTACCCAAAGAGTGGTGTAGAGCAACAGTGGTCCCACTCCACAAAGGCGGTGCTTCTACGGACCCTGGAAATTACCGCCCCATAAGCTTGACGAGCCTGGTCTGCAAAGCTATGGAAAAGATCATTATGGAACTCATAAACAAAGACATTGGGGACCTACAGACATTGGATCCTACCCAATTTGGCTTTGTCAAGGGCAGATCCTGCCTTTTGAACTTGGTCGACTTTTTTGAAACAGTCACTAAGGCCATTGATGAGGGTAAGGCAGTTCACACAGCCTACCTTGACCTTGCAAAAGCCTTCAACACAATACCCACTCGGGCATCATAGACAAACTCACCAGCTTAAATGTAAACCCATATGTCACAAGATGGGTTGCAAACTGGCTCAAGGACAGAACCCACAAGGTCAGAATTGCTGGAGCCATGTCAGACTCTAAGCCAGTCACAAGCGGTGTCCCACAGGGCTCAGTCCTGGGCCCCCTCTTGTTCGGCATTTATTTTTCCGAGGTGCAAGCAAACATAGGAGGATTGTGGCTGACAAAGTTTGCAGATGACTGCAAACTGGGCGCCATAATTGATACTCCAGCAGACACAAGCATCCTTCAGAGAGGCCACATAGAAACAGATAACTGGTGCCAGAGCCATGGCCTTAAACCGAATGCCAAAGAATGTACAGTCATACCCTTTGGGAAAAACAAGGTACCCACAAATTACCACATAGGTGGTAATCCATTAAGTACGGAAGAGGTAATCAGGGACTTAGGGACCCAAGTTGACAGTAACCTCTCATTTGACACTCACATTGCCAAGGTGGTTAGGAAGACCTTCTATATTGCCCACCTTATCATGAAGGGATTCACATCTAGATCAAGAGAGGTCATTGTGCCCCTGTACTCTTCTCTTATCAGGCCCATGATTGAGTACAATGCCCCATTTGGGATGTATCTTACCCGACACCTGCAGCAGTTGGAAAGACCCCAAAAGTTCCTCACCAAGAGGATAAAGGGTCTCAGCCATATGCTGCCCGGCTGAAGAAACTACAGCTCTTATTCAGTCACATACCACCTACTCAGAGGTGATCTATGCCTGACGTACAAGGCCATGTCCAATCCGGAATTAATGGACATGCTCTACCTCAGAAAATCCAAATCCATCAGAGCCACGAGAGCAAGAGATTTGAACCTCAACACAGAAATAAATAGGACATGCTGGAGGGACAGATTCATAACCCAGAGGCTCCCTACACTCTGGAACAGAATCCCAGTCCATGTTAGGCAGAGCCCCTCACTAACTCTCTTCAAGAGAAATCTTGACGAGTGGATGGGAGATCGTAGGTTTACCCCAGGGGTCATCTCTGTGTCACTACTAGATAGAGGCACAGTAAACTAAACCCTAAATGGGCGTAGTATTCTCATCCCAAGGGGTGGCGAAAGCCACACACACTCTGGCTAGGCTTGTGAATGCCCTAGGGCAGATAGCCTAGTACGAACCTATGAACCTAAGTATGTACATTCTGCATCAGGCTTGATCGACAAAGATAATTTTGATGTATCTGGATATTTGTACGGTAGAAATTCATTTGAAAATATATCTTTATTACAATTGAAGTGTAGAAACATTATACATAACAATTGATTAAAGTAAAGAAACACTTTATATGCATTCATTTGACATAAGAAGCTATTTACAATATTTACAAAGTAGATATAGTGTATTGAGAAGCAATTGCGGAGAGCTTGAGTCAGCTCAGTGAGATAGTTATTGGGGTGTTAGATAGATTAGGAACCTAGGATCAACATCTCCTTAGGGCATTTGTTAGAAAGAATTAGACACGGTGAAAGTAGGTGCATTTCCATTTGGAGTACAAGTAAGTGAAAAGCTGCATTTTAAAGTTTTCTGAGTTAGTTATTGTCCTAAGAGTGAATAGGAGAGAATTCCATTTCTTGCCTAGCGAGAAAGAGAGGAGAAGTTGGCCAGCAGGTCGTTTTGGTTTGTGGATAGTAATTAGGTTTTGATGTTCAGATCTGAGAGGTCTATTGGGGGTGTAGGGGGGGGATGTTTGTTAGAGCTGGACATTTATTTGGGTGAAATACAAGTCTGTGTGCTGTGGTAAGCTGGAGGTAGTCTAGGTAATTAGGGAGTTCTAGCCAGTTTAGAGAATGAAGGGTATGGCAGTGATGGGTGGAATTTTTAGATCTGGAGGCAAGTTTGGAGATCTTGTTATAGCAGTTTTCCAATTTAGAGGTGATGGTAGAGGTCAGGTTAGTTAGAAGAGGGGCTCCATATAACAAGGATGGGAGGAGGTAAGTAGTAGCTAAAGTATGTCTAGTAGAGTTGGAGAGAAAGAGATTGTTCCTATAAAGCATACCTAGCTTTTGGTGGGTTTTCTTTATATTTTGTTGAATATGGATATCGAACTTGAGGTGTTCATCAATAGTAATGCCAAGAAGTTTTGCAAAGGGAAACACTTCAATGGGAGAGTTGGTATGGCTAAGGACTTTGAATTAATTTTCGTCATAAGAGAAAGTCTTGGAGGGAGAGAATAGTAGAATTTTAGATTTATTTGCATTTAGAGACAGGTGTTTTTGCTGCATCCAGTTTTCAGTAGTAGAACAAGCAGTTTGGGTTTAGTCAGTAGTTCAGGGAGTTTTGAGGCAGAGCAGACTAATGTAGAATCATCTGCATATTGAATAACTTTGCATCAGGAATAGCAGCGTGAAGGTTATTGATAAAGATGTTAAAAAGCATAGGTCCGAGGATGGACCCTTGAGGGATGCCAGATGGGGTAGGAAGAAAGGAGGAGGTGGCGTTCTTCCATTTGACTGCCTGAGATCTATCTGACAGGTAGCGAGAGAACCAGGATACAGTGTTTGGTGAGAGATGTAGGTTTGAGAGATTATAGATAAGGTGTTTATGGGAAACAGTACTGAAAGCTTTAGAAAGGCCGAGAAGAACCGTGGAAACTAAATGTCCTGAATCTCGGGCTTGGTTAACAGTTTCTAAGGAGAGTTGAGCAGCTATAGTGCTATGGCCTGGGCGGTAGCCATGCTGGGTAGATGTTAGGAGTTGGTTTTGGGTTAGGAAAGGCATTAACTGGAGGTGGATATATTTTTCTAAGATTTTGGAGATTGGAGAGAGCAGAGCAATGGGCAGGAAGTTAGAGATGTCAGTATTTTTGCCACCTTTGTGGAGAGGATGCATGTAGGCTGAACACCATAGTTTGGGTACATATGATTCCTTTATAGATCTGTTGATTATGATGCTGATTGGGAGTGCTATACCATCAGCTGCACATTTTAGGAAGGAGGAGGGAATATTACCAGATCACTGGAGCAAGATTTAAGTTTGGATAGGAGTCTTTTTATGAGATTGATAGAGACTGGTTTAAGCTCAAACATAGGGTGTACAAAAACACTCTCCTTTCTCCTTCCAATATATCACAAACAACTCTGACCCAAAAGAAACCACCGATTGTGGTGAACAAAAAGTCAAACAGCTATGCAAGATTCTCTGTTTTTTATTCTAGCACTTCTGTGTCTCCACCTTCAAGGAATAACAAACACTCAAAAAAATACACAAATTTTTATATCCCACATAATTAATTACATTCAGTTAATGGTTAAACAATAAATTACCCCCTTAAAGTAAACACTTCCAATTCAACTCATTATTTAAGCCCTTTGGCACCAATGTTTTCTATTTTAAAATGTAAATACTTTCCTTATACAATAACTTATGTTTCAATACATCTTCACCAATATGTAAACATTCCACTCTTTCTAAAATTGTACCCTGTAGTAAAGTGCATCACTATTATGTAACATTTTAAAACGTAAATCAATCATTTTGTCTTCCCTTATATTCTTAATATCCCTTAAATGCTCCATGAATCTGATACGAAATTCACGTTAGTTTCCCCTATATAATATAACTGACATGGGCACCTCAGGGCATATATAACTCCCTTACTTCTACATGAATAGGTGTCTCTAGGTTCAAACTTAACACCATTCATATTATTGAACACATTCACAATATGTGTACATATGCTGCACTTATTACAACATAATGTTCCTCTAAATGATGGTGTGTCTGGTATATTCACAACTGGCATACAAAATTTACCATGTACTATCACATCTTTCATTTTTTCCCCCTCTTATAGGAGAAAAAAGGTTTCCTAGGCAAAATATCTGCCAAAAACCTGTCCTCCAACAAGTATTTCCAGTAGTACTCTATTAATGTGCTCACCTCTTCACTTTTAATATTATAAACAGACATACAGTAAATTGGATTTGCTACATTTTTATCATTTATTTTATTTTCATACATACTATAGGTGTCATTGTACTTATGCTTGTTAATACTACCTCTCACGTTCTTACCTATACTTGTTTCTTCCCATACTCTGGTCTGAGCTTCTTGCATAATAACTGGATCATAACCCCTTCTCAAGAACATATCTCTAGTCTGTCGTATCTCATTTATCAACAAATTCTTAACATAAGGTGGTTAGGTGAACAGGAATGGTGGTCAGGTGGATTATTGTTAGGGAAAGTCTTGGTCAGGTTAGAGATAGTTTCAATAAAAAATGAATTAAATTTGGAGCCTAATTCAAGGTCAGATATACTTGAGTCAGAACAGGGATTATTCTTGGAGCCGGGATTGAGAAGGGAGTTTATGGATTTCCAGAATTGTTTGGGGTTATTGTTATTGTTGGACTGGAGCTTAATGTAGCAGGAGTTTTTGTCCTTAGTGGTACGCTGTTTTGCAAAGTTATGGAGTTGTTTGTATTCGATCAGGGTTTTGGGAAGTTTGTTGTTATGGTAAAGCTTCCAGGATTTGTCCCTTTGAAGCATAATTTATTTGGTTTCTTTGGAGAGCCATGGAGCGGTATTTGTTTTTATCCTTCTGTTTCTTAGTAAGGCTAGGGAGTTTAGACTGTCGAGGAAGATAGAGTTGAAGTGGTCTATAGCTTTATCAAGAGGAAGGGTGTTTAGGATTTGCCAGTTCATTTGTTTGAGGATATTTGAGAAAGTTGAGGGGATGAAGTTACTAAGGTTATGGGTGAGAATGTATTGATGCTGATGCTGGGTAGAGCTAGTTGAACAATGAATTAAGGCAGGAAGGTGGTCTCTAATGGTGTCGGGAATGGTGCAAGAGTAAGTTATTATATGTGGATGGGTGACTAGGATCCAGAATATAATGGATCCCGGGGGATTTGTTTTGTTGGGTCGAGTGGTGGACAGGATTACTTGAGTGAAGTTATAGAGGTTAATGGATAAGGAGGGAGAGAGACTACTGAACTTGTTCCAGTCATGATTTACATCCCCTAGAATTTAAGTTTCATAATTAATTTCATTTAAGGCCCATAAGAGGATATCTTCGAGGGTAGAGATGTTGTTGCCAGGAGATATATACAGGGCTATGATGCAGATATTCTTGTGCATGTTCATTTTTAGTAGACCAACTGTTAGTTTGGTAGTGTTGAATTGAGGGACTGGAATTTGGAGGGGAATTAAGGTCAGAAGATTACAGTAGATTAGGGCAATGCCGCTGCCTGTTTTATTTATTCAGTCAGTTCTGAGGGATTGAAATCCTTTAGGCAGAATTTCAGGGTCAGAGATATGGGGTTTGAGCCAGGTTTCTGAGATGGCTAAGATGTCAGGTTGGTTATGACTTAGCCATGCTTGAAATTGGTAAGTTTTATTGTTGAGACTTTGGGCATTGAGAGTAAAGCATTTCAGGGTATTGTGGGGAGAGGAGGGGGAAAAAGGAGAAGAGGGAAGAGAGTTATTAGTAAGGGGGATTGGGCCAAGGTTGGGATGGATATGCCCAGCTAATATTAGGTTGTTGAAGGAAGGAACTTTTAGCCATTTGGGTTTATTTTGCATGAGTTTGGGTAGAACTAAATTTAGTTTAGGGGTAAGCATTTTGGCTGCAGAGGTGATCATTTTAGGATAGAATAGGTGCAGGGGGTGAGGCTGAATAAGGGAAAAGGAGATGTAGTAGAAATGAGTGAATGAATGGGGGAGCAGAATGGTGAGTGTGTCAGTTTGAGATGAAGGTAGGACAGGTGGTACATTGGAGGAATATGAGTTGGCATAACATAGGGGAATTAGGAATACAAGGAGGAAGCAGGGGGCCAGGAGGGTGTGGAGAATTAAGAGAAGCATAATAGGACAAAGGTAGTTTAATGGGTATAATTCGGGGGGAAGAAGCAGGTAAGAAATAAGAAGGGGTAGTGACAGAGCAGAAGCTTAACTGAGTTTAAAATTAAACGGGAGGGGAGTTTAAATGTGGGGGTGAAGACAGAGTGTGAATGTGTTTATATAGGAGGAAGAGGGGGGAGTTGTAAAGAGGGAAAAGCTTCTATTGGGTAATTAGGTAGGGTGTGTAGAGGGGGGAGTAAATTCGGAAGAGATTCTATTGGGTAGTTGGGTTGAGTGGGTGGAGAAAGGGTAAAATAAATGTAGTGGTGCTGGGGGCGGGTGGGCATTTGGGGCAGGGTAGGGGAGCGGAGTGAGCCCGAAGGGTGACCGGAGTGGGTAGAGCCAAGGAAGAGGAGGAAGTGTATCAGTAAAGGAGAGAAGAGCTCTGAGGTAAGAAGACAATAGTAAAGGCAGTCAACATTAGAGATGAAAGAAGCAGAAGTTTCACAAGAGCTAGAGGCTATACAGGGCAGAGATAGTTTAAAAGAGTGATTGGCTAAATCTGGGGCTAAGAACAGGGCAGAGTTAGGTTAAGGTAGTGTAAGCATGCGTAGAGGTGTAGAAAGAAGCAGGAATACTGGGCAATTGCAAAGGTAGATCTCGGACACACAGGGGAAATGGGGAAGAAGCCAGGAAGGTAGAGAGGGAGGATTAAAACCAAGGTGGCCTGCGAGCTTTTGCTCACCATGTTGCTATACAAGAGGGCACTTTTAATTTAATGTTTAGTTTACAATAGGGTACATACACTTGATATTAACTCTTGGGGAGGCAAGGATGTAATAGAAGCACAGCAGAAGTCCTTTTACAATGTCCATTCAAGGGCGGGAAGCCAGGGATTCCAAGCAGAGGACTGGGAGGCACCTGGGGTGGTAGTGATTCAGCGGGGATACACTGTAAGGAAAAGGAATAAATCAGCAGTTGTACACTTAGAATACAAAACTAAAGCAGCAAAATATAGGAAGGGAGAGAAAAAAAGGAATAATTAGATCAGTAGTAGTGAGCTATCTCAAGAGAAGGTGGGTGGAAAGGAGAGAGCAGGAGGGAAAATATTAATACAACCAATTAACCATGGAAATGCAGCACAGTTCTAGACAATTAACCACAGGTAATGCAATACAGTTTCAAACTACAGCATATTAGGAACAAACAGTAGAAAACATCTAGATAAATTATTTTTTTAGAGCAGCACAGACTTGTATTAAAACTAAACAGATGCAGGACAAAAATCATTTATGGAATGAAGAAAGAGCAGCACAGACTTATTATAGTTCAATGATGCAGGCTCTAGTAATTAATGTAGCAGTTACAAACTCATCTAAAGGTATTCTTGAGTCAGAGCAGCACATACCTCTACTAAGATAGATAAGCAGGCTCTAGTAAAATATACATCATTTACGAGTTAGAAATAGCAATATAGACAAGATGCTGCTCACAGATAGGCAATGTAGTCAGACGTATGCTTAAGCAGTCACATTCACTAACAAAAATGTAAAATAGTTAACTGGAACAGGCTGTCAGACTACCCGTGCTTTGTGAGGAGGTAAAACCACTAAAAACGAAAAACAATAATCCTATGGCATCAATAATCTAGTATAGACACTTATATAGAGCAGGCAGCTGTAAGTCACAGTAAAAACTTGCGGGCAGCAAAAGCAGCCAGAAAACCACTCAATAGTTCCTCTGTGTAAGCCTATGGCATCAATAGCCTAGTAAAGACATTTAATAGAGCAGGCAAGAGCAATTCGGAGTAAAAAAAATTGCGGACATCATAAACGGCCAGAAAACCGCTCTGTGTTACCTGCAGCTCAACAGCAAAGTCTAGGCACAAATGTTTACACACGATAGACACTTATGTAGTGCTGGCTGGGGTAACACATGTTTGTAACAGTTGTGGACATCATAAACAGCCAATAAACTGCTCAGTGTTTGCTGCAGCTCATGAACTAAGTCAAGGCACAGATGTTTTATGCAAAGGACATATCTGTGTGAAGGTAACATACAGTGGAATCGATTTATGTATTGCTACAGCTGTGGCCAACTAGCTAGTTCAGGAATACTTTATAAGTGTTGGTTATGAGCAGAAAATACGTTGCGATAGCTGCTCTGAATGTCCTGCAAGCAGGAGCAAAGTCTAAGCTCTACAGCAGCAGCAGTTTAAGCCGATAAGCTAATTCTGGAATCAAGACTACTCACTCATGCCAGTGTGGAATTAATGGGGGTGTACTTAGAGAGAATTGATTCTGGGGAAAACAGCAGTTAAAGCTGTGTCCAGCTCACAATGCAGGTACAATTAAAGCTAACAGGTTCTGGGTTAAAACAGCTGATTAAAGCCATGTCCAGTTCAAGCAGCCATTATGCGGTTTCTGGGTTAAAACAGCTGATTAAAGCCATGTCCAGTTCAGGAAGCCATTACGCGGCTTCTGTTTGCAGTATCAGGATTAAAACATACAGAGTCAGTATGGTTCAGAGTACAGGTAACAGCCATATCTGAGGCATGGAATCAAGGCTGAAATGAAGTTCAAGTGGGGGAAAATAGCGGTGACACTGCTTAAATTACAAATTGTACAGGAGCAAGTCCAGGCACTTTAATCAGGTACTATCACACTCTGAACAGCATATAAAACCCGCAGGACTCTCAAACTGGCCACAGATGGGGGGTTCACTGATCAGTACAAAATTAGTGCAGAAAGCTAGGTAAAAGCTTGAGCTAGTGTATCGCTCTAGCAGTAAAGCTGGTAAGTAATGCAAGGAATACACAAGACCTGACCCACGTGCAGTAATGGAGGAGCCATCAACTACGCCATATAAGTTTCAAAGGAGCAGAGAGCAAGCCAGAGGCACATAATTAAGATTATATGAGTACGCAGTTTCTCTGAAACCCACAACAAGCACAAAAACACAATATGCACAAATTATTAGTTAAAGCAAGCACTCACCCTTAAGCAGTGCCAGCAGCTTACACAGAACATGACCGGATGGGATAGGAGGGTATTAAAAATGACAACAGAAGTCCAAGAAATGTATTATAAAGTTGAGGGTGGAGAGAGTGTAGGAAGAAAGAGAGGGATTGAGGCAAGAATGCGAGAGTAGTGCCAAGGTGATAGGAGAAGAGGCAAGGAGTAAGGGGGAGGATAAGTGTATGTGGAAAATGAAGGGGTAAGAGACAGGGACAGAAATGAGCAGGCTTGGAGCCAAGGAGGAGGAGGAAGTGTATCAGTGAAGGAGAGAAGAGATCTGAGGTAAGGAGACTACAGTAAAGGCACTCAGTATTAAGAGCTGAAGAAAGCAGACGTTTCACAAGAGCTAGAGGCTACACAGGGCAGAGATAGTTTAAAAGAGTGATTGGCTAAATCTGGGGCTAAGAACAAGGCAGAGTTAGGTTAAGGTAGTGTAAGCATACATAGAGGTGTAGAAAGAAGCAGGAATGATGCCACCTAGTGGCCAGACTGGGTAATTACAATGGTAGATCTCAGACACACAGGGGAAAAGGGGAAGAAGCCAGGAAGGTAGAGAGGGAGGATTAAACCAAGGTAGGCTGCTAGCGTTTGCTCACCGGGTTGCTATACAAGAGGGCACTTTTAATTTACTGTTTAGTTTACAATAGGGTACATACACTTGATATTAACTCTTGGGGAGGCAAGGATGTAATAGGAGCACAGCAGGAGTCCTTTTACGATGTCTGTTCAATGGCAGGAAGCCAGTGATTCCAAGCAGAGGACTGGGAGGCACCTGGGGTGGTAGTCAAAAAAGGTGGCTCTATTCGTAGATGATATTTTATACCTAACAAAAGCAGAAAGAGACATTACAGTGTTGTGGAACATTTTCAGACAGTTTCATATCTTTTCGGGATACAAAATAAATGAAGGTAAAACACAGGCAATAGCTGTAAATTATGTACCCACACACAAACTGGTTTAGCAATATCCGTATTTATGGGGACATGATAAAATGAAGTGTTTAAGAGTATGGATTCAAATTATTCTGGTGTGGCAGCTATGGATATGTAGGAAGAGACTAAACAAAATACAAAAACTGAGAAAATGGATGCTTTGTTATATGGATGTGGATAGTAAGATACAAGCAGTCAAAATATTTTCAGTTCCTTTAATCTTATACACAGGTCAGGCATATTTTTATCAACCAGAGAAGAAGTTGTGGGTAGCAGTTAATAAAGAGTTGACGGACTTTATCTAGGATGGGAAGATGGCAAGAGTCAAGTGAGATAAGCTGATTCTTCCAGTATAAAAGGGCATATTGAGATTAACCAGTTTGAAGGGGTAATTCAGAGCTACACAGTTAAGGCTCCTATACATAGCACAAGCACAAAGCTATAATTCAAAGTGAAAAAGGATGATATGGAAACAGGAGGAAGCTCAAGAAACAAGGAGAGACTGGGATTTTGAATGCAGGCCTTTAAGGAGAATAATGATAATCATACAGAATATTATATCCATAAAGTAGCAGAAAATATTCTAAGAACTAAGCCAACATGGGAATGGAGAAAGGAGATTCTGCTAATAGGGATGACTGCAATTAGGGATATAAACAATAGGCAAAAGGGGGCTGGAATTTATTGCAGAAAACTGGCAAAGAAACGAAGCTATTGGAAGCAAATAACTAGAGAGGGAAAGGTAACAGAATGGGAAGAGGCCAATAATTTATTTGGACTGCAGGTTAGAGATTGCCTTCCCTATCAAGGACTAATATGAGAGTATAGTCAAAAAGAAATAAATAGGGGCATCCTAAACAAAAAAAAAGCACTGGTAGAGTTTTTAGAAGAATCTAAAACAGAAGCTGCCATTAAAAAAGGAATAATTAGAACATATAAAATATTGCATGATAACTATAAAAATCAATCAGAGGAGGTTAGAAAGGATTGGCAAGAGAGACTAGATAAGCAATTCACAAAGAAACAATGGGAGGATATATGCATGTCTCCCAAATATGCAACAAAAGCTAGAAGATTTAGGATTTTTGCTTGGATATGTTTACATAGATACTTTTATACCCCAAGTAGACTTCAGAGAATTTTTCTTCAGATAGACAGCAAATATTGGAAGTTGACAGGGAAGAACGAGGTACTTGGGAACATATTTTCTGAGACAGCAGTGGGTTGGCAGACTTTAAGGCTTCTCTGTGGGATGCACCGTCAGAGATACTGGGTGGTCGGATTGGTGTGACAAGAGAGATAATTTTTCTGAGCTATAATATAGAATCAGAATTGCCTAGACATGGTAAAGCCTTGCTGTGTCTAATTATGATGGCTGCCAAAAAGCAATTACTAGAAAAAGAAAGTCAAAATCTAAACCAACTACACTGGAAGACGTGAACAGAGTAACAGAGATAAAACAATTGGAATTGAGTTCTTCAGGAAAAGGGTAGGAGCAACCTACACAGGAAAAAATGGGAATTGTGGGAACAATACAGGGGAGAAATGAGGTCTAAAAAAAAGGCAGGACTTAAATGAACTATGTAATGTGTGACTGAGGTGGAAAGTTTCAAAGCCCCCGGGCTAATGGAAAATGCTACCCAAACCACAAAATCCTTTAAAAATGCACTCTATGAGCACTTGCAGAAATGCGTGGATCGTGCCATCCGAAGTAAAACCAAGACTCACTCCTCCAAGAACAGGAGACCAGTCTGGTGGACCTCGGCCATAAATAAGCTATACAACAGAAGGAGGAAACTATTACATGACAAGGCAAAATCCCAAAAAGGGAAGGCATCCTTGATCAGTACTAGCAAGAAACTTCAATCCCTCATAAAATCATCAAAGGCCAGCTTCGAAAGAAAAATCACCAAAGGCTCTAAAGATAATCACAAGTCATTCTTTAGCTACGTCAAAAATCTGGGTGGCAGCTCTCAGATCTGCTCTGAGCTGGTGCAAAATGGCACAAAATACACTGAACCCACAGACATTGCCAACATCCTGGCAGACAGGTTCAGTGCAAACTTCACCCCCCTTCCCCCCCAAAAGGGCCTGTGTCTATCCCAGAAGAATGCAGTCCCCCAGACATCATAGACACATAGGTGAAAGCAGCCCTCTCCAAATTAAAAAACACAGCATCAATGGGACCAGATGGTATCCCGGGCTGCGTCTTACACGAGCTCCAAAACGAACTAAACCCTCACAAGAATTAACTGTTCCAACTCAGCCTTACCACAGGTTATGTACCCAAAGAACGGCATACAGCAACAGTGATCCTGCTCCACAAAGGTGGCTCCACAACGGATCCTGGGAACTATCACCCTATAAGCCTGACTAGCCTGGTCTGCAAGGCTATGGAGCGCATCATCATGGATCTCATAAACAAAGACATTGGGAACCTCCAAACACTGGACCCCACCCAATTCGGCTTTGTTAAGGGCAGATCTTGCCTCTTAAACCTAGATGACTTCTTCAAAACAGTTACCAAAGCCTTAGATGAGAGAAAGGTAGTCCACACTGCCTACCTAGACCTTGCAAAGGCCTTCGACACAATACCTCACTCTGGTATCATAAATAAGCTTACCAGCTTAAATATCAACCCATATGTCACAAGATGGGTTACAAACTGGCTCAGGGATAGAACTCACATGGTCAGAGTCTCCGGTGCCATGTCCGACTCTAAACCAGTTACAAGTGGCATCCCACAGGGATCAGTCCTGGGACCCCTCTTGTTCGGTATATACTTCTCTGAGGCACAGGCAAACACAGGAGGACTGTGGCTGACCAAGTTCGCAGATGATTGCAAACTGGGAGCCATAATCGACTCTCCGGCTGACACAAGCATCCTCCAGAAGGGCCTTACGGAGACTGATACCTGGTGTCAGAACCATGGCCTCAGGCTAAATGCAAAAAAATGCATAGTCATCCCCCTTTGGTAAAAACAAAGTGCCCACATACTACCGTAAAGGAGGTAATCCACTAATTACGGAAGAAGTAATCAGGCATCTGGGGACCCAAGTAGATAGTAACCTCTCCTTTGACAATCATATCACCAAAGTGGTTAGAAAAACCTTCTATATGGCTCACCTAATCACGAAAGGGTTCACATCTAGATCAGGAGAGGTCATTGTGCCCCTCTACTCATCGCTCATCAGGCCCATAATTGAGTACAATGCCCCATTTGGGATGTACCTTACCCGACACCTACAACAACTGGAGAGACCTCAAAAATACCTCACCAAGAGGATCCTGGGCCTCAAACAGATGCCCTATGCAGCTCGACTAAAGAAACTCCAGCTCTACTCAGTTGCTTACCGCCTACTCAGAGGTGATCTCTGCCTGACATACAAGGCCATGTCTAACCCGGAATTGTTGGACATGCTCCACCTCAAGAAAACCAGATCCATTAGAGCTACACGCTCCAGGGATTTAAACCTTAGCACAACAATAAACAGGACATGCTGGAGGGATAGATTCATATCCCAAAGGCTTCCTGCACTCTGGAATAGAATCCCAGTCCATGTTAGACAGAGCCCCTCGCTGACCCTCTTCAAGAGAAATCTTGATGAGTGGATAGGAAATTGTAAATTTGCTCTTGGGATCACTTCTATGGCCCTGCTGGACAGAGGCTCAGGAATCTAGTCTGAAAGGGCGGCGAAAGCCAACACATTCTGGCTAGGCTTATAAATGCCCTAGGGCAGATAGCCTAGCACCTACCTATGAAAATAACTGGGTAGATTGTAACTGATGTATAATGTTTGCAACTGGGAGTGTGTCAGTATGGTTTGTGATGTAAAATGCTTGCAACTAGGATTGTGTCGGCGTGGTTTGTTTTCATTTATACAAATGTATGATTGCTTATGTCAAGTGATGGTTTAATAAAGTTGCTTTTTGTTTAAAAAAAGGGGCAGAAACTGAATAATTTATGTAATGTTGCTTAGGTTGTATGATATATAGCAATATATGTGAAGAATAATGTTTGTTAATCTGTTAATACAGCTTGATTACTTTTGTATAAATGTAAATGTGCCTACGTCACAAGTGATAATTCAATAAAGGTGTTTAAAAAAGTACAATACAAGAAGACAAAAGTGCTAAGCTTTGAATAACTAAATATAAAAGAGAAAGGTCAAGAATGTTGTGTCCTTAGACAATTAGAAAAGCATTATCCAAGTAGGAACAGGGTAATTAACTTTATACTAAGAGATCAGTAGTCCTCCTGCCTATGCAATACAAGCAAAAAGAGAATAAAACCCTTAAAGTGAGAAAATGGCAGTAAAATATATAGAAAATATTTAAAAGGAGCTCTAATTATAAGTTATTTAACAATATAAGTAAATAAATAGTAAGAAATGCAGGCAAAGCACTTAGCTAAGCCAGGATCTGTCAGTTTGTGAAGGTGACAAATGAGATGTGAACAGAATAGTTACACTGTGAAAGTATGGGAGGAAAAAGTTTAAAGGAGCTCAAAGCTGGAACATTAATAATGCCAAATCAGATCCAACAAGTGGCTCAAAGACCCATTAATCAGATCAGATACCGGATGAATAAGATAGAGATATTTGCAAACAATAATCAAATGAATTCAAACAGAAATTTGTACAATAAAAAAACAGATAAGTCATAAAATATATAACAAAGAGGTTACGGTGGATGTAATAAATAAATAAGTAATGCTGAAAGTGCAAAATATAAAAGTAGTAAGGAACATTGTTTGTCAAAGATCAGAGTAAATAGGTACATCTTAAGGTTGGACCTCTTAAAGCCAAACAACATGGAGGTGGTAAACAACCACTGAGGAGGGAGGGTCTAAATGATGTGATGCCTAATGCAGATACAGTTTAAATACATTGTTTATCTTTACCATTACAGTCAATAAATATACACAAATTTTCAAGACACAGTGTACCAGTGAAAAGAAGGCTATGATTTCATGATGAAGACACTTCCCTCTACCATTCCCCAGGTGAATGCCAAGCTCTCAAACCACAGTACCAGGGGTTGCTTATCACTGGTGCACACTTTTTTTCCTCTATTATATCTACTGTCCTCTTCTAAATGTATTTCAGAGCTCATTGCCTCTGGCTTAATAGCAGAGCATGAGCAATTGCTTATTCTTTCTTTATCCCTGTATTTTCTGATAATTTCACCACAATGCAGAAGACAACAATCAAGTTCTTCTCATTTCTATCATCTGCTTTCACCACCCACTCTGCAAGATGGAGATTTAAACATTAGGTGTTGCAGATATCTGTCTTGCCTCACCACAAGTTTTTCATTAACTCCATCTTTCACCAGCTTGTAGTGTACACTTCCAGCAAATCTATTATACATAAAGTTCAACATCCCCACATATCGTCATATACACACACACACACACACACACACACACACACACACACACACACACACACACACACACACACACAGACACTGTGCCACTCACACCCTTCTTTTGCCTGCTCTGACTACTGCCCAACTCTGTAGCATGACATCTGAATCATCTGTGAAGAATATCAAGAATAACTAGTGCCCAAAAACAAATACTGGACATGCCATTTATCCATCATTCTAACTAAACAACAGCATCCCCATTCTGTATCCTTGTTACCTGTTATACTACCTCTCTGTACTAGGTATGCAACAGAACTTCCCCTCCCATCTCACTGAACTAGTGACTCAGCCTTTTTTGCCCATCTTACCCTGTATCAATCAGGTGCAGACAACCAACCAGTTAAACACCTTACCTCGACCAAGCAATGATATCAGCATTTGAGATGACCACTTAATTTGACTTGAATATTTCAGTTTACTTGGCTTAAACGTGTGGGGTGGCCACGGTGGTACAGTGGTTAGTATTGTCGCCTCACAGCAAGAGGTTCTCCGGTTCGATCCTCGGCTGGGGTCCCTTCTGTGCGGAGTCTGCATGTCCTCCCTGTGGTCACGTGGGTTTCCTCCAGGTGCTTCGGTTTCTTCCCACATCCCAAAGACATGCTGCAGGTGAATTGGAGACTCTAAATTGGCCCTAGGTGTGAGTGCGCGCGTGTGTGTGTGTGTGTGTGTGTGTGTGTGTGTGTGTGTGTGTGTGTGTGTGTGTGTGTGTGTGTGTGTACCTTCTGTGGAAGGTTGGGTGCCGGGCTGGCAACTCGACACTGTAAAACTCCATTGCCAATTATGAGCGGACAGTTGATCCGCTGTGGCGACCCCTAACTGGGAAAAGCCCAAAGAAGAAGAAAGAAGACTTGGCTTAAAAGTGTAAAGTAAGCTTCAGCTTTATTTCAGTCTCCTTCAGTGCACAACACATCAAAAACAATAGAAACACTTCAGTAGCAATAATGCCCAATAAATAAAGTCACTGTCATGACAGTGCCATGTTGTTCAGCTTCTCTGCCTTTAGTGTAGTTCATTCACTGTTCCTAATTTGTATTTTTCAGTCTTCCACTTTACTTCTGGCCTCTGACTATATGACTGAAACTTGTACCTCATGTTCCTTTTCTATAGTCTCACTCAGCATGATCACCATCACTAATCTGCTACTTCTTTTTTTCTACAAATCCATTTTCTGTTATGTCCCCTCTGCATCTGATCACTAGTGACTTCTGCTTCTCTTTCTAATTCCAGTTTTTTTCTTATCCTCGCCCTACTATCCAGATCCTTTTTTCTGCTTTTCACCAGGAATTTCTCCTCTGCTAGTCCTGTAAAACCAGAATTTACAGTTCCAAGGCTCTTTGCTGCCTGCTCACCTCACACTACTTCCTCTGTTTTGGCCCCACCCCTATCTGATTCTGTCCACCTAGTTCTAAGTTCCAGGATGCTTTCTATTTGTTAGGGGGAGTTAGCTATCATTTCATGTATCAGTTGCAAGCTTCCTAGGAAGAATATGAAGAATCTTAACAGCTCATACATTTCCAGTTGATTTAAGTCCCTTAACTCTTCTGTGAATGTGTACTGTACTTTTCCTGGGAAACTCAAACTAAACTATGCACCCCTTCTCAATTCCTTTCTTACCTCAGGGATTTTTCTTCAGTAAAGAAAATCCATCAAATATTCTCGTAAGAGCTTTAGTTCAACTCCTTCTCTTATTATTGATCCCCTGCTCTGAGAAGCCAGCACAAGTCATTCCTTTGTGGTAAAGGTATGTGGGTGGCAGAAGATGCATCATAGGCTATCTCCTCTCACTGGTGACTTTTCTAAACTGTCAACTTGATTTGAAGGTGAGCAGGTACTCAAGAGCTGTTAAACTGCTCCCTGTAGTCCAGATTTGATTCCCTCAGCATCCAGTTGCCTACTGTGTGATCCTAAGCAAGTCACTTAATCAGTACAGTGCTCTGGGGAAATTCAGAACTTAGGCCAGGCTTCTCAACAGTTCAACAGTCCCCAGACAGCATGCCTTGAGATTACCCACGAACTATGGATTATTTAAAAAAAAAAAAACTTTTTGAGTTATCATTCTGGAGCATATTCAAGGGGTGGCCACAGTAGTGCAGTGGTTAGCATTGCCACCTCACATCAAGAAGCTATCCAGTTTGATTCCCACCTGGGGTGCCTTTTGTGCTGAGTCTACATGTCCTCCCTGTGGTCACGTGGGTTTCCTTGTGCTGCTCCGGTTTCCTTCCATATTCCAAAGGCATGTGGTAGGTGGATTGGACATTCTCAATTGGCCCTAGGTGTGAGTGCGTGCACCTTCTGTGAAGGTTGGAAGTTGGGCTGGCAATTCAACACTGTAAAAACTCCAATGCCAACTGTACTGCGGACCAATGATCCTCTGTGGTGACCCCTAACGGAAGCAGCCAAAAGATGAAGAAGATGATTCTGGAGCATATTCAAGGACTAATGTTATGTTTTCTCACCTGGATCTATTTTCTTGTATATCAGCTGATCTTTTTAACTTACCAAGTTAACTCTCCAAAAGCCTAAATCTTTGCACACAATTTGCAATAATGACTTCTGTATCATTAAAGGAAACTTGCATGCCAAAACTGAAACTAAATATTTTTATCATATCTTAATATCCTATGCACTACTTTTGCAATAAAATCACTCTGTTTCTTATACCCTAAAATGGTCAACAAAGCTATATCTATTTATCTATACACACACACACACACACACACACACACACACACACACACACACACACACACACACACACACACACACACACACACACATGTTTGTATATACAGATGTCATCATCAAACACTTCTTCCCAGTTTTCTACATGGGGTTGAGGTGTCATGTCAACAGTCACCATTTTCATTGTCCATGTCACTCGCATATCTTCTTTCATGGTCATGTCTGACTGCTGCAGATCTTCTCTTACACAATCCATCCAACTTTTTGCTGGATGTCCTCATTTTCTGTTATCTTCTTCCTGTCTCTCCTAAATTGCTTTCACCAGATTGTTTTCTCCTTTCCTGCACATGTGCCTGAATAACCATAATCTGGTCTCTTTGACCTTCTCTGCAATTGAAAGTAATTTAGTTTCTGCTGTGATGTCCTCAATTCTTTCCCACAGTGAGCATCCCTCCACCCATCTCAAGTACTTCATCTCTACCACCTTTAGGCTTCTTTACTGCTCTGCCTTCACTACCCAGGTTTCTGTACCAAACAGTAAACTTGTTGCAAAACTGTATTGTAGAGCTTAATTTTAAGATTCCTTGACACTCTTCTTTCACAAACTGCCCATGACACTTTGTGCCAGTTGACTGCACCCACTCTGATTCTAGCTTTGACATCTTCATTCAGACTTCCCTTCTCCTCAACCACCCCTTCCATGTACTTGAAGCTGTTAATCTGTTACTCTATTTTCCCTTCTATCTCAGTTTTCAACTCCTTATGATTTAATCCATTTGCTGTCATTACAACTATCTTATCCATACTTAGTTTCATATTGTGTGCCTTCTTCAGGTTTGCATTCCTTTCCCTGTCATTTGCGGGAGTTCTTGCATACAGTCTACTTGTAATGCCACATTGTTTGCATAAAGTAGCTTTGTTGATTCTCTGGCTTAGGTTAGGCTCAAAGCTGAACTCATCTGCACATCCATTCCCATTGAGTCCCCCTCTGTAAGTCCAAGCACTGTTCATAATTTTGTCACTGGGTCCTTCTACATAGCACTAAGTCTGCCAATGTTTCTGGGACTTTGAACCATTGTAGGACTGCCCAAATCAGTTTTCCTGGGACCTTGTCATATACTTTCTCCAAGTCTATGAATGCCCAGCTAGACTCTTCCCTCATCTCTTAGCTTCTTCTCAACTATGTCTCACTGCAAATACAGGGTAATTTCTGCTGCATCCTAACCTGAATCTGAATTGCTCCTCTGCCATCTTATTTTCTACTACTCAGCATATTCATTTATCAGTCATCTTCTCCAGCACTTTTATGTAGTGTGACACAAGTTTAACACCTCTATACTGCCCACAGTTGTGAATGGCCCCTTTGTTCTTGTACATTGGCACTAGAATGGTTATTCTCCAGTCACCTGAGATATACCTTTCTTTCCATACTGAAATAAGTAACCTCGGGAGACACTTCTCCCCTAATTCACTTAATCTGCACATGCACATAAACACACATACACAAACACACACACACACACACACACACACACACACACACACACACACACACACACACACAATCACACACACACATATACACAAACAATTTTTTTAAAGGGGTAGAAAACTGAATTGAGATCAATTTCAGGTTCAGTCCAAATAAAAAGTAACAACAAAAGTAGACACTGCAACCTATAGACACAATTTAATAATAATATATGCATTACAATGATGTAAATAATTATATGCACTGTAAATGTAAAGTTAAGACACGATACATTTATGTAGGTTCAATAAAAGCAGTTATATCATTAAACTTACAGAGATATGATACAAATTGAACTTATATACTTGCTATAATGCTAGATCCTTGTTTTCTTGTTCCATCCAGCTCAACAGATGGGTTATTGGATCCAACCAGATCCAACTTTAGTGCCTTTTTCAAGAGTTTGGATCCAGGATTCTGGCTCCTTTCCTACCCATAATTCCCTCTAATCCAAAGAATACCTCAGATCAAGTTTGCCTTACTAACCTTGGCAACAGGGCAAGAAAGATGATAAACAGCTCCACTGACAAAAATGGCAAGGTCCTGGTCAGGTCCAGTTAACTGTTCAAAGGTCATAAAATGACAGTTTAGGAAGAGGGACAGTTGGCGGGAATGTTGAACCAGATAGAACAAAACACAGATCTAGCATTATGGGAAGTACATAATGTCCGTATCTGATGTTGCCTTTTCCATTCAATTCAACAGATGGGACAGATTCCCAAAGTACCAAAGAACCTGGGAGGTCTCAAGAAAGGATATTCCAAAGCTTGGTGGAGCCAACAGATGCACATGATCTGGATTGTACAACTAATTTGTAATTTGACACAAAAGTATGTGCAGAAGACAAAGTAGCCACAGGACAAATCTCATCTAAGACACTCTAGAAAAGTAATCAGTGGAGGTAGCTACCACTCTAATTGAGTGAGTTTTGAGCTTCTGTGGTAAAGCTAATTCCCCTTCATTATAAACAAAGGCAATGCAGTCAGAAAGAAACCTGGATAAAGTCACTTTAGAAACTCCTCTACTCCGTTTGGCTTTTGAAAAGGAAAGAAAAATCTGGTTTGTTTTTTTAATATCTTTGGTGCGATGCAAGTAAAATCTGAGTTGACAATGAACACCCATCAAATGTAAAGTATACTCCCTATTCTTTGAAAACTTTGGGAAGAAATCTGGTAGATTAATCATCTGTTTAGGATTTGCTTCAAATGCCACTTTAGGAAAAAAATGAGGACTGGTTCGCAGTGATACCCTATTCTTATGAAAAAACAGGTAAGGAGGTCTGCAGGACAAAACTTGTAATGGAGGTCCTCCTAGCTGAGGTGACTGCTACTAGAAAAATCATTTCTGAGAATTAAATTTTAGTTCTGCTGAGGATGCTGACTCTAAGGGGGATCTAGTTAAGGACTGAAGCATCACAGTAATGCTGCATGGAGGAACTGGATCTCTGACTAGAGAAAAGTTCCGTTCAAAAAGGGCAGGGATATTTTCTAAGAAGCAATGGAAGTTTGGTTTTGTCCCATGTGAAAGCTGGATATGGCTGCTAATTGTATTTTGATGGTAGAGAATCTAGCATTTTTCTGAAACAAGCCAAAGCTAAGAAGTCTAAGATAGATGTTAATGGTGCTGAAAATTGATCCATCCAAATCTCTCTTCCATTTGTAAGGCAAGCCTTCCTAGTGCTAGGTCACTCTGATGATGACAAATTTGTATAAATGAAGTAGATAGCCTGGTGTCTCTGGCTGTCATTAGAACTGGAAGAACCATGCAGTAAACTTTAGGGTTTATATGTCTCAGTGAGACTGACCTAATGGGTGTAGTATAAGGTCTGGAGATGGATCTACCACCCAGGGAGTGTGCTTCAGATGAGGCCAAAAGTACTAATAAAACCAAACCTGGGGAGGTCAAAATGGTGCAATGAGAAATTTCCTTTGGGTTGTACCTTATGGCTTATTGAACAAACCTGGTTATCAGAGGAAAGGGAGAAAAAGCATACAGGAGACCTAGTGGTGAATTGTAGTCTACAACATCCCTTTGTGACTGTCCCTCTGGGGAAATCAGGGCAAATTAACTGCTGCATTTGTTTTTCAAGTGGGAGACAAAAAGATTGCAACAAGGTTGAAACCAGTGACTAAAAATCATCGTTGCAACTGACTGATTGTGGGATCATTCATGAGGCAGAAGAATAGACCAACTTAGTTTGTCCACCAGAATAATGGAAGTCCTGGGGATGTACATTACCACCAGAAACCATAGAGAAGACATTGCCCACTCCCACACTCTCATGGCTTCCCAACATAATGGGTACAAATGAGTTCTCCTTTGCTTGTTGATATGCCAGACCACTGCCATCTTGTCCATTTATATGGATATCATACCTTTGGGGAGGGAATGATGAATTGTCTACAGTGTTTGGAGGGCTACCCACATCTTCAAGAAACTGATGTGAAGTCTGGTCTCTGTTGCTGACCATGTGCCTTGAACCAACCGTCCTTCATAATGCCCTGCTATCCCAGAAGGAAGGTGTCTGGGGTTATAGAGGCTATTGAGGATGGAAGAGTGAAAGGTTGACCCCAAGTAACTATTGGAGAGGTCAGCTATCAATGATTATGGTTCCTGCAAACCGATGTCCAGCTCACTGGGAACTGAAAATGTTGGTGTAGCATCAACCACTGTACTGAAAGCATTCACTGTACAGCCCTAATGTAAAGTCTTGCTTGAAGTACTAACATGATAAAAGCAGCCCTCAACCCTAGTAAATGCAGTACTAGTCTTGCCAGGGGATTTGGATGCGACAGAACCTTGGAAGCCATCTGATTTAGGGAGATGAAGCAAAATTGTAATATCCCAAGGAGGGACTATATCATTAACTGGAGGTCTCAATAAAAATGGTCCTCTAAGAAAAGCCTTGATTACCTTAAGAGAAGCAATAGAGGAATCACTGTATCCTATGTGAAAATTCAAAATGGCAGCTATCTTGACTTTGATTGTAGAATAACTACAGCCTGGCATAAAAAGTTCAGAAAGAAACTTCAAAATCATTGGTAAAGGGGTTAAAAAGGGGTCTAGGTTGGCATAATGGTTAAGGTGTTTACCTTACAAACATAAGGTACAGGGTTTGATTCTCACATGGGATAACTGGCTAGGCTGAAAATGGCCCACAAGGGCAGTTAGTCTAATACTAATCTATGAACCTATGAACCTATGAATCTATAATCCCTTTGAAGAAGTCCATAAACAGAAAAGTTTCCATTTACTTTTGTAAATTTTTTGGTTGAATCCCTCTGAGAGGAAAAAATTATATGGACTACTGGGAAAGAACGCCTGGTAACCCTGGCAGTTGTTAAAATTGGAGATACCATGTAATTAGTTTTAGGGCCTGGAGCTCTGGTAGAGGTAACCTGGATGGATGACTGAGGAGATGTGGGGCAGGATCCAGAACTCATGTTGGGTGCAGAAGATGAGGACAAGAAAAGCAACTATACCCGCTGAGGCCAAAAGGGGGCAATGTGGACTACCCTGGTCTTGTATTCCATGATTTTCTGAAGGAATTTGGTGATGAAGGAAATTGATGGGAAGGCATTTTGGAGGAGACCTGGGGCCCAGTAATGGACTAAAGCATCTCTCAGTGACTGTCCCTGTGGAGAGATGAGGGTGAAATAACTGCTACATTTGTTGTCGAGGTAGGAAGCAAAAAGGTTGCAACAAGATTGGTGGCTGAAAATCTCTGTTGCCACTGTTGTTTTGAGAGACCACTCATGAGTTAATGGTATAGTTCTGCTCAATTTGTCCTCTAGAATAATGCAGGTCCCAGGAAAGTGCATTGTTACTAGAAAGCAGTTTGAAAACATCACCACTGCCAAACTCTCATAACTTCCCAGCAAAGAGGGTATGATTATGTTCCACCTTGTTTGTTGATGTACTAGACCACTGATATGTTGTCTAAATGGATGGCAATCACATCCTTGGGTAGAAGGTCCTGAAGCACCTGCAACATTAGGACCACCCTCAACTCCAAGACACTGATGTGAAGTTTGGCCTCTGTTGATGACCACATCCCTTAAACTGTCATCCCTTCTTAATGCTCCCCCCCACCCCAAAAGGGGTGACTGAGATTTTGGGAGTAGGAAGGGAAACGTATCTGCCCTGAATAACTATCTGGGATGTAATCCACCATTGTATGTGATCCTTGCACACCTACATGATGAATCCTCATGTGAAGAGTTTTACATTTTTGTGACCACTGTACTGATACTCTCCACTGAAGGACTCTCGTGTGATATCTCGCCAATGGTACCAGAATAATAGAAGAGGCCATCAGCCTAGGAGTGGCAGAATGAGTCTTGTTTGAGAGGCTGAGGATGTCGCAACACTTGAAGGGCCATGGATCTTAAAGATTTGACTCATGGCAGGGAAAGTTTTGCTATCTGATGTACAGTGTCTGTTTGGTAGCCTATAAATTCTGTCCTCTGACAGGGGAATAGTTTGTTTTTGTTGTAGTTTATTGATATTCTCAAGTGAGTTGCCAGGGATAAAAGGATTAACTGCTGCTGTAACAGTAGATCCCTGGAGGCAGCAGTTAGAGGCCAATCATCTAAATACAGTAAAACCTGTATCGCTTGAAGCCGGAGATAAGTTATTACCGCTGCCATTATCTTGGTAAACACCAAGGTGGCTGTAGTAAGACGGAATGACAGTGCTCTGAATTGACAGTGACTGGCTCCCAGCCTGAAATGAAGGAATCTCCTAGACTGCTTCTGGATCTTGATATGACAGTAATCCTGAAGATTAATAGAGCACATTCAATCATACTTCCTCAAAAGAGGTAGAACTGGACTGGACTGTGACAGTCCAGAAATTTTTTGTAATAATTTGGAACTTTTCTCCCAGGCCTCCACTGAAAATTGGCTTCTACCCAGTCAGACTCTCCCTGTAATCAAATGTCAATAAATACAATTTTGTCTTGTTTGACATACTGATTTAGAGTGCTGAGATCCAGTATTGGTCTGAGGCCACCTGTCTTTTTTACAGCTAAAAAAACTGGAATAGACTGTGGATCTTATCTTGTCTGGAGGAATCAGACGGATGATTGTTTTCTCTAGCAACTTTTAAACCTCTGTTGCTGCAGATTCCAAATGGATGATTGTTTTGTCTA